>NC_043003.1:13860598-13910598 GCF_006345805.1 Octopus sinensis
GTAGTGAGGGCAAACCTTTGTTAATAAACAATGGATGTGATAATAAAGTCATATCAGAGATTTACTACTAATGCCTCAACGTAACCAAGTCATATTTTGGCTTTAAATGTACTCATGTTGGTTGTTTCTTTTTTTGTTTTTTGATAGATGTTTTACCTTTTAATATAAAAAAGATTCACGCCAGGTGAGATGCTTAGCGGTATTTCATCAGTCTTTATGTTCTGGGGTTCAAATTCCACAGAGATTGGCTTCGTCTTTCATCCTTTCGGCAGGGTTGATAAATTAAGTACCAGTTGCATACTGGAGTCAATCTAATCGACTGGTTCCCTCCCTAGAAATTTCAGGCCTTGTGCCTAGAGTAGAAAAGAACATAAAAAAGATTTAAGGTGGTGAGCTGGCAGGATCATTAGTATGCCAGGCAAAATGCTCAAAATGCAACAGATTGAACTGTCTCGAGTGTAACTGCCTGAAACAGTAAGGACATCTGGGAACTTGACTGAGGAAAGAAGGCCATGAATGACCCATCCTTTGTATCGTCTATCTGTCAGAATGTTTTATTGTCCTCTATTGCACTTTTGTTCCATTTTTTTAAATATCTATATATACATATAGCAGCATACATACACACTTATTCTCACCTATCTCTCTCTCTCTCTCTCTATATATATATATATATATATATGTGTGTGTGTGTCGGTGGCACGTAAAAGCACCATCCGTTCGTGACCATTGCCAGCCTCGCCTGGCCCCCATGCCGGTGGCACGTAAAAAGCATCATCTGTCCGTGGCCGTTTGCCATCTCCATCTGGTACCTGTGCGGGTGGCATGTAAAAAGCACCCACTACACTCACGGAGTGGTTGGCATTAGGAAGGGCATCCAGCCGTAGAAACACTGCCAGATCAGACTGGGCCTGATGCAGCCTTCTGGCTTCACAGACCCCAGTTGAACCGTCCAACCCATGCTAGTATGGAAAGCAGACGCTAAATGATGATGATGATGATGATGATGATATATATAATATAAATGATTTTGGATACTGGAATTGATGTAATTGACTTACTCTCATCACCTGAAAGTGCTGGCCTTGTGTCAAAATTTGAAACCAATAACATGTTGTGCTTTCCTTTGGTTCATGGTGCTAAGTCCAACCACACACACACATATATATATGATGAGCTTCTTTCAGTTTCCAACTACCAAATCCTTATGGCTTTCATTGGCCAAGAAATATAGTAGAAGATACTTGCCCAAGGTGGAACATAGGCACATGGTGGGATTGAACTCAGAACAATGTGGTTAGGATGCAAACTTCTTACAACATAACCACATCTGTGCCTAGTAACAGTTTTAATAGAATCTATAAATTTATCTCGAGTGGGGGTCATTGCATACTTTGCTGCAGATAAATTAGTTAAATTATATTCAAAACATTATTATTATTATTATTTCATTAGTTCTATTGAAAGCATTACTTATAACTAATATTTATATATCTCATAGCTATATACTACATCTATTATTCAGTGCATCAAGGATTACTCATGAAATAACTTGACAGCAGAAGATCTGTACGGATGCTTGCATGCATGCATGCATACGTGAAAGTTTACAAGTGGATAGAGGGAATCACACACACACAGAGGCAAGCATGCGCGTGCGTAAGTACGCATGTGCTCAAGCATATATGTTCACATTACCGATGTCAGTTTGTGTTTACAAAGACGATTTAAAAAAAAAAGTCTTTTGAGAACTCACACATACACACACACATATATATATATATATGTGTGTGTGTACATGCTGAAAAGGAAGCTTAACAGCATCTACTGGTGCAAAATAAGATTGTCTGTGGTTAGCAACTCGTTGAAACAGTGCAGATGTTGCTGCTAGATGCGACGCTACACTGTCTAGTGTTGGGTAACAAAACATTTTGTCTTGTCAACACAATTGGACAAATACAGAAACTGAATTAATTTTCTCTGACATATGTGTACATGCTTCACCAATCAGCACGTTGACTTTGATACAAGTCTCACTAATAGAATACACACATAAATACGTACATATATATATATATATATATATATATATGTAGCCAGTCCACTTATGTATACCTTTCCTCCTTGGGACACAAAACTCTGCTTGCAAAGACCCGTTGAGGCAAGCAAAATCGAAATCGATCAAAAATCAATGGAAATTGTAGTTGTGATACCAGTGCCGGTGGCACGTAAAAAGATCCATCCGAACGTGGCCGTTGCCAGCGCCACCTCGACTGGCCTCTGTGCCAGTGGCACATAAAAGCACCAACCGATCGTGGCCATTGCCAGCCTCGCCTGGCACCTGTGCCGGTGGCACGTAAAAAACACCCACTGCACTCACGGAGTGGTTGGCATTAGGAAGGGCATCCAGCTGTAAAAACTCTGCCAGATCAGATTGGAGTCTGGTGCAGCCATCTGGTTTGCCAGACCTCAGTCAAATCGTCCAACCCATGCTAGCATGGAAAGTGGACGTTAAACGATGATGATGATAATGATTACAGGATAACTTCAAATCAAATAATTAATAATAAAAGAGAACATACATATACATTTGCTCCTGAGGCTTGGGAGTGGTTCTCTAGCCCAAGAATTTGTCTTTTAGTTGGACTTAATACCATGAACAAAAGGAAAGCACGACATGATATTGGTTTCGAATTTTGGCACGAGGCCAGCACTTACAGGTGATGAGAGTAAGTCGATTACATCAACCCCAGTATTCAGCTGGTATTTGTTTTATCCTCCCGAAATGGATGAAAGGCAAAGCTGCCCTCAGTGGAAGTTGAACTCGGAATGTAAAAACAGAAAAAATGTCAATAAGTATTTTGCTAGGCACAGTAACGATACAGGCAGCTTGTCGCCTTAACCTCTTAGCATTTAGACTTGTCATAGCCAGCTCAAATATTCTACAAGTTTTAAGCTGAAACCAGCTAGATCTAACCTCTCACACCTATCCTGCAATTTCACTCTAAAAACAAACAATCATATAATCAAAATGTCAAAGCCATGAGACACTGCATAATTTATTCAAAATAATGTGAGTCAACAAGCATTATATTCGACGGATTAATCTGAACGCTAAAGGGTTAAAAACGCAACATGATATTAGACAAACAATATCCATGATACAGAAATGTAACGCAATGACTGCACAATATCAACAAACTCTTATGGGGGTACAAGGTAAAAGAAAACTTTGCATGTAGTGTTACCTCAGCTAATCGCATCATTTCCTTTATCTGTCTCTTTTATTCCTTGTTCCTGTGTTCCAACACATCTACGCTATCAAATAACAAACATTCGATATTAGCCGATGCCTCGCGAAACGATCGAGGCTACATTTTTGGTATGGTGCAGCTAACTGGCAACTGCATTCCATTTTCTGCATATATGTGCAATGTGGTATTTAATGCCAGAGCAGGGGAGGGGTCAGGGGGCACGGGGGATGGGGGGGTGCTGAACGAAAGGCAGAGAAACAAAACGGAAAGGTTTTAGAACAAAAATATCAGATAACACAGCAGTTATAGGAAAGTGTCCGAGGATAACAAAAACTGACATCCCTCAACTTTGCTTTATAACACCACATTATAACGATAACGATAACAATAACTTTGCCTTCCTCTCTTTCTCTCTTCTTAATATAACATTTGCATAGAAATTTGAATTTATATTTAACATTTTAAATGTGGCGAAAATTTAATTTGCAGCACACCTTCAATCCAATGGATTTAAAACCAGATCATTAATATTCATGTGTATTACAAGCGAAAGCCACACCATCATAAGGCTGTTACGCATGACTTGTTAATAACAAGCCCTTCGACAATGCTCTTGCTAACTTTGGCTTGCTTGCTACACAGATCTAATCTAGCATTCGTTGTTGCCTTACACTCCAGTTGCAGTCATTAAGGAATAAATAAAAAGTGAGGAAATGAGAATTTTCACAACGCTCATCTGTGTGTGTGTGTATGGGTGTGTGAGAGTGTGTGCGTGTGTATACACACAAACATATACATACACATTACATAGACACATACATAGATGATAAACAATGAAGATGATGACACATACATGTACATACAAATACATATATACACATATACATATTTATATGCATATGTCTATATATATATATATATATATTATATATATATGTAAAAACACACAAATACATACATATCCTCATCATATATACACATAGACATATTTATATATATATATATTTATGCTAGCATGGAAAGCAGATGTTAAACGATGATGATGATGTTTATATATATATATATATATATAAACACACAAATACATACATATCCTCAGCATCGTTTAGCAGCCATTTTCCATGCTAGCATGGGTAAAATGGTTTGACTGGGGCTGGTAAGCCAGAGATATACACTAGGCGGCAGTCTGTTTTGGCTTGGTTTCTGCATATGTATATAGGCACAGGTGTGGCTGTGTGGTAAGAAGCTTGCTTACCAACTAAATGGTTCTGGGTTCAGTCCCACTGCTCAGCACCTTGGGCAAGAGTTTTCAACTATAGCTTTGGGCCAATCAAAACCTTGTGAGTGGATTTGGTAGACGGAAACTGAAAGAAGCCTATCGTATATGTGTATGTGTGTGTATTTGTGTGTCTGTGTTTGTCCCCCCAACATCGCTTGACAACCAGTGTAGGTGTATTTACGTCCCTGTAACTTAGCAGTTCGGCAAAGCGACCCGATAGAATAAGTACTGGGCTTACAAAGAATAAGTCCTGGTGTTGATTTGTTTATCTAAAGGTAGTGCCCCAGCATGGCTGCAGTCAAATGACCAAAACAAGTAAAAAAAAGAACAGAATAGATATATACATACACATATGTATACACACATACACACATATATAAATACATATGAAGGTGGCGAGCTGGCAGAAACGTTAGCACGCCGAGCGAAATGCTACCCGGTATTTCGTCTGCCGTTACGTTTGAGTTCAAATTCCACCAAGGTCGACTTTGCCTTTCATCCTTTCGGGGTCGATAAATAAAGTACCAGTTTTGCACTGGGGTCGATATAATCGACTTAATCCCTTTGTCTGTCTTTGTTTGTCCCCTCTATGTTTAGTCCCTTGTGGGCAATAAAGAAAGATATATATAAATACCTATGTACACACACACAAATACATACATATATACATACATATATATAGTTAATCCAAACAAGAAAGCACAAAAAAACACAATGTGAGGACGTGGAACAAATATAGTATTATTGGACGCTCAGGAAAGAAGGAAAGAAGGAGGGTTTAATGTTTCGAGCGGAGTTCTTCGTCGGAAACATAGGAGAAGGAAAGATCCAGAGAAGGGAAGACGGAGGAAAAAAATTGCCAACGGTACACACAAGGACACATTTTGAAAATATATATATATATATATATATATATATATATGTGTATGTGTGTATATATATATATATATATATATATATATACATATACACACACACAGATACACACATAAGCACACAGCACAACAAAAATACAAGACTGCCTGATAGTTGAAAATGAGAACGCTCCATCCATAACACTTGAAGAAGATGTAGTAATAAGACGACATATTTTAAAGATGACAAGAGTTGACAAAAAGCAAGAAAGGAACCCGGTGAAGAAAGATGGAAACAAATAAATAAAACAAAACATAACAAACCCCAGAACAATAACACAACTAAAAAAAAAAATTAGTAATTTTTCAATTTTGGCAATCATTTTGCAATTTCCAGGATATTTTTGAAGGCGTTTGAGCACACAGAAAGCTTTCTGTTTCAATGTGACAAAGTGTCTTCATAAAGTCAATTAGAAAATGCAAAAGTAACACAATTGTGTTGACGGAGGGAAAAAACTATATATGAAAATTACAATATTAACAACTATTAACCAAAGAACATAATTATTGAATGCACTATATCAAGGGTGTCAACATAACATGAGAGGCATATATATATATACACACACATACACACATGCATACATATACACAAACATATATACATACTTACATAATCACACACACACACATATATACATACAAACATACATATACACAAACATACACAGATACATACATATATATATATAGACACACAAACACATATATATATAAACAAACAATACATATATATCCACACAATACCTACACACACACACACACACACATATATATATATATATATATACATACACACACAATATATATATATATATATATATATATATATATATATATATATATATATATATATATACACAATACATATATATATATATACATATCCACACACAAAACACACAGACATATAATATATATATACACACACACAAACACACACACACATATATATATATATATTTTAAACTGAGTGTCAACTTAATACATTCACTGTGTACATCTTTTCGATTTTTCTTGTTTTTGTTTTAATTTCGACTTGCATACACACACATATATGTATGTATATATGTATATACATGCATACATGCACATACATATTATGGAGATGTAAGGCAAATGTTTTGCACTTTAGATCTTGTGTTGTAACTAAAACTACTGCAACATGGAAGACACAAGTTTGCAATTGAGAAACATACAAAGACTGTCAACTTCTTTCAAACATTTATAGTTTGTAATATGGTGTCAAAAATTATTCATATATATATATATTGCTCTTAGCTTAGTTTTTCCTTGGGGCTGGCCAGATTGGAACAATCTCAAGAATAATCAGCCGAAATTGTGAGGATAATCTGATGCTTGACTTAGGAAAGAAAATTTCGAATGACCCGTCCTTGTTTTCTTTGTATCGTCTATCTGGATGTTTTGTTGCCCCTTTTTGTATCACCTAGGTGTCCGGATGTTTTGCGTTCTTGTCTCATTTTGTATTTTATATATGTGTATATATATATATAGGTTATCATTAAGCTAGTGTTAGGAACATAAATTGAGACTAAAGTTTGGTGGAAGATTTTAATTCAGAACTTTTGAATGGTAATACATTTGTACTACAAAGCCAGAGGCAGTTTCAGCTGGGTTGGTATCAAAAGGGTTAAACATTTACTGTTTGTAATTTGGTGTAAAAAATTTATATATATAGGCGTAGGAGTGGCTGTGTGGTGAGTAGCTTGCTTACCAACCACATGGTTCCGGGTTCAGTCCCACTGTGTGGCACCTTGGGCATGTGTCTTCTACTATAGCCTCGGGCCGACCAAGCCTTGTGAGTGAATTCGGAAGATGGAAACTGAAAGAAGCCTCTCATATATAAATGTGTGTGTGTGTGTGTGTGGGTGTGTGTACAAAACAGATACAATAAATACCAGACTTCAAAAAAGAAAAAAAAAACGCGAGTCGATTCATTTGACTAAAATACTTCAAGGCGGTGCTCCAGCATGGTCACAGTCCAATGACTGAAACAAGTAAAAGATGCAAGATATATGTTGTGTGTATAAATATATATATATAGCATATATATGTGTTATATATATATATATATATATATATATATCTATATATATGTATGTATGTATACACACCACAACAATGGACACCCTCACAGTTTCCATGTACCTAATTCACTTAGTCATCACATCATTGATTGGCCTAGGGCTATAATTAAAAGATACTTGCCCAAGGTGCCACGAAGTGGAACTGACCTTGAAAGCCATGTGGTTGCGGGCACGTGCTTCTTAACCACTCAGCTACTGTGTGTATGCCTTTTTTTTCTTCCTTTCTTTTTTTATAAGATTGCTTCTCCCATGAAACCAGAGCAAAAGCACTGCTCTTTACAAGCAACCCCACCTTTTGAGCTCGACTATAAAGGGGAGAACAAAACCAACAAACAAAACAAATTAATAAACAAACAAAAACCTCGCTATCTTTGAAGCTAATTGCTAAAATCAATATGATATTAATTACTTGAGGTGATCATTGTTGCAGAATAGAAGCCCTCTGATGAGCTTAGTTTGTTTGCTTGTTGCTGTTCCTAACAAGCTATCTCTCGATAACGAATCAATGTTTTCCTTTTTGCCTTTTTTTTTTTCAAGCTGCTTTTACAGCTGTTTATTTATTAATATACGTTCCTAACGCAAACACAGGGCCATAGATTTTGAGGAAGGTATGTAATTAAAATGACCTCAATACATGGTTGGTGTGTTATTTCTAATTTAGTCCAGGATCAGGTTCGATCAAGTTGACCTATGGTTAAAGGGTATTTCAGCAGTGAGTGTCTTTTTTTTTTTTTCTATTCAGATATTGTCTAATCCCTCCGTTTCTTCTTCTTCTTCGCCTTTTTTTTTTTTTTTTACATCTCTTTGAATGCAGAAAGGGGATACATCCACTCAAAATTTTATTACCATTTGACTGTGGAAAGTGGTTTTAGCCCACAGCTTTGAAAAGAAAAAAAATTTTTTTTTCAAACCCTCTCCTAATGCTGTGAGAAGCAGAGACATCCCCAGTAACACTTCAAAAAGAAAATTTTTCAGATTCTCTCAATTTGTTCACAACCATCAGAACATGAAACAGTCCTCATGAACGCAGGTTAATGAGACGGTTGTGATCTGTAAACAGTTTTGAATAGGAACCGGACAGAAAAGTATGAACACACAATGTACATGTGCACACTGGATTCATAAAACGGAAGAGAAGAATAAATACACAATGCGCATGTCAAGCAAGTTACATGGTGGTCTGCATGCCACGCCTGGCACCACTATCATACAGCTTTGCTGAAATTTCCTTCTTTCACATACTTCACCAGATATCTCTTTACAGAGCAAGCATCAAATACTTTTAGTGGTAAATATGAAAAGTGCCCCTAGAGCAGATACTGAAAATGTATTGCAGTTCTTCTGCATATTCTCTGTACTGTTCATGCAGTTTTGGTTACTTTTTCTGATGTGTTGTAGTGCATCTGAGAACAGTGTATATAAGTTTATCATATATAAGTAGAAAATATCAATTCTGTTTTTTTGTTTTTTTAGTAAACTGACATCATTACAGGAATCATCATCATCATCATCATCATCTAACGTCCGTTTTCCATGCTAGCACGGGTTGGACGGTTCGACCGGGGTCTGGGAAGCCAGGAGGCTGCACCAGGCCCCAATCTGATCTGGCAGTGTTTCTACAGCTGGATGCCCTTCCTAACGCCAACCACTCCGTGAGTGTAGTGGGTGCTTTTTACGTGCCACCGGCATAGTACACAGTCAAAGAGTTAAAGATGTTAGGGGTAATTCATTGGAGATTTGATGACAATGTCTAGCAGGCTGAACAACCATGTATATATATATATATATATATATATATATATATATATATATATATATATATATATATCTTTATGCCCACAGTGGTCTAAACACAGAGGGGACAAACAAGGACAAAGGGCTTAAGTCACATCGACCCAGTGTGTAACTGGTACTTAATTTATCAACCCCCGAAAGGCTGAAAGACAAAGTCAACCTTGGTGGAATTTGAACTCAGAACATTAAAACAGATGAAATACCGCTAAGCATTTTGCCCGGCGTGCTAACGTTTCTGCCAGCTCGCCGCCTGTATAGGCAGCACATTGTTATTGTTGCCATTATCACTATCATCATGATTTTAACATATACTTTTCCACGTTTGCATGGTTTGGACAAAGTTTACTGCTATGAGCAAGTGTCTTCTGCAAGAGACTCAGGCAGACCAAAGCCTTGCAAGTTGATTTGGTAGACAGAAACTGAAAGAAGCTTGTATATCATCATCATCACTTAACATCCACTTTCCACGCTGGCATGGGTTGGACGGTTTGACTGAGGACAGGCGAACCAGATGGCTGCACCAGGCTCCAATTTGATCTGGCAATGCTTCTACGGCTGGATGCTCTTCCTAACACCAACCACTCCAAGAGTATAGTGGGTATTTTTATGCACCACTGGCACATGAGCCAGTCAGGGGGCACTGGTATTGACCACATACAAGGCAGTGAGCTGGCAGAAACGTTAGCATGCCGGGCAAAATGCTTTGTGGTATTTCGTCTGCTGTAACATTCTGAGTTCAAATTCCACTGAGGTCAACTTTGCTTTTCATCCTTTCGGGGTCGATAAATTAAGTACCAGTTACACACTGGGGTCGATATAATTGACTTAATCCGTCTGTCTGTCCTTGTTTGTCTCCTCTGTGTTTAGCCCCTTGAGGGTAGTAAAGAAATAGGTATTGACCACATACAATTTAAACTAGCTATATCTATTTCATTTCATTTCATTTAGTTTCAGATCATGAGCTATGGCCATGCTGGGGCAGTCAAAAATCTTCCACCTGTTTAATGTTCAAATTGGCCAGATCTGACCTCTCAGGCCTTCCTAGCAATGTTATTCAAAACAAAAACAATCCCATCATTGAAATCTCAAAATGACGAGATAATGCATGATTAATTAAAATCAATATGAATGAGCATGCATTGCATTCAACAGAATAATCTGAATGCTAGAGGGCAAAAAGGTCCCTTACTTATGCTGTTCCTCAACCCCTACACTATTTTGCACCCCCCACCGCACCTTTGTAACCCGTCTCCATACAATGCTATAGCAACTTCAGTCAATAGTTTGAAGTTCAGCTGGAAACAAGTTGCTAGGAGAATTTATTGACAAATAATTCCATGTGCCTGGAACCTTCTTCTGACTAAACTAGCTGCATATACAGTTGCTACATGTTAACATGTATTAATCCCTACCTCACTGCCAACAAACGCACACACTTACTCTCTCTCTCTCTCTCTCTCTCTCACACACACACACACACCACACACATGCAAAGACCATCAAAATTTTTTTTTATTAGATATTCTTTGTTCAGAAGGAGAGGAATTGGGATTAGGTATGAAAATGGTGTAAAGGATCTATTTTTTTTATTTGTTACAGACATAGGACTGTGGGGCCATGCTGAGGCAATATCAACCCCCACTGCTAAGGTTTATTTTTGTCTTTCTGGTACTACTTTTATCAGTCATTTTGTCAAATCATTAAGTTAAGGGGACATAAACAAACCAATCCTGGTTGTCAGTGAGGATGAGGAAGATGGAGAAGGAAAAGATAGACACAAAGACAAACACACAGTCACATTCCAAAACATGACATTTTTTTATTATTACTATTATTATTATTATTATTATTAATATTATTATTATTATTAAGTGAAGGCAACAAGCTGGCAGAATCATTAGCATGCTGAGTGAAATGCTTCGCGGTATTTCGTCTGTCTTTACATTCTGAGTTCAAATACCGCTGAGGCTGACCTTGCCTCCTTTCAGGGTCGATTAAATAAGTACCAGTTACACACTGAGGTCAATGTAATCGACTTAATCCCTTCCCCCAAATATGAGGCCTTGTGCTTCCTGTAGAAAGGATTATTATTATCATTATTATTATTATTATATTATTATTATTATTCAATTTTAGAAAAGCTGAACATGCCTTTGACACTTCTGAAGTGTATTGAACTTTTTTTGAACATGACTTTGGCCCACTCTGTATATATATAGTTCCTCAACAGTTACAGTGGGATTTTGTTCTGCCAGGGTTAGCAGGATGTCCTTGTTGAGCTCTACAGATTTTTCAGGATGAGGCTCATCTTCAAGGCTGTAGTTTCCGGAACCGCCTTTAACACTGGCTTACACTTATCATCCGATCCCTATATACTGCATAAATATTCCTCACGATTTCCGTTGCATTGTTACCTTTATTGAACTCTTAAAGCAAAATATGCCAAATATGCTCCTTTGTCACTCCCATTATAGCTTCTAAAAAATAACTATTAAAATTGAACTGCACTCTTCAAATCTTGCACTAAGAATAAGTACAAGGTAAAATTACTACCTGCTTTTATAGTAAGTTGATACAGGTATTTTATCCCGTCCCCCGCTAACTTTTATTTCATGCAACTCAAAGACACCACATTATTTATGGGATGACCCTTTCTTTTTACAGTACCAACTGGGAGATCCAATTTGAACAGAAGAAAATAATGGTATATCAGTTTCACCACCAGCGCCGGCACCTAACCATCAGTGATTTTTAGATCATATCCATGGCGCTGGATAAATAATGCAGCTTAGAGGTAAATGGTAATGAAGGGTGGTGCGCATATATATATATGTATGTATAAACCAAAGAAAGGGGAGAAACATGGAAGAATACAGTATTAAAATTTGGAAATCTTTGGAAAGAAGACAGTATAAGAGAGAGGGAGCGCCAAAATATGGAAAATTACTATTTCAGCTGGGTCTCATTTTAATTATGGTAATCCTATTCTAATACATAATAAATTGTCAGCTTTATTTCATTTGTGACCCTTCTAAGGTCAGGTTCTATTGCAATGTTCAAAGATGACTTATTGATCTTTTGCGAGCAACAAAAATCAAATCCATTCTGTGATCAAAGCTAATGGTTTTAAAACCTGATGAATATGCTTCGGCAAGTTGATGTGTGAGAAACATAATTCTAGCGAATCGCTTAGATCTTGTCGGAATAAATATCGCATCAGGTATGACATATTAAGCCAGTCTTGCTGAACCAGCTGAAGGATCTTTTGAAGATTGATTTAACTCATTGAACCCTGTATGAACCGTGACCCCCATCCCCCATCACTGCCACCACCACTATGTGCATACATACACACGCATCCACACCCACCCACACACATTATAAGATCCTGACGAAAATGAAAAAAACATTAAAATTAAAGTCATGTACACTGCCCACACTTCATGCATATACATCCATGCACACACACATGTATGTATATATATATATATATATATATATATATATATATATATGTATGTGTATATACATACATATATATATATATATGTATGTGTATATACATACATACATACATACATATATATATATATATATATATATTATATATATATATATATAATATATATATATATATATATATATATATATATATATACACACACACGTACACACATATACAGATTATGTTATTATGAACATATTAAAGAAGGTTGTTACATTGCATATATACACTTGCAAGTAAAGATATCATGGAAAAATGGAAGTTAAGTAAAATCATCATCATCATCATTTAACGTCCACTTTCCATGCTAGCATGGGTTGGACGATTTGACTGAGGGCTGGCGAACCAGATGGCTGCACCAGGCTCCAACCTCGATCTGGTAGAGTTTCTACAGCTGGATGCCCTTCCTAACGCCAACCACTCTGAGAGTGTAGTGAGTGCTTTTACGTGCCACCGGCATGAAGGCCAGTCAGGCGGTGCTAGCAACGGCTACAAAAAAAGTGTGTTTTTTTTTTACGTGTCACCTGCACAAGTGCCAGTAATGTGACGCTGGTAACGATCACGTGCAAATGGTACTTTTTATGTGCCACCGGCACAATATATGTGTGTGTGTGTATACATACACAACAGGTTTCTTTCAGTTTCTACCTACCAAATCCACTTACTTTGTTCAGCCTAGGGCTATGATGGAAGACACTTGGCCAAGGTGTCATGCAGTAGGACTGAACCCAAGACCACAAGGTGAGGAAGCGAGCTTCTCAACCAGCCAGGCCTGCGCATCACCATTATAGTTTAACATCATAGGAGTGGCTGTGTGGTATGTAGCTTGCTCACCAACCACATGGTTCCAGGTTCAGTCCCACTGCGTGGCACCTTGGGCAAGTGTCTTCTACTATAGCCTCGGGCCAACTAAAGTCTTTTGAGTGGATTTGGTAGACGGAAACTGAAAGAAGCCCGTCGTATATATGTATATATATATATGTATATGTGTGTATATGTTTGTATGTCTGTGTTTGTACCCTCAACATCTCTTGACAACTGATGCTAGTGTGTTTATGTCCCTGTAACTTAGCAGTTCAACAAAAGAGACCGATAGAATAAGTACTAGGCTTACAAAGAATAAGTCCTGGGGTCGATTTGCTCGACTAAAGGTGGTGCTCCAGCATGGCCACAGTCAAATGACTGAAACAAGTAAAAGAGAGTAAAGAGTATCTAAAATATAAACTGATGAGGATCATAAAAAGGTCTGAGATTATGCTGCAGTGCTTTAGTATATACAACATTAGCAAATGTTTCATTAAATACTAGACTTTTCCTAATTCTTTTAAAATCTTACTAACAGCACGAATGGCTCTTCTATGTTGAGAAATAAGATTTTGCTAAAAATAAATAAATAATGAAAAAAAAAGAAAGGAAAAGTAAACAAAAAAAAAAAAAGAAGGAAGCTCGCTTTGCTTGCAAACATGTGGTTTCGGGTTTAGAGTCACAGCGTGGCACCTTGGGCAACCTGCCTAAACAAATTCTGCCCGACACATGCAGGTATGAAAAAGTGGATGTTAAACGATGACGATGGCGATGACGACGACGATGACAATGATGATGATGATAAGCTGATGTTTATAGCTTGAGTAAGAAAATATAGTAATCCATACTATTAACAAAGAGTATTTATATGTGAATTTACACACACACACACTGATATATATATATATATATACACACATATATACATACATATATATACGTATATATAATCTTCATTTATTGTATTTGGAGGGGAAATCAAAGACTGTACTAAGTAGAGAATGGACTAAATTGTAATTTCTCAAAAGGAAAATTTTAGGCAAAGATGAGGAAATTAGCGAAGAGGAAGATGAAATTTTTGTTTTTGTTTTGGAGTGGGCGGCAAGGTGGGGAGGGGGCATTGATGTAAGAAGAATTAGTTGAACGGTTCCAGGCATCTGATGATGATATTCTTGGCAAAACTCCGGTTACAATTTATGAAGTGCAGTTCACTTTGAAAGGAAAGAACAAGAGAGGAAGAGAGAGAGAGAGAGAGAGAGAGAGAGAGGGAGGGAGGGAGGGGTTCGGGAATGCTTGGAGCCATCCCAAAAGGAACCAACTATATATATTTCTAAGTCAATTTAGGTGCAAAAACATATACATAAATAATTTCTCACACGTTTTGAAACCTTAAATATACTTGAAAAGTAACGAGAAGTTGTGATATTCATTAATTTCGCCGAGGAGTAATCAGCAGCATGAGATAATGAAATTCCAACTCACCGACAAACCCCCTAGATTAGAAGACCCACAGTTGTACCATGATGACCACCTTTAACAGTTAGGGCTTCGTTCTTTGGCATATGACCAAATTTGTAAAGAGAATGGATTACAAGGAATGTACTTACAACAAGAAAATATCTGGAATTGGTAATTTTACGAACTGAGAACTATAAAATATCCATTTCCTCTCTTGCTCTTTTTAACCTTTATCTGCCCCCAGAAACCATACACGTAACCCCTAAATGTAGATAATGTCAGTTATCTCCTCCAAACCTTCTCCAAATGTTACCCACCTTTTTCCAAATTTACACCAGCCCTCTAAAATCGGCTGCCAAATTAAACAGGCGCAGGAGTGGCGGTGTGGTAAGTAGCTTGCTTACCAACCACATGGTTCCGGGTTCAGTCCCACTGCGTAGCACCTTGGGCAAGTGTCTTCTACTATAGCCTCGGGCCGACCAAAGCCTTGTGAGTGGATTTGGTAGACGGAAACTGAAAGAAGCCCGTTGTGTATATGTATATGTATATATATATGTGTGTGTTTGTGCGACTGTGTTTGTCCCCCCAACTTTGCTTGACAACTGATGGTGGTGTATTTACGTCCCCGTCACTTAGCGGTTCGGCAAGAGAGACCGATAGAATGAGTACTAGGCTTACAAAAAGAATAAGTCCAGGGGTCGATTTGCTCGACTAAAGGCGGTGCTCCAGCATGGCCGCAGTCAAATGACTGACACAAATAAAAAAGCAAAAGGAAAAAAGACCAATAACAAGTACTTACTTGCCAAACCCATCAGTTACCAAGAGATACCAGGATACAATGTATATCCTCATCGCTGCCACCACCATCATTATCATCATTATCATCATTTCATATTCGTTTTCAATATATACTTGCTTGCTTGTGGTGACATTCACCCTGGGCGGGTTGAGTCGGCTTCTTCCACCACCCTCGAGGCATCTCGAACCATGGCAATGGAAGAAGTTTTGTGGGAATATGAATTTCACAAGCGGTCCCCAACAATCCCGCATGTAGAGACATCCTGTTTGCTGCAGATTGTCCACAGACGCAGGGACAAAACGACCGAGGAGCCGCCGGTTTCCGAAACAGACACTCCGAGTATTTTCACCAGAGCCCCATCTGCCGGGTTGTGGTCCTAATACCACTTGGTGTCAGACCAATCTGCCTTGGGTGGCCCTACCAGGAACTGAAGTTCTCGACGGCATAGCTCTGACACTACCCGTTACCAGCGTCCCCACCACGGTGAGGAGGGGATGCCAGTTTTCAATACTGGCATGGGTTGGCTGGTTTAACAGGAGCTGGCAACCCGGAGAGCTGCACCAGGCTCCAATTATATTATATATATATATTTATATTTTATCTAGTTTCAGCTCACGAGCTGTGGCCATGCTGGGGCACTGCCATTGTCTGTTTTGGTATGGTTTCTACCACTTGATGTCCTTCCTAATGCCAGTCAGTTTACAAAGTGTACTGGGTGCACTTTGTGTGGAACCTGTACCGATTATTTACATGTGGCACCAGCAGGGGTACTTTATGCATTACATTGGCACAGGTACTTTTTGCATGGCACAAAAATCCTCTCTAATATAGTCTCAAAACCTGAAATTTTGGTTGAGGGTGCTAGCCAATTACATTGACCCCACTACTCAACTGGTACCTATTTCATTGACCCTGATAGGATGAAAGGCAAAGTACTTGTACTTGTGACGGCATTCACCCAGGGCGGGTTGAACCGGCTTCTTCTCTGTTCCTTACGGCATCACGAACCATGGAGGCCCACGCTCAACTGTCCTGTGCGAGGTCACTAGAGATAGCGAGCCATTCGCAGTTCCATCTGCACAGACCGACCACCTGCAGACCTGAGTACTAGTTGAGCCCTGGTATTAATGTAATTGACTAACTCCTTCCCATAAAGTTTCAGCCCTTGTGCTTGTCACAGAAAGAATTATCAAAATATTGTCCAGGATGGTGAGCTGGTAGAATCATTGCTATGTCACTCAAAATAAGCTTAGTGACACTTCTCTGGTCTTGACAATGTAAATTCAGGTTCCATCAAAGTTGCCTTTCATAAAAGTTTTCAATGAAAGGCAAAGTCAAACTTGTTTCATCAATCTCAAAAGGATGGAAACCAAAGATCTTGGGGAGATATGAACTCCAGAGAGTAAAGACGGATTGGAATAGTACTAAACATTTTTGTCAGATTGGTTAACAATCCTACCAGCTCACTTTCTTGGAGAATGAAAAAATATTTTTGAGTACTGTATAACCCTTTCATTACTCTATTTTATTTTGATGATTTTTAAAATGAGAATATCTGAAATAAACCCGACTGCTCTTATAAATGAGAATACTAAAAATGAACCCGACCACTCTCAAAAATTAAGTAAAAAAAATCAGTAATGATAATCCAGAATCCTTGTCCGGTAGAGGATTGATGCCACAAGGCCAAACATTGCTGAAAATTTCATCTGTATCCATCCAGCGGTTCTTGAGATATCTTGTCCACAGACAAACAAACAAACAAACAAACACGACCAAAAACAATACCTCCATTTTCGCTAAGGTGGAGGTAATAACAAAAATAAGAGTAGTAGTAGTAGTAGTAGTAGTAGTAATTTGATGGAAAATATGAATATAGAAGAAAGTGGTGGTGGTGGTGATGGTGGTGGAGGTTCTGGGCTTTTTTTTTCCCTCTCCCCCTGACACTGATACTGAGGAACACAGTCACAAAAGAGTAAATGAAAGAAAGAAATCGGAACAAAATAAAAGAGTTATCATAAATGGATAAAACTAAATAACACTATAACACAGCTAAAAATCCAAAGATGTTACCATAGAAACCAAAGACAGAAACACAACCACACAAACGGAGAAGTACACAATACACATACACACGCATTCTCTCTCGTACACACAGTGATTTAATTACAGTAAATATCTAATATAAAAGATGATGTTCTTTGGATTACATTTTTGGGGCTTTCAACTGGGATCTTTCTTCCTCTTTTGCACACACAGAACACAACTCAAAAATAATTCTATTGAAATCTAATTTTTACTTCTACTTGCCAAATTGCAATTCTCTTCAGAGGTTTCTCTGTCATAGCGGAAAAAAAACAAAAACAAAAAACGAGAGCAAGAACAAAGCAAAACAAATACATAATATATATATATATATACACACACACACACACACACAAATAAACAAACAAAATGTAATAAAATAAATTACAATAAAATAAAAAAAAAAGAAAGTGTAATGCGAGAACATTCAAGAAGGCCTTCAGAGTGCCAGTTCTATTGTGATATCAGCATTAAGTCAAATTGAGGGGAGAGAGAGGGGGGGGAGAGAGGGAGAGAGAGAGAGAGAGAGAGAGAGAGAGAGTGTGTATGTGTGTGTATATAATGCATGTGTGTATATATAATGCGTGTGTTGTGTGCTGCTACGAAGCGTCTTTGAATGCATTTTTATACGATTATTATCATTATTATTATTGTCATTATTATTATTGTTATTATTATTATTATTATTATCATTATTATCATTATTATCATTATTATTATTGTCATTATTATTATTGTTATTATCATTATTATTATTATCATTATTATCATTATTATCATTATTATTATTATTATTATTATTATATCAAGATGTTAAAAAGACACTTCATTAGTGTTTGCTGGAACAATTCTAGTGTTATGTAAAACACACGCAGCACACACAACACATATGCATACATATGCAATGCACACAAACACACATGCACGTGCACACACGTACGCTCTCAGAGTTTTCTTTATCAGTTTTCAATTAAGCTGAAATTATGGAGTAATCAAAAAACGATCACAGCGATATACTTTACCGAGACAAAAATTAAACGTCGCAAATTATATCTATCTCTGCTTTCCCCCATCTCTCTCGTGCTCTCTCTCTCTCTCTACGCGTACACACATATACACATGCAGATACACGCATGGACATATATGTGGGAGGCTGGTAAATGTATGTGTGTAGATTTAACACTAATTAGATGAAAGAGAAAATTGTCAGCTTTGAAAAAGAGAAAGAATTAGACGGAATGGTAAAGATTACATAATATTAGTATTATGACAGGGAAATTTTATTTCTGTGCGCGTGCAGTGCATGTTTGTGCGTGCATGTATACGTGGTGTGCACATGCATAGCAACCAGTTATGTCATGAATGCACAGGCTACTGGAATATCATGATAACCCAATTTACAAAGTATCATACTGTATTATGTAATCGTATTTCAACTAATGTTATCCAAATTTAGAATGCAATTTCTTCTGTTTGAAGTGCACAATACCTTTGCAGAATGTTACACACACACACACACACAAACTCACAAACAAAGCAGTAAGGAAAAAAAACAAAGATGACTAGCTTTAACAAATGTTGAAGTAGTCTAACATTTTAACATTTAAAATAGAAAAAAAGAAAGTGTTGACGTTTCGGGCGCTAGTCCTTCATCAGGAAAAAATAGAGGAAATTTGGTGGGGAAGGAAGTAAAAATAAAAATGAAGAAAAAGATTAGAAGCCAGGTGATAATAATGCAGATCTGTGTTTGGGGATGGGGGTGTATGAAGGGAAGGGGAGGCAGGATGGTGTGTGCTTGTATAGGAAGGTATCTGCGTTCAGAGAAGGGTATAGGGAGAATGAATGTATGATGCATGCAGAGGGAAGGGGTGTATTTTCTTGGTGTGTGTGTGTGTGTAGGTGGGCAAGTGTGGAAGTGTAGTGGTAAGGGATACTGGGGTGTGGGAGGATGGTGTGGTCATACTGTATGTGAGAAGTGTATGGCAAAGTGAAAGGGGAGGTAAGAAGACACACTAATGAAAAACAATATAAATAGCAAGGAAAAAGAATGAAAAATATTTTGTTTTTAAATATGATAGTAAAAGTGAAAGTAAAGTGATAATGGTGATGAAAAGTCAGGGGGGTTACTTAACAGGTAAAAGATCTGAAGAAAGTAACTGAACAAAAGGGGGTTGTCAAAGTGGGCATAGACAGAAAAAAACAAAAGGTGGAAATAGCAGGGGCGTGATGCTGAAACAAAAAACTTTGACTCCGACTCTGACTCCTCTACTATTGGCACCTCCGAATTTGACTCCTCTTTATGTAATTAAGTGATTGTGGTCTATATATCTCATAAAGCATATGCATGCGCACACACAACCATGCCTGCGCCTATCACAATAAAGTCTACTTCTCAAGCTTTATGGACCTATAAGGGCCAGTTTCTCAGTTTCCATGGTGTATGAATGAATATTTACTCCCCAGACAGGAAACTGGACCATTGTGGGATCGCTTAACATGAAAAGTGTTTTGCTCAAGAACACTACGTATCATCAAGTCCAGGAATTGAAACCACAATCTTACAATCATGAGTCCAACACCCTAACAGCTAAAGCATGCAATTCCTCACTATCACCTGATCCAGGAATTGAAACTACCATCTTACGATCATGGGTCCAACAACTTAACAGCTAAAGCATGCAATTCCTCACTATCACCTGATCCAGGAATTGAAACCACAATCTTACAATCATGAGTCCAACACTCTAACAGCTGAAGCATACAATTCCTCACTATCACCTGATCCAGGAATTGAAACCACAATCTTACGATCATGGGTCCAACAACCTAACAGCTAAAGCATGCAATTCCTCACTATCACCTGATCCAGGAATTGAAACCACAATCTTACAATCATGAGTCCAACACTCTAACAGCTGAAGCATACAATTCCTCACTATCACCTGATCCAGGAATTGAAACCACAATCTTATGATCATGGGTCCAACAACCTAACAGCTAAAGCATGCAATTCCTCACTATCACCTGATCCAGGAATTGAAACCACAATCTTACAATCATGAGTCCAACACCCTAACAGCTAAAGCATGCAATTCCTCACTATCACCTGATCCAGGAATTGAAACCACAATCTTACGATCATGAGTCCAACACCTTAACAGCTAAAGCATGCACGTCCTCACTATCACCTGATCCAGGAATTGAAACCGCAACCTTTATGATCATAAATCCAATGCTCTAACCACTTGGCTACACACCTTCACTGACTGTCACCATGCTTGCACCTAAAACCACACCTGTACTTATATATGGACGTTAAAGTTCAGAAAGAGGTTGTTAGCTAAGTGCCGTCATGCACTAAACCCTGCTTGATCTGTTGGGTTCATTGAGTTCACATCAAACAGAGCCTCTATTTAGGACATTTCATGTTCTTCAGAGTGAGTCATGGGTGTTTGATAAATCACCCAACCATGAGAATATTTTATAGACAGTCTAAATTAATTTGGATTATTACCATTGCTAATGAATTTATTATTAAAAGTGTGTATGAGAGAGAGAAAGAGGAGAAGAGACGAGGGAGAGGGGAAAAGGGGGAGAGAGAAGGGGAAAGAGGGGGAGAGAGCAAAAAGGTGAGAGATAGGAGAGGGAGAGATGGAAGGAGAAAGATATGGGAGAGATGCAGAGGGAAAAGACGGGGAGATGCAAAAAGGGGAGAGAGAGAGGAAGAAAGGGAGAGAGAGTGCAGCAGTGATTATATCAGCTTATTAGATAAAGGGGCCTTCTGTCTCAACGCATTAAAATAAACAGCATGTCAACATCTCTGGTACTAACTCACCAATTATGATTATACAATAATCCTTTCTACTTAAGGCACAAAGCCTGATTTCGTGGGGAGGACAGGGTAAGTCAACTACATCAACCCCAGTGCACAACTGGTACTGACTTCATTGACCTCCCCGAAAGGACAAAAGGTAAAGTTGACCTCAGTGGAATTTGAACTCAGAATGTACAGAATGTAAAGACATATGGAATGTTGCTAAGTGTTTTAACCAACATGTTAACAACTCTGCCAGCTCTCTGCCTTATATTGAATAAAATAAATGCGCTCTTTTAAAGCCTAGCCTGGCTCATGGGCCCGGTTTCCCAGTTTCTATGGCATATCTGTTCCCCAGCTGAATGGGACGCCAGTCCATCGCAGCGTTACTCATTTTTGCCAGCTGAGTGGACTAGAGCAACGTGAAATGAAGTGTTTTCCTCAAGTATACAACGTGTTGCCTGATCCAGGAATCGAAACCACAATCTTACGATCATGATGCTGACACCCAAACCACTAAGCCATGTGCCCCCACCTGCCTTATATTATTAAATAATAATAATAATAACAAGAGCACGCAGAGAGCACAAACCTCCACCAAGGCAACACCAATGTCCTCTCAACGATTAGCCGGAGATGATTTTTAAAATGAGAATATCTTAAATAAACTCGACTGCTTTCACAAACGAGAATACTAAAAATGACCCTGACCGCTCTCAAAAATTAAGTAAAAAAACAGGGGAAATAATCCAGAATCCTTATGTGGTGTCAGATCAATGCCAAAAGCTAACCAGTCTGTGCCAAGCACGAGGCCAAACCTCTCTCAAAGTTTCATCCGAATCCATCCAGTGGTTCTTGAGATATCTTATCCACAGACAAACAAACAAACAAACACAACTGAAAACAATATCTCCACCTTCGCTAAGGTGGAGGTAATAATAAGGGTTTCTAAAATCACAACCAATCATCATCAACAGCAATAACAACAACAAGAGTAACATCATGTTTATCACTGTTGGCTTCAGCTAGGCCTGTGGTTCTTAATCTTTCTTGTGGGCAGCATTTTTTTTTTTTTTAAAGCATTTACTTGTTAGAAGGTCTTTAGACCACTGAAAACGTAAGAGCTACTAGAATAAAATGGACACTGGACAGAAGTCAATGGGTGACGATGTACATTAGACTTAAAAGACTGGAGGCCATATTGAAGCGGAAGAACAAGACTGTGGAAGGGAATTCCAAAGTTCAGAGGTGTGAGGGAAGAAACTGGTTCTGTAAAGTGCTTTACGACACTTAGGAGGCTGCACAGTATACTGATGAGAACTGGATGCATGTCTAGTTGATTGCTGATAAGTTCTTAAAGGAGGAACCAGAGAAGAGAGCTCAGCTGAAGAATGTCCATGGAAATACTTATAGAAAAAAAACAAGGAAGCCACACGACAACAATGAGAGAGTGAATCCAGTTTAGAAGATAGATCAGGATGAATAGCATTACAAATATTTCAGGTATTCTTATTGTACAGGTGTATGTGTATGTATATAAGAATGTAAGTAAGCTTGCAGGGTTATATATATTCATGTATGCATAAGCATGTGTGTGTATGTGTTTGTACATATGTCTGTCTGTCTGTCTATCTATCTAGCTATCTATCTCTCTCTCGCTTTTACTTGTTTCAGTCATTTGACTGCGGCCATGCTGGAGCACCACCTTTAGTCAAGCAAATCGACCCCGGGACTTATTCTTTGTAAGCCTAGTACTTATTCTATCGGTCACTTTTGCCAAACTGTTAAGTGACAGGGACATAAACACACCAGCATCGGTTGTCAAGCAATGCTAGGGGGACAAACACAGGCACACAAACATACACACACACACACACATATACATATATACGAAGGGCTTCTTTCAGTTTCCGTCTACCAAATCCACTCACAAGGCTTTGGTCGGCCCGAGGCTATAGCAGAAGACACTTGCCCAAGATGCCACGCAATGGGACTGAACCCGGAAACATTTGGTTGGTAAGCAAGCTACTTACCACACAGCCACTCCTGCACCTATCTATCTAACTATCTGTCTGTCTATCTATCCACCATCCATCTACCCAGCCTTCTATACATTTATCTATAAATATGTATGTATGTACGTACATACGTACATGCATACATATGTAAGTGCATTTAAGCATATATTTACAAATATATGTATGTGTACTTATGCATGCACACGCATATAAGTGTATGTATTTATGTATACATATGAGTACAGTGATAGTAGAAACACAGATATTTAAATCGTGAATACAATTAATTGATGTATAAGGTGGTCGAAAGATCGCAAAATGTGTAAATATAGAAATGATGCTTTGTTTTGGTTTGGTAACTTGTTAAATCATTTGAGCAAACACTTCTAGTTGTAATCTAAATATATAGAAACAAGAACACAGAAACTATTTCTGCAACATTATCATCAGCATATTCGTTATCAGCATCCGCATCTTCTTTGTTTCGATTCAAAAGTGATAGGCTCTGTGTGTGTGTGTGTGTGTGAGTGTGTGTGTGTGTGGGGGGGGTGTCTAAATGTCATGATGTGAAAATTGCTGATCATAAAATGTTTGACAAAAACCTCATGGTAAACAACATGTCTGACATGAGTTTGTGTGGAAGAATCATCACAATTGTCGTCGTCATCGTTTTCACATCTACTTTTCCATGCTGGCATGGGTTGGACAGTGTGACAGGGGCAAAGAAAAATGATAATGAGAATGATGTGTACATGCATGCACACATGCACATACATACCATACATATGCATGCCAGAATGCACACACACACATCATCATTTCCACAGCCACTTTTCCATGCTGGCATGGGTTGGACAGTGCAACAAGAGCCAATGAGCCAGAGGATTGTGAACAGCAATTAAAAAGAAATAATAAGACTGAGTAGAAGCACATGCACACACACACACACCATCATCATCATCCACTTTTCCATGCTGGTATGTGTTAGACAGTGTGACCAGAGCCCAATGAATCACAAACTGTGCTCAGCAATTAAAAAGAGATAACACAAATGATGAATACACACACACACACACACACACACAATCATCCTCCATCTCTTCCTACTCTGCATCATCATTTTAATGCTTGCTTTTCCAAGCTAGCATGAGTTGGATGGAATTGACTGAGGTAGACTTTTTACAGCTGGGTGCCCTTCCTGTTGCTAACCCTTATTTGCCCTCAAGTTAGGTAACCCCCACCCATGGCCAGACATGTTTTTACTGCAATCAGACAATGACAATATCACAGATATATATATATATATATATATATATATAAATATATATCTTATAAACAAGGTCAAAAGAAAAATTATTTCTATGCCAATTTTTAACCTTTAAAGGTATTTTAATATGCTGCCACTTTTGATGAAATTTTTTTCTGAAAAAATTTTTATCCTATATTAGTAGTATATATACATACACACACATGTAGGTTCTTTCAGTTTCCATAAGACATGTTGCCATATATATATATATATATATATGAAGATCCTTTCATTCTTTCTAACAATGAAACACACACACACATGTGTATGTGTGTTTCACTGTTTGAGAAAATAGAAGGATCTTCACTTCGAAAGACATAACATTACATCTAAAACTGAGGTTAGTAAACTGTTATGTTATGTCAATTGTCCTCTAGAAGGCAGAAACTTAGATTGTGTACACAACAATGAAAAAGAAATTAGCAGCCTTTGAGAAATGGGTCATTTACAAATTGGACGGGGTAACAAACGCAGCAGTACTAGAAGGGCTGCAAACCTAAAGACAACCTATTACCAAGAATCAAGTAAATGAAATAATATCATGTCTTGGGACATACTATGTGCCATGAGTCATTGACCAAGACCATCCTGACAGTATGTGTAAAAGGGGAAAAGAGAGTTAGAGACCTGTAAAGATGTTTGTGGACCAATAATGTCGAAGAATGGGCTAAAAACAGGACCCTAACTGATTGTATGCATGCGGAACAACACAAAAGGAACAGAGAGGATCCTGGCATGTCACCTCATGACTGCCAATGCATACACATACATAAAATGGTAGGATTGGTGGTGTTTAATTAATAATTATTTTATCGACCCGAAAGTATGAAAAGTGAAGTTGGTTTTGGTGGAATTTGAACTCAGAACATAAAGACAGACAAAATGCTGCTAAGCATTTTGCTTAGCATGCTAATGATTCAGCAAGCTCGCTGCCACAGAAACCACTAGAATATATTGGTTTCACAGTTTAGCACAAGGCCAGCAATTTCATTGGAGGGGAGTAAGTTGATTACATCAACACAGTACTCTTACTCTTTACTTGTTTCAGTTATTTGACTGTGGCCATGCTGGATCACTGCCTTTAGTCGAGCAAATCGACCCCAGGACTTATTCTTTGTAAGCCTAGTACTTATTCTATTGGTCTATTTTGCCAAACCACTAAGTTATGGGGACGTAAACACACCAGCATCGGTTGTCAAGTGATGTTGCAGGGACAAACACAGACACACAAACGTATACACACACACACATATATATATAGGGAGAATTCATGAAAAAACAAAAGACGAAGACAGGTGGTGTACAAAACAAACATGTATTAGTATAACGCTCAGGAATTGAAAAAGTCTTTTACGTTTTGAGCCTACGTTCTTCTACAGAAAGGGACACAGAAAAAACAAGGAGAGAAACAAGGAGAGATAAAAAATGTGGGTAGTGGCTACCGATCTATCATGGTGATATACGACGGGCTTCTGTCAGTTTCCGTCTACCAAATCCAATTACAAGGCGTTAGTTGGCCTGAGGCTATAGTAGAAGACACTTGCCCAAGGCGTCACGTAGTGAGACTGAACCCGGAACCATATGGTTCGTAAGCAAGCTACTTACCATACAGCCACTGCTATGCCTTGCCAAGTTTTTATTTTATTAACTCCGAAAGGATGAAAGGCTAAGTCAACCTTGATGGAAAGAAGCCAGTAAAATATTTAAAAAAGAACTAGAACACTACACACACACACACAGATGCCTATGTTTCTGTTTCATTCCTCAAACGCTACAAAAGCAATGAAAATATCTATTTGTTGACAACACCAAACTCTATCAGCTAAAGATATGTTAGTGAAGATCACTGTCTGGCGAAAGTTGATTTTTACTTGTTTCAAGTCAGACATTTTCAAAACTAATTACAAAGCTGGAAATTCCATACCCTCATACAGACACAGACACACACACACACACACTCTCTCTCTCTCTCTCTCTCTCTCTCATTGTAACTATCATTTATCAGATCAAGATCTGAAAATTAAAATTATAGAAAGATTGTAAATTTTACAACTATATGTATGTGTGTATGCATGTATGTGTGTCTGTTTGTATGTATGTATGTATATGCATTGTATGTATGGTATATATGTGTGCATATGAATGTGTGTATTACCTGATTTTTTTAAATATCTGTTATGTACATTATTTACCTTATTTACATTATTTACATTTGACGGATATTTGTCCTCATCTTGTTTGTTGTTAACACAACATTTCGGCTGATATACCCTCCAGCCTCCATCAGGTGTCTTGGTGAGATTTCAAACCTGGGTTCTCATTCCAAAGGTATTTTTCAATGTTATTATTATCATCCTGATTACTATTATTAATATTATTATTATTATTATTATTATTAATATTACTATTCAGGTCACTGCCTGGAATTGTAGTGGCTGGAGGGTATATCAGCAGAAACGTTGTTAATAACAAACAAGATGAGGACAAATATCCGTCAAATGTAAATAATGTAAATAAGGTAAATAATGTACATAATTCCTCATCTCTTAAATATAGAAATTGCTGTTATGTGTTACCTATTATAGCAGGCTGTAGTCAAAAAAAGCAGAACATTCAGTGAAAAATTCCCTGATGGAATAAAGTCATGTTTCAGTGGATGATGGTTCATTCTCTGAACACCTGCTGCAAGAAGTGCCCATCATTGCCACATCTGTGCAAAAGAGCATTTATAAAGACACAAAAGAAAGAAAATGGAAATTACTTGATTCCTTATGCGCGACGATTGTTTTGACCCAGCAGTGCAGATATTTGTGGTACATCACAGATGCAGATGTCCACGGAAGATTCATTTGCCTTTTTGCTCTTTTACATATCAATACATTTTTTGTACTAGTGACGTACTCATCATCTACATAAGGAATAGATATATGTATCGTGGAACTCCGTCGGTTATGACGACGAGGGTTCCAGTTGATCTGATCAATGGAACAGCCTGCTCGTTAAATTAATGTGCAAGTGGCTGAGCACTCCACAGTCACATGTACCCGTAACAGAGTTCTCGGGGAGATTCAGTGTGACACAGAGTGTGACAAGGCTGACCCTTTGAAATACAGGTACAACAAGAACAAGAAGAAAGAGTGTGAGAAAGGTAAAGTAAAAGAGTATAGCAGGGTTCGCCACCATCCCCTGCCGGAGCCTCATGGTGCTTTAGGTGTTTTTCCTCAATAAACACTCACAACGCCTGGTCTGGAAATCAAAACCGCAATCCCACAACTGTGAGTTCACTGGCCTAACCACTGGGCCATTGCGCTTCCATAATATATGTTTATATATATATATATATATATATATATATATATATACATACACACATACATAAATATATATGTATGTATGCGTTTATATATATGTGCGTGTATATATATATATATATATATATATATGCAAATTTGTATATATACATATATATACTTTATATATATGTATGCATATATATGTGTGTGTGGGTGTATATATATATATATATATATATATATATGCATATATGTATATATACATATGTATATTATATATATATATATATATATATATATGTATGTATATATGTATGTATATATATATATGTACATATGTATATATATATGTATATATATTCCTGAAAGTAAAAACGGAGAGAGAAATAGCAGTTAAAATAAGTACTTACCAAGTTAGAAGATGGATGTAATAACTTGACGTAAATATGAAATTCCTCATTGCTTTTTCTTTAGAAATGTCCAATTGCAAATTGAAAAGACTAATCTGCAAGAAAGAAAGAAAGAAATACACACATAAATATAAATAATAACATTTGCAGATTAGGAGATCAGATGCAGAATTAATAATTGTGTCTTACGTATGTAGAAAGTTGCAAACTTAAAACTAGAAAGTTGTAGTGTATTAATATATTATTAGAAAAGTTCTGTTTGTTGAGCCTGGGGAAGTCAAAACTGAAGTCAGCCCACAGAATGGCTTGAAAAGGGAAAGTAATTAATAACTACAAAAGAGCTTTGATTTACTGATCTTTCAGTAACGGCATGTGGCTTAGTGCTTGCTGTGAGATCATGGTTTCAATTCCTCGACCGGGTGGTGCCCAGTGTTCTTGAGCAGAATGGTTTTTTTTTTTTCCACTCTGTTCCAGTCTGTTCTCTCAGTTTTAAATGAATGACTCTGTGATGGACTAGCATCCTGTCCAGGGAAATGTGATTTTGGTCACTCACACACCATGGGAGTCAGGTAGTGTGGTCCCTATGAACATGAGGGTTAGAGACATTAATGTCCTGGGGCTGATGATAAATATAGATGATTATGATGCTGTTGCTGCTGATGGATCTGTCAGCTAAAACCCTAAACAGAAATAGTCCTTTCTACTAAAGGTACAAGGCCGGAAATTTTGGGAGAGGGGATTAGTCAATTACATCAACACCTGTGCGAAACTGGTGCTTATTTTGTTGACCTTGAAATGATGAAAGGCTAAGTTGACTCTGAAAGGATGAAAGACAAAGTCAACTTCGGCAGAATTTGAACTCAAAATACCAAGGTGGTCAAAATGCTGCTAAGCACACTAATCCTTTCTATTATAGGCACAAAGCCCGAAATTTTGAGGGAGGGGGGGGGGAGTCGATTAGATCGATCCCAGTTTGCGACTGGTACTTAATTTATCAACCCCGAAAGGATGGAAGGCAAAGTCAACCACAGTGGAATTTGAACTCAGAACGTAAAGACAGACGAAAAACCGCTAAGCATTTTGCTCGGCGTGCCAATGTTTCTACCAGCTCACCGCTTTAATAATAATAATAATAATAATAATAATATAATAATAATAATAATAATAATAATAGTAATAACAGTCATCATGATGTTAGTATTGTTAGTAGATGCTTATGACCATAAAGGATAGGCTCACGTTTTAATACTGTAATTACTCTTTTGTTGTGGAGCAGAAAAGAAAAGCTGGTTTCGAAAGAAAAAAGTTTGTTGACTAATAACAGGTGACAAGCCCAGTTCTACTTCTCAATAGGTGTCAGGTAAGAATTTTGAACACATGCAAAAACAGTCTCTGCTGGATTATGGTTGAATACGTTTGAATGATGTTGAATATTCATTCACGAAGGAGCAATTAGTTCTGAGAAAACGAAAGGGAAATAATCTTCTCTACAAAATTTCAGACACAAGGCCTGAAATTTTGAGGAAGGGGGCCAGTTGATTAGATTAACCCCAGTACGCAACTGCTACTTAATTTATCGATCCTGAAAGGATGAAAGGCAAAGTTGACCTCGGCAGAATTTGAACTCAGAACGTAAAGACAGACAAAATACCTATTTCTTTACTACCCACAAGGGGCTAAACACAGAGCAGACAAACAAGGACAGACAAACGGATTAAGTCAATTATATTGACCCCAGTGCGTAACTGGTACTTATTTAATTGACCCCGAAAAGATGAAAGGCAAAGTTGATGTCTGCAGAATTTGAACTCAGAACGTAAAGACAAAATACCGCTAAGCATTTCGTCCGGTGTGCTAATGATTCTGCCAGCTCACCACCTTTGAAAGGGAAATAATGGTTAGAAGCTGAGGTTTAGGCTGTCATACTCATGATCGTTAGATCGTGGGTTCAGTTCCCAGACCAGGTGGTGTATTGTGTTCTTGAACAAGGTGCTTCATTTCACATCGCTCCAGTCCCTCTTTCCATAGCTTGCCTAAGTAGCAGGATAGCATCATTCGAATGTTAAAACAATGCAAAGTGCACTGTGACTAATGATGTGCAACAACATGATAGTCTGGTCGTGATATATATATATATATAATATATAATGGCGGTGCCCCAGCATGGCCACAGCTCATGAGCTGAAACTAGAATCAATCAAGAATCAATCATATATATATATATATATCAAGTGGGTGTGTGTTAAAAAGTTTGCTTCTCAGCCATATGGTTCCAGGTTCAGTCCCACTGCATGGCACCTTGGGCAAGGGTCTTCTACTATAGCCTTGGGCTGACCTAAGCCTTGTCAGTGGATTGGTAGACAGAAACTGAAAAGAAGCCCATCGTATATATATATATATATATATATATATATTATATATATATATATATGTATGTATGTATCTATGTGTGTGTGTGTCTTTGTGAGTCCCTCCCCCCATCACTGCTTGACAACCAGTGTTGGTGTGTTTATGTCCTCCCAACTTAGCGGTTCAGCAAAAGTGACCAATAGAATAAGTACTGCAGTAGATTTGTTTGACTAAAACCCTTCAAGGCTGTACTCCAACATGGTCGCAGTCAAATGACTGAAACAAGCAAAAGAATAGAAGAATACAACATCATTTTAATATCAGCTTTTCCCTGCTTGCATGGCATGGATGGAATACGCTGAAGCGAATCTTCTATGGCTGGATATCCTCTCTGTCTCTTAACCCTCGCTTCCAGATTAAAAAATGACCAGACTTGTTTCCATGGTAGCCTGGAAATGAAGAACCTCAAGCCAATCAATGCCTACAGCAAGACTTGAACTCAGGATCTTTGACCATTGGTTCAAGAGTTCCTGAATACTTTTACCTTTTAATTTCTACTCATTGGACTGCGACCAAGCTGGGGCACTGCCTTGAAGAAGGGTTTTAGAAGAACAAATCGACACCAGTATGTATTTTTAAAGTCTGATATCTTATTAGTCTCTTTTGCCAAACTGGTGGGGATGTAAACAAACTAACACCTGTTCTCATGTGGTGGAGGCAGTGGTGGGTGGCAGAAACACAAAGACACACATACACATGTATATACGCTTCTAGGCTTCTTGACAGTTTTCGGTGTATGAAATTCACTCACACAACATTGCTACACGGTGGGACTGAACTCAAAACCAGGTGATTGGGAAGCAAGTTTCTAAACCACACAGCCATACCTGTGCCTTGTTTAGGTATTTAAAAAACAAAAAGAAGACACAAACAATGAAAGAAATAAACCACTCAGAGACAATTAATGCTACAGCTTCTTTTGTGATTGCTAGAACATACAGGCAACTTAACAACAGAAGATGTAAAGACTTGTCTTTCTCCATCTCTCTCCTCTCTCGCATCTCTCTCTCATTTCTCTCAATTGTTACAGTAGGAGAAAAGTTCAAGTGGAAAGTGAAGTCAGCAGAGCAAAATCTCCTGGTCTAAATTAAAAGAATCACCAACGAAGCAACAAGGCCTGCCATAAGCTATACAGCACAAAGCTGCAAGCTGAAGATACCGACATCAAGTGACAAGACATCAGTAGCATCCGAAGAAGATGGAGGCAGAGCCGTACAACAACAACAACAACAGCAACGACAATAACCTGAAGAAGAAAACAGCATGGTTGATCACACTGATTGCTTTGCCAGGCATGAAGCTGACAGTTAAAAGGTAGAAATATTAGATGCGGTTTTATCTCGACATTATACAGCAACATGTAATGAAAAATCTTTTGATAGTAATTGGTTTATGATTACTACATCCTGTTTGAAAGTTTAAAGGATTTCGAAATGGAGTTAAGAAGTTAAGATATTTCTCCAAGACGCTAGTCAAGGAAAAACAGAAAAAATGGAGAACAGTTTCTTAGTTTCCAAAAAGAAAATTTGTGCAGATGATGTAGGTCTATTATCTATCTTTCATCTTCAACTTGTTTCAGTTATTAGACTGCGACCAGGCTGGGGCACTGCCTTCAACAACTTTTTTTATTCAAATGAATTAACCCCAGTACTTATTTTTTGTCAAGTCTGGTACTTATTCTATCAGTCTCTTTCACCGAACTGCTAAGTTATGGGGGTCATAAACACATCAACACGAGTTGTCAAGCAGTTGTGAAGGACAAACACACACTCACACACACACAACAAGCTTCTTTCAGTTTTTGTGAGCCAAATCCACTCACAAGGCTTTGGTTGACTTGAGACTGTGGTAGAAGACACTTGCCCAAGGTTCCACACAGTGGGACTGAACCCAGAAACATGTAGTTAGGAAGCAAGCTTCTTACCATACAGCCATATAGGCATAGGAGTGGCTGTGTGGTAAGTAGCTTGCCAAACACAGACAAGCAAACATATATACACACACACTATATATATATATACGATGGGCTTCCTTTAGTTTCCATCTACCAAATCCACTCACAAGACTTTGGTTGGCCCGAGGCTATAGTAGAAGACACTTGCCCAAGGTGCCATGCAGTGGGACTGAACCTGGAACCATGTGGTTGCTAAGCAAGCGACTTATTACACAGCCACTCCTGCGCCTATATTTGTTCCTTTGGTTAATGATTGTTAATCAACATACTTCCTTTGTTAAATATAACGATGTTTTCATTGTATAAATTAATATACCCAACTGGCATTTTATTTTATTGATCCCCACCGTACAAGACAAGCAAACCCAACCTTGGCAGGATTCGAACTCAGGAAGTAAAGAACTAAAAGCAATACCAGAAAGCATTTTATTCGATGTGCCAAATTTCCTCAACAACCCCCCGCCCCACCCCCACGTGATCAAACTAAAAGCATCACAGTTTTATTCCAAGAAATAATCTCAATTGCCAGCAATGGTTTATGAAACATTTTGTTCCTCCCTACGTGGACACAAAAACAGCAAGCCTTTTTATTGTCGATGCTTTATGCCTGGTTTCTATATGGAGGACAATGGTCAGAATAGTCTGCTTGGGAATAAAACCCTCCGTTTCTGCTCATTTTAAGTTTCTCCACAAATCTAGAACTATTTCATTGCAGAGTTTCACATGACTTATCTGTCAAATACGATATCAACTGCATAAACCTATGTTTTTCTGGGTTTTTTTTTCTTTCTCCTCCTTTAGTTTCTGGACCCTTCTTCTCCCTAACTTCTTGGCTGCTAAACAATACTTGATGCTTTTAATTCTATTTGATATCTTTACCACAAAACACATTCTCTGTCTCAGATTTATTTCACACATTCTTTTACATTCCTTGCAGATATTCTCGGCTTTTATATTCACTGGAAAGGTTTACGACTTTATATATATTTTTTTAATGTTAGGGTAAATATAAATGGTTTGAGGAAGGAACCAAGATGTTCTCAAAGATCCCAATCTTAATGTATTCCTTAAGGCTCTATACACCTACCAAACTCAATGTCTCCCTTTATGCTCTGTGAAGCTTCCATTTCTTTGGACTTATGCTGTTATTAGCTAATTTTTCTGACAGGTCTCATCAAGTCTCTCTTTACCTGACACTCTAATTTTGCATACCTGCTTATTTTCTTAGCTTTTATGTTTTCTAGTAATAGGTGCAGATGTGGCAATGTGGTTCAGAAACTTTCTTCCCAAGCACCTGGTTACAGGTTCAGTCCCACTGCACGGCACTTTGGGTGAGTGTTGGCAGCTATAGCCCTGGGCTGAATAAAGCCTTCTAAATGGATTTGGTAGAGAGAAATTGGAAGATGTTCATCATACACAGACACGCACTTGTGTGTGTTCCGGGTTCAGTCCCACTGCGTGGCACCTTGGGCAAGTGTCTTCTACTATAGCCTTGGGCCAACCAAAGCCTTGCGAATGGATTTGGTAGACAGAAACTGCAAGAAGCCCATCGCATATATGTATGTGTGTGCATGTGTGTGTGTGTATGTTTGTGTGTCTGTGTCTGTCCCCTCAACATCGCTTGACAACCGATGCTGGTGTGTTTACGCTCCCGTAATTTAGTGGTCCGGCAAAAATAGACCGATAGAATAAGTACTAGGCTGACAAAGAATAAGTCCTGGGGTCGATTTGCTCGATTACAGGCAATACTCCTCCATGGCTGCAGTCAAATGACTGAAACAAGTAAAAGAGTAAATAAATAAATAAATAAATAGACGTGTCTAGCTAAGGGGCAAAAAAATATTACCTTGCTTGGAAACAAGTGAGGATTAGTGACAGGAAAGGTACCCATCCAGTCACAGAATATCTGCTTTGACATGGTCCATCTGACCAAAGCAAACAATGAAATGTATACACAATATGACGATGATGATGATTCTGGACTCTGCCTTTACAATATATGAACAGACTTCTCCAAGTCTCTTTCCCCGGCTTCGTTTGCAAATATTAAATTATCATCTGTGGTTTATATGACAGGTACAACTGTCTGTATTTATACTGTGTAGTTAGACTTGTATTTAATCTTACTAATTACTTTTGACTTAATGCAACAAGTCGCTTGATTACGCCTTTAAAAAAAAAATTACTAAACACACAATCAACATCTGCATACATTAAACGATGTAGTTTTATTACAATGTTTCCCAAATAGTTAAGATTCGTTTGTTATTTATTTTTATTTTTTAGTTTAGAAAACATCAATTTTACCTGGAATTAGTTATTTTATAACTTCAACAAATGATTATAAATGTCTCAGAATGAGTAATGTATCTTTCTCAGGAAAAGTTGTTGCTTTTTTTAAATAACTTTCGCCTTTCTTTCCGTCTTCTATATATCATTACTAACTTTCTAAATGTTTAGCATGTATGATGTAATAAAACTGAAAATGACTCTCTTAGAACAAAATGAGAAGGAAATTTATTTTCAAAATGTGCATGTGTTTGTGTGCAAGCACATGTGCATTTTGGCCAAATGGGTTGGCACATGTTGCAAGCGTGGCTGTGCAGTAAGAAGTTTGCTTTCCAACCGCATGGCTTTCGGTTCAGTCCCACTATGTGATACCTTGAGGCAAGTGTCTTCTACTGTGGCCTTGGGTTGCTCAATGTCTTATAAGTGAATTTGGTAGATGAAGACAATATGAAACAAATATCGAACAGTGAGAATGAGTGCTACTGTATTGGTGGGTTAATATTCTTTGTTTGTGAATTAAGAAGGCTATCAATGGTTTCATGGAGGAGATATGCACAATTGTTCGAGCGTGTTGGTATTCATTTTGGAAATAATGATCTCATATATATATATATATATATATCTATATATATATATATATATATATATATATATAAAATTTAATTTGTCCTTAGTCGAAAGACACCTGTTGTTATGTCCAACATCAATTATCAAGCAATGGTGGTGGGGGACAAACACAGACATAGAGACACACACATAAATATATTTATATATATATATATATATATATATATATATATATATGCCCCCCCCCCCACCGACTGGCTCCTGTGTAGGTGGCATATAATAAACACCAGCCGAACATGGTCGATGCCAGTGCTGCCTGACTGGCTCCCGTGCTGGTGGAGTAACCAGCTGTAGAAACCTTGCCAGATCACATTGGAGCCTGACGCAGCCTACTGGCTTGCAAGTCCCCCAGTCAAACCATCCAACCCATGCCAGCAGGGAAAATGGATGTTAAATGATGATAATGATATATATATATATATATCCGGGACCCTCTTCGGTCACGACACTGACCATGGGATTGCGCCTAGAAAGTTACCCTCCTAGTCACAAGTCTGGGCATGGTTGTTTATGGAAGACCAGTAGTCGCCCATGCATACCGGCCTCCCCTCTCCACCCCACCAGTGTTATCCAAGGGAAAGGCAAAGGCCGATACAGCTTGGCACCAGTGACGTCGCAACTCATTTCTACAGCTGAGTGAACTGGAGCAACGTGAAATAAAGTGTCTTGCTCAAGAACACAACACGCAGCCTGATCCGGGATTCGAGCTCACAACCTCACGATCGTAAGCTCGACGCTCTAACCACTGAGCCATGCGCCTTCACATACGCCTTCATATATATATATATATTATAATAATAATAATAATAGTAGTAGGAAATATAATTCCAAAATTTACAGGGAAAAATTCAACTTAGCAATCCTAAATCAAATTTCACAATATATAAAATACATGTATAAAATTTAGAGAAAAACCTCTATTAAACAATTCAATATTGAAAGACGTTATTCGCACCATGTAGAAAAGGTTAAATATACTATAAAAAACAATTATTCTAAAAATAGAGTACATAAACAATAAGTAGTAAATAGACTACACACGTTTCATGGCTATATTTTCAAGTAGATAATAATAATAAAATCAATTAGATTAAAACTAAATCGATCTAAAATTAAACCTATTTAAAAATGTAGTCACTCATCAGGTCTATAATAATAATAATAAAAACAATATAAATAATATAATAAATGTATGTATCTTAACTTATGGATTAAATAATAAATATAGAAAAATAGGTATAAATATTTATATAAACACATGATGGGCTTCTTTCAGTTTCCGCCTGCCAAATCTACTCAGAAGGCTTTGGTTGACCTGAGGCTATAATAGAAGACATTTGCCCAAGGTGCCACACAGTGGGACTGAAGCTGGAACCATGTGGTTGGGAAGCAAACATCTTACCACACAGCCATGGCTACACCTATGGTTGTTTTTTAAAATAAAGTCATTGTTTTAAATATTTTAAAATTATCTAAGTTAATTGTAACTTAAAACTAATGAAACTTTTTTTTTTCCTTTTTTTAATTAAAAGCTGTCTTCCCTGAAAGCACCAAGATTTGTGTTTGGTGGGGGAAGAATTGGAAGCACCCAAAACAAAATAATCACGCTCTGGTACACATCATGTCACATCCATTTCATAGTTGCTATGGTGACAGCTGTAGCCGAGCAAAGCCCAACTAATCCACAAAAAAAAAAAAAAACTCCAGGAGGAAGAGGAAGAGGGGAAGGGTGTGTGTGTGTGATGTTTAATGAAAGGGGTTCAATGATTGATGATAATGATGAAATAGAGGATGAAATCAATAATTAACGAAGCTGACTGAATAGGCAAAAATCTAGTCACATGCAAGCTGAAGTGTTTAACAGATCAGGTTCCCCCTGACATACCCCCAAGTCCCCAAACATGCAGAAATTAAGAAATAAAAGCAATATTTCACAACAGTACCTAACAGCTATTTTGTCACCAATTAGTTTATGAACATCTAGTGTTATATTATATTGGTTTCAAATTTTGGCACAAGGCCAGCAACAGCAGGAGAAGAGAGCTAGCAGAATCGTTAGCATGCCGGGCGAAATATTTATCTGTATTTCGTCTGCCGTTATGTTCTGAGTTCAAATTCCGCCGAGGTCGACTTTGCCTTTCAACCTTTCGGGGGTCGATAAATAAAGTACCAGTTACGCACTGGAGTCGATGTAATCGACTTAATCCCTTTGACTTTCCTTGTTTGTCCCCTCTATGTTTAGCTCCTTGTGGGCAATACAGCAATAAGTGCAGGAGAAAGAGAGTGAAAGTTAATTACATCAACCCCAGTGCTTAACTGGTTCTCATTTCATTGACCCCAAAAGGATGAAAGGCAAAGTCAACCTTAGCAGAATTTGAACTCAGAGCATAAAAATAGATGAAATGCTACTAAGCTTTTTCCTTGGCATGCTAACAGTTCTGCCAGCTCACCACCTTAAAGAATACAAATATTGGTTTCAAATTTTGGCACAAGGCCAGCAACAGCAGGAGAAGAGAGCTAGCAGAATCGTTAGCATGCCGGGCGAAATATTTATCTGTATTTCGTCTGCCGTTATGTTCTGAGTTCAAATTCCGCCGAGGTCGACTTTGCCTTTCAACCTTTCGGGGGTCGATAAATAAAGTACCAGTTACGCACTGGAGTCGATGTAATCGACTTAATCCCTTTGACTTTCCTGTTTGTCCCCTCTATGTTTAGCTCCTTGTGGGCAATACAGCAATAAGTGCAGGAGAAAGAGAGTGAAAGTTAATTACATCAACCCCAGTGCTTAACTGGTTCTCATTTCATTGACCCCAAAAGGATGAAAGGCAAAGTCAACCTTAGCAGAATTTGAACTCAGAGCATAAAAATAGATGAAATGCTACTAAGCTTTTTCCTTGGCATGCTAACAGTTCTGCCAGCTCACCACCTTAAAGAATACAAATATTGGTTTCAAATTTTGGCACAAGGCCAGCAATTTCAGGAGTGGGAACCAATCAATTTCATCAACTCTATTGCTCAACTGGTACTTATTTCATCGACCCTGAAAGGATGACAGGCAAAGTCAACCTCGGGGGAATTTGAACACAGAAAGGCCAGAGAGACCATGGCATTGAAAGGTGTGCACAGACATAGAGGCAGAATAGTTGGTGCAAGTTTGTTTTCCATGGGTTCACAAATGAGATTTGAGCCCAGGAAAAGAAAGGCATGGTCTGTCACATACATGCATGCATACTCGAATATGTATATTTATATATGAGTAAATTCATATACATATATGTAAATTTACCATTATTTAACATCTGTTTTCGATGCTGGTATGAGTTGCATAGTTTGACAGAAGGTGGTAAGCCAGAGCACTGCGCCACGATCCAGTTACCTTTGGCAAGGTTTTTATGGCTGGATGCCCTTCCTACTACCAGCCACTTTACAGAGTGGACAGGGTACTTTTTATGAGGGTACTTTTATATATATATATGTATATGTATATTTATATCTATGTATATCTACCTATCTAACTATATATATATTAACCTTTTAGCATTCAGCTTACTCTGTGAATTGCTAATGTTTATTTATTCACATTGTTTTGAATTAAGCATACTATATTTTTCAGCTTCAAGATTTCAATGACGTGATTGTTTACTTTTACATTGACAGTGTAGGGCAGGTGTGAGAGGCAGGAGCTAGCCAGTTTGAATATAAAGCAAGTAGAATATTTTGGCTGGATATGGCTGGTTTAAATGCTGAAAGCATGTTTTGTCTTGGCATCAATGACATTGAAACTTATCGCAGTACCACAAGACTATTGAAAAGGTTACAAGATGCAACAAAAATAAGAAATAAGTGGAAATTTTACCAGTGAGTGTGTTAAATTATAAGGCACAAAAAAAAAATGACTCTCCCCAGACACAACAGAATATGCTTCAACACATGAACTCACATAAAGAATCTTGCAAACCAAATCCAAAAACGAAAATTTCAAAAGTCAGTAAAATAATCACCATTACATATAGATAAATATCTGTCTTAATGTGTCATATCAGATTAGACAAGGGAATTCCATAAGAAAAATGGAAAGAGAGAAGTGAATACTTAGGTATGTAACCAGGTCTGTGTCTGTGTATGTGTATGCATGCAAGGAAACATCATCATAATCGTCATTTAATGTCCATCCTTGCATGGAATTTGGTGAGGTGGATGTTCGAAGGTTGGATGCCCATGCTGTTGCCAACCCTCACCTGTTTCCACGCAAGCTAATATTTCCCCACTGGCCAGACATGCTGTTGCAGAACATTGCAAATGAACGACACTGCTTGTATGACAGTGATGCTCGTTTACAATTAATCATGTGATGTCAAGACAAGGAGACAACCCACAGGCGATGAGTTGGCAGAAACGTTAGCATGCCGGGCAAAATGCGTAGCCGTATTTCCTCTGCCGTTATGTTCCGAGTTCAAATTCCGCCGAGGTTGACTTTGCCTTTCATCCTTTCGGGGGTCGATAAATTAAGTACCAGTTATGCACTGGAGTCGATGTAATCGACTTAATCCGTTTGTCTGTCCTCGTTTGTCCCCTCTGTGTTTAGCTCCTTGTGGGTAGTAAAGAAATAGGAGACAACCTCACCCCACCACACACAACAGGCTTCTTTCAGTTTTGGTCTGCCGAATCCACTCACAAGGCTTTGACAGGCCTGGAGCTACAACAAAAAACACAAAGGTGCTACACAGTAGGATTGAGCCCAGAACCTCATGATTGGGATGCAAACCTCTTTACCACACAGCCGCGCCTGCATCTAAAAACTACACATCAGAATGAAAGAGGGAGAAGCAACGTGCAGAGAGAGCATGTGAAATGCAACCAGATTGAATTATGAAATTTTGTTTATTTATACTGACATTAATCCATAATAGGTACAATTAAAACAAATGTTATTAAGATGGAGAGATTGACTAAGCTGCTAGCTATCATCAAATCCAATTTAACCAGAATCACTTAACATGTTGGAAGCTGCGCTGGATATAAACGAGACCCCTCTGCATTACCCAACCACTAACGTGCCATTCTGCTCGACTTCCTCTGGAACAGGTCAGCTTTGCGAAGAGCCATGTAGATGGATGGGTGTCCACGTAGTGAGCAGGCTATCTCAAATGGCCATCTAGCTAAAAGCTATATTTGCATCAACAAATTACTGCAGTCGTATGATAAGGAATCAACAAACGGTTAGTGACAGCAATTTGTCCACCTTTTAGCCGTTCGATCTTCCTCGTCAGCGCTCCTTTGGAAAAATCTCAGGAACTAAATGGAAGCTGAAATGTATATTCTGTTTTACATAAAGCCAGCTTGTTTTGTTTTGTGCGTTTGTTCATTCTGGTGTGTGTGTGTGTGTGTGTGTGTGCGTGTGTGTGAATGTGTGCGTGCGTATGTGTGTGTGCATGTGTGTGTATATGTGTGCGTGTGTATATGTGTGCATACATGTGAGTGCATCTGTGTGTGTGCGTATGTGCGTGTGTGTGTATGTGTGTGTATATGTGTGCATACGTGTGAGTGCATCTGTGTGCGTGTTGTGTATGTGTGTGTGTGTGTGCGTGTATATGGATATGTCTGTTGCTTTTGTCCAAGATATATGTTGGAAATATATTTATAGCTATCTGTTTACTTGCCAATTTAATTTAACAACTCTCCAACAACAATAAAGCAACAATTCAACATTTTTACTTCATTGCATCACACACACACACACACGTACACACACACACACACACGTACACACACAGACAGTACGAACAGAGAGGAAGGTTGGGGGGTCAAAAAACAGACATTCTCCAATACAACATCTGTTTCTGAGATACTGGAACTCTCACACATTATTATAAACAATTTTCCTCTGTTGAGTTATTCCTGGTCACTCACCACCCCACGCTGTTCTCTTGTGTTCCATCAGTATAAGAATGTTTTGTTATCTGTCTCCTGTCTTACATTTTTATAGAAAGAAAAGCTACATCAGTGTGTGGAGAATTCTTCAAAACAACTTATTTTGGCTGATACACACACATGAAGGGGGTGTTGAAAAGTTCCTGGTTTTACAGTTATAGTGAAATTCCTGGTTGGAGGCCCAATCTTCCGAGTTCATTTACAGGGCTTAGAAAAACTGAAGGACCACTGCAATAAGTGTGTGAATCAGAGAGGGGAATATGTTCAATAAAATCATAATTAACTGATCCTCTTATATTTTCTTTTACCCAAAACCAGGAACTTTTCTTTACACCCCCCATATATACTACTACTACTACTACTATTATTATTATTATTATTATTATTATTATTATTATTTCACTTAGGCATAGTGATTCTAAAAAAACCTGGAGTTAGAACTCAATACACTTATGTAAGCTAACGTAGTTCAAAACATATCTTATTCTCTTGCCATTTTGATTTTTTATATATCTATATCCATCTCCCTCTCTCTCTTTCTCTCTACACACATACATACATACATACATACATACATACATACATACATACATACATACATACAAAGTATATATATGATGATGATGATGGTGAAGACCTACATTTCACCATTTACGGTTGTGTTGGAACTCTGCATTGAAAATTCCAAGTACATATGGACGCTTAATTAGAATGGATCATCAAGGGACACTTTATAGCATGAAGGGTCATTCTTATATGCCCAGAATATGATAGACAAAATATGTTGAGTTAGATTTTCTACAACTGGACGCCCTTCCTGTCTTCAACCTTCACCTGTTTCCAAGAAAGATAACATTTCTTCCATCACTGGACATGTTTTCAAAGAAGGTTAAGGTTAGAAACAAGACACTGCTTGTATGACAGTGGCACTCATTTACAACAATCCTGCAATGCCAAGGCAAGGAGACAGTAACACACACACACACAGGTGAAATAAAATACATTTTTTCAGATTATGGATTAAATTTTGATTCATTCTAGACTTATTGAGTTCTTTATGCTAAGTAACCTGACATAGCTTATTTTAAACCTGTCCCCCTCTGGAACATACATGTATATATTTACACTCACACACACACACTGGTGGTGGTGGTGGTAGGGAAGAGATCTACTACTTTATAAACACATAGACACGTGGCTACAGGTACAAATGATGGTAGGAGCCATTATTTATATATTTTAATATTATATTACCTGTTAACACCAGGTAGCAATAATGAGCAGTTTTCATTAATTGTGTTAAAGAAATAATTTGAAAAGCAACTTAACAGGTGGCAGTAACAAACGTCAGCATAAAAGAACACTCCAGTACTAAGCTTGTTTTAAGCTTATAAACTGCACAACAAACATACATACATACATATATGCAGGCGCTGGAGTGGCTGTGTGGTAAGTAGCTTGCTAACCAACCACATGGTTCCGGGTTCAGTCCCACTGCGTGGCATCTTGGGCAAGTGTCTTCTGCTATAGCCCCGGGCCGACCAATGCCTTGTGAGTGGATTTGGTAGACGGAAACTGAAAGAAGCCTGTCGTATATATATATATGTGTGTGTCTGTGTTTGTCCCCCTAGCATTGCTTGACAACCGATGCTGGTGTGTTTACGTCCCCTGTCACTTAGCGGTTCGGCAAAAGAGACCGATAGAATAAGTACTGGGCTTACAAAGAATAAGTCCCGGGGTCGATTTGCTCGACTAAATGCGGTGCTCCAGCATGGCCGCAGTCAAATGACTGAAACAAGTAAAAGAGAGAAAGAGAGAGTTATATACATACATAAAAAAGATATTTTCTGTTGAGGAAATCAGCTGCCCTTTGGACACCAATGTGGTTCGAAAAATACAAGAGAAAGATGACATCTCTAGACCATTGACAAGGAAATTGCAAATCCAGTACCCAAGATACATACCAATGCATCTGGAACAAAATATGGCTGGATTTGGGATTTTGGGGAGAGAATACAGATCCTTAATTCATACTCTACAATTGACCATGATATTTGGGACTATATAAACCTGCAAGACTTTCTTAAGATTTAAGGAATGATGAACACAACAAAATGCTTTTCTTTACAGCCTTGCTACCAAGCAGGTAATTGGTCAGAATTTACTCTAAATTAAAAAGAGAAACACACACACACACAGACACCTGAGTGGCAATCTGGATAAGCCAGGATTTTCTAAAGAGAAAAAAATCAACTAATAGACATAGGAACCACATGATTCCGGGTTCAGTCCCACTGCGTGGCACCTTGGGCAAGTGTCTTCTACTAGCCTCGGGGCCACCAAAGCCCTGTGAGTGGATTTGGTAGATGGAAACTGAAAGAAGCCCATTGTATATATGTATATATGTTTATATATATATGTATGTGTATGTGCATGTATATGTTAGTGTGTCTGTGTTTGCCCCCCCCCCCAGCATTGCTTGCCAACCAATGCTAGTGTGTTTACGTCCCTGTAACTTAGCGGTTTGGCAAAAGAGACCAATAGAATAAGTACTAGGCTTACAAAGAATAAGTCCTGGGGTCAATTTGCTCGACTAAAGGCAGTGCTCCAGCATGGCCACAGTCAAATGACTGAAAAGAGTAAAAGAGTAACTAACTCAAACCTTACAAATATAATCTGTAAGCGGAACAGTAAAAAATATGCAAAACTTTTTCCAAGTTTAAAATGCAACACTGTTTTTGCTATCTACATTCCATCGATGGGCTTTGTATCTTTGTTACAAACCAGCTCCTTCCTCAGGGGGGAAGGATTTAGATAAGGAAAAATAGAAGAGAACACACACACACACACATATCTGTAAATGTAATATGTGACAATTATTCAGTAGCCATGATAAAACTCTGAGTTTCGGATGTTGGGGTGGAAATCCACACCACTTCAGTTATCCGTCCATCGGAAAAAATGCTGTGAAAAATCTATGAAATAGCATTTTTTTCCAATGGCCGGATAACTGAAGAGATGGTGATGTGGATTTCCACCCCAACATCCGAAACTCAGAGTTTTATCATGGCTACCGAATAATTGTCACATATTACATTTACAAATAAATTCCTCTATTTACATAATATCGATGTCCCTTTTATTCTTTTGATGTCTTACCATTTCTATCAATATATATATATATATATATATATACCTTCGAAACACGCATTGAGTCGAAACAGGGGCAGCTGATGAAGGGGAATATTCCTTGTATTATTTGTCTTGTACTCTGTTTTTTCGTTGTTAAAAAAAGTCCATTTCCTTGTTTGATTTTATGTTTTTGTTTCTCTTTGTGTTCTACGTTTATTTGTGGTGTCCTGTACTCATATATGCATGTATATATACATATAGATGTAGGTATGTACATATATGTATGTATGCATATGTTTTATTTATTAAATTGTTAATATATATATATATGTGTATATATATATATATATATACAATTGCAGCGTGGAAGGTGTTTGTAAGCCATTTAAGAAACACACAAAAGCCGTTCGATTCACTTCAACATTTAAATTTAATTTGTCAAAATATTTTCGTCGCTAATATCCGCGACCTGTTCACTGACAAATATATATATATATATATATATACACACATACATACATATATATGAACATATTTATATTTATATATATATATATAATATATATATATATCACAGAAGTGTGTGGAATTCCCAACGGTAATGGTTATTGTGATAAAGGAATCGCTCATTATTGCTACCTGGTGTTAACAGGTAGTACAATAGTACAATATTAAAATTACCTTATAAACACTCCAGGAATTGCTTCTGTTTATTATTATTATGTTTGTTTGTGTTCACGTCACCACCACCACCACCACCACCACTACCACCACCACTACTACTACTACTACTACTACTAGTGTTTTAAGAGATGATAGTTCTCGTTATCTAATCGACGATTATCACTTATGGTCAAATATGATTGTCTTTTAAGTGCTCACTTGAATGTGAGGATATCTTTTCAAGTGCAGAAACAGATCATATGTCAATCATTATATGGTTATTATATGGTTATTAACACACAGGTAAACCTGAGATACAAACAGGTTGCATTCTGCAGTGAGCTTTCATACAGTTGCATCTTTTATCTCGTTGAGTCAATAAAACATAGGTGTTTTAAAATGGACCAGAAAATAAAATAAATCAACAATTTATTATTATTATTATTATTATTATTATTATTATTATTATTATTATTATTATCAAAATTATTGTTATCGCTATCATTATCATTATCATTATTATTATTAAGGTGGCAAGCTGGTAGAATTGACAGCACGCTGGGCGAAATGCTAAGTAGCATTTTGTTTGTCCGTAACGTTATGAGTTCAAATTCTGCAGAGGTTGACTTAGCTTTTCATCCTTTCAATGTTGATAAAATAAGTACCAGTTGTGTACTGGGGTCGATGTTATCGACTACTTCCCCCTCCCCCAAATTTCAGGTCATGTGGTTATAGTAGAAAGGATTATTATTATTATTATTATTATTATCATCATCAAGGTGGCAAGCTGGCAGAATTTCACCCGTCACTATGTTCAGAGTTCAAATTCCGCCAAGGTCAATTTTTACCTTTTATTCTTTCGGGGTCAATAAATCAAGTACCAGTGAAACACTGGGGTCAATGTAATCGACAAGTCCCCTCCCACTAAATTTCAGGCCATGTGCCTATAGTAGAAAGGATTATTATTATTATCATCATCATCATCATTATTATTCTTAAGGTGGCAAGCTGGCAGAAACTTTAGCATGCCGGGCAAAATGCATAGCAGTATTTCATCTGTCTTTACGTTATGAGCTCAAATTCCACCGAGGTCGACTTTGCTTTTCATCCTTTCGGTGTCAATAAATTAAGTACCAATGGCATACTGGGGTTGATCTAATTGACTGGCCCCCTCCCCCAATATTTCGGGCCTTGTGCCTAGAGTAGAAAAGATTATTATTATTATTAGTGAGGTGGCAAGGTGGCACCATTGTCAGCATGCCAGATCGTGAGATTGTGAGTTCGAATCCCAGACCGGGCTATGTGTTGTGTCCTTGAGCAAGACACTTTATTTCACATTGCTCCAGTTCACTCAGCTGGCGTCACAGGTACCAGGCTGTATCGGCCCCTTTGCCTTTCCCTTGGATAACGCTGGTGGCGTGGAGAGGGGAGGCTGGTATGCATGGGCGACTGCTGGTCTTCCATAAACAACCTTGCCCGGACTTGTGCCTAGCAGGGTAACTTTCTAGGTGCAATCCCATGGTCAGTCATGACCAAAGGGGGTCTCAGCGACCTAACTTTATGAGGACTCCCATTACAAGACTCCAGGTTTACGAGTTTATTTATCAAGCACAAAATACAAATTTTGAACAAAGTGCAAAAATTTCTACTACCATAACAAATGCTTCTGTGTGTTACCGAGAAATTTATAGAGAACAAAGAAAAGTTTCTTTTAAGCAAACAACTCTAGACTTGTTTTTAAAATATCTAAGTGGATGTGTGGTAAGCAGCTTGCTTCCCAACCACATGGTTCCGAGTTCAGTCCCACTGCGTGGCACCTTAGGAAAGTGTCTTCTACTATGGCCTCAGGCTGACCAAAGCCTTGTGAGGGGATTTGGTAGACGGAAACTGAAAGAAGCCCGTCGTATATATGTGTATGTGTGTGTGTGTATGTATATATATATATATATATATATATATATATATATATATATATGCTTGTGTATCTGTGTTTGTCCCCCACAACATTGCTTGACAACCGATGCTGGTGTGTTTACGTCCCCGTAACTTAGCGGTTCGGCAAAAGAGACCGATAGAATAAGTACTAGGCTTACAAAGAATAAGACCTGGGGTCAATTTGCTCGACTAAAAGGCGATGCTCCAGCATGGCCACAGTCAAATGATTGAAACAAGTAAAAGAGTAAAGAGAGTAAATGGATTTACTCTTTAGTAAATCTATCTGCGAGTACTTGTGAATTGGTGATCACGTCTACAAGTGAGCGTGTCCGCAAGTGAAAGTGATTCAAAATAATTACAATAATAATAATATTTTTTTTTTTAATATAAATAATTTTGACATTCTTTTTACTTTACATAAAATATTCTTTACGTTCTACTGTTGTTTTATCGCCACTTATTTACAAGAATTATACATTTTATGGGTAAAATATTTTCCTGGGAATGAATTATGATTTATAACATTGCTATTGCTATGGGAAATTATTGCTCTGCTTTACGAGTTTTTGCCTCATGAGCTGTCTCTGGGAACAGTTTAACTAGTATATCGAAACATTACTGTATATATAAAATACGTGTAGACTGCAAAGAGAAAAGAGCTAAACATCATCATCATTGTTCGACTGTGGTCGAGACAATGGAATTTACTATGTTATGCCAGACCTCACAGTCCATCATAGCATTACAGTGGTCCTGTTGCTGGATGCCTGTATCCCTGGAGATTACATCAGGGTAGGAGTGTGTGTGCCCTCTGGTATCACGAGCAGATGGCTTCCAGAGGAGAAGAATAGAAATTACCTTGTTTTCAGCTCTACAACAATGTCCAGCAAACTGGACTCTTCTACCTTTCACAAGAGATGATACAGGTGGTAGTTTCCCATATATTTGTACTTTGGTTGGATGATGCTTCCACGAAAGATTTTGAGTTAAACAGGATGTATAAGAAAACCTGATCAGAAAAATTGATTTGTCAGGAACCAATCAGACTGCTTGTTTTTCTTTTCCTCTTTTTTTAAAATTAATTTAATCACCTGCTCTAAAGTAAGTTGAGTATAAAATCGCTTGCTACCTTATGCAGGGCAAAATAATTTATATTACTCTTTTACTTGTTTCAGCCATTTGACTGCAGCCATGCTGGAGCACCGCCTTTAGTCGAGCAAATCGACCTCAGGGTTAATGTAACCAACTTCCTCAGCCCCTCAAAACTGCTGGCCTTGTATTAAAAATTAGAAAGAATTATTAGTCAACTTGTCAACCATTTAACTAATTAATTGACTTTTTGATTAATCATTCAGTCCGTAAATCAAACAGCGAGTTTTGTCGCAGTCCTTTCGTCACCGTTCATGATCTCACTCATCAATGATATGCTTCCTTGGTCCAGGTCTGCTTGGGGTTCACGTATATTTTGGCTTCAGGCTTGCTTTAGGGTTCTAGTCTGTTAGGGTTTCTTATTTCATTTTCATTTTCCCCCTAATGTAACAAAGTTCTTTCCAGCATTTGACCTAACCCTTTTAGCATTCAGATTATTCTGTCAAATGTAAAGCTTACTCATTTGCATTGTTTTGAATAAATTACAAATTATCTGGTACCTTTTGAGATTTCAATAATGCGATCATCTATTTTAAGACTGGCATTGTAGAGTAGGTGTAAGAGGCCAGATCAAGCCAGTTTGGTCATGAAACAAGTAGAATATTTTGGTTGGATATGGCTGGTTTAACCCATTAGCATTTAAACTAGCCATATCGGCCAAAAGTATTCTGCCTGTTTTATGTTCAAACTGGCCAGATCTGGTCTCTCACACCAACCCTACAATATCATTTTAAAAATTAACAGCTACCTCATCAAAATCTCGTAGCTACAAGATAATGCATGATTAGTTCAACACAATGAGGGTGGAAAAGCATTAATTTTGGCAGAATAATGCAAACACTAAAGGGTTAAGACTTTAAATTTTACCCAATCTCCATCTGAAGGTTCAGATAGATATCTCCAAAGGAGTTTATATAAGCTTAGTGGAGTTTAAAGAAATAAAAAGAAGATATTAAAATAAAGAGCCAAAAGGAGAGAGAAAAGAAAAAAAGAAGAAAAGCAACTTCAAGAACAAAGAACTTATAAAACCTTGTGTATGTGTGCATACATGCATGCATGCGTGTATA
>NC_043003.1:13923098-13928098 GCF_006345805.1 Octopus sinensis
GGAGCCAGCCAGGTAGAAGACTATACCAAGCTGCTGTGTCTGTTCTCGCATAGTCTTTTTACGGTTGGATACCCTTCTGAACACCAACCACTCTGCAGAGTGGACCAAGTGATTTTTTACGTGGCACCAGCACATACACACATACATACATATAAATTTGTGAGTGAGTACATATGTGTGTGTTTAAAATCTATATACATCCATTGATTGATACATTTATGCAGTCTTTTCCAGCAATGAATGATCTAAGTAATGAGATAAAAAAAATAACCTGTGTTCACTTGATACAAAAGAACATTGCAAGAGAGTACGACTGGTGTCTGTTCTGATCCCAACTGCTGTTGGTTAAGTGTAAGTTAACCAATGCATAATCTACATCAGCTGCCGTTCCTACACCGAATGGTAATTCCTATACTCTATTGTAATTCCTATAAGTGCTTGTAGTTTGGGAAACCAATACATTGAAACTAGGACAAACTGAAAACAAAATCAGCACAATCTCCTTGAAACCATAACCAAAGTTGTCTACAACTTTGGAACAACACAAAAGTTACCATCTTAATCACTTTCCAGGAAAATTTATTGGGTACAGCTGTTTCATTTCCATACTATTCCAGAAGCAAAATTATTTGGAATTTCGATTTAACCCTTTTGATACAACCCACCCAAGACTGCCCAATTTTTTTTTTTTTTTAATGTAAACTTTCTATATAAAGTGATCTAAATTAAAATTTCCCGTTAAAATTCTTTGTTAATTTTATGTTCCAATTACCAGCTTAATAATGACCAAAATGTTTTACCAAATTCTTTATTTTCAAAATTAATTGAAGCAAATACAAAATACTTCAACAGAAATAATGTAACAAAAGGGTTAAAAAGCAAAAATTTCCTGACTTTGTCATTAGCACCAACACATGCCAAGAGCAATCAATTATTGGAAGTATTTTGACCAAACATTATAAGTAAACAGCCTGTATCAAAGGCCCATCTTTTTCACATGAACAGCTACATCTTGGCAATTCTAGTATCCAAAAGGCCGATGATCTCTCTGCCTTGGCACAACAGGGCAAAACCAAGAATAATATTTGAGGCTTTGGATTAAACAATAACCCCCAAGAAATGTTTGTGGTAATTCCTATATAAGTTGACTAGAACCTTCTCCAACTAATGAAAATCTTTCATGCCAAATTTGGTACTATGCTGTTGAAAAAAATCGGAAAGGTTGGGAGGGGACGCTAAAGTCTCCTATATGGGGAAGGGCCAAAATTTAACTCCCCCCCCCAACCTTCCCTGAGTAATGAAAAACCTTCATGCCAAATTTGTTATTATATTGCTGAAAAAAAAAATTGGAAGGCCGTATGCTTGACAATGGGTGTTGGTTTGTTTACATCCTCCATAATTTAGTGGTTCAGCAGAAGAGGATGGTAGAATAAGTACCAGGTGACCTGGCAGAAACGTTAGCACACCGGGCAAAATGTTTAGCAGTTTTTTGTCTGCCATTACGTTCTGAGTTCAAATTCCGCCGAGGTCAACTTTGCCTTTCATCCTTTCAGGGTCAATAAATTAAGTACCAGTTACGCACTGGTGTCGGTGTAATTGACTTAATCCCTTTGTCTGTCCTTGTTTGTCCCTTCTGTGTTTAGCCCCTTGTGAGCAATAAAGAAATAAGAATAAGTACCAGGCTTTAAAATAATAGAAAAAGACACAAGTACAGTGATCAAATCGTTTGATTAAATGCCTTCAAAAGCCTAAAACCCCTTAAACCCCCTAGTATGGCTGCAGTCCAATGACTGAAACAAATGATAAAAGCAAATATATATATATATATATAGAGAGAGAGAGAGAGATACATATATGTATGTATATATATGTGTGTCGAATCGTGGCCGATACCAGCGCTGCCTCGACTGGCTTCCGTGCCGGTGGCACGTAAAAAAGCACCATCCGAATCATGGCTGAAGCCATTGCTACCTCGACTGGCTTCCGTGCCGGTGGCACGTAAAATGCACCAATCCGACCATGGCCGTTGCCAGCCTTGCCTGGCACCTGTGCGAGTGGCACGTAAAAAGCACCCACTACACTCACGGAGTGGTTGGCGTTAGGAAGGGCATCCAGCTGTAGAAACATTGCCAGATAAGACTGGAGCCTGGTGCAGCCTTCTGGCTTCCCAGATCCCTGGTCGAACCGTCCAATCCGTGCTAGCAAGGAGAACGGACGTTAAACGATGATGATGATGATGATGATGATGATGATATATATATATATATATATATATATATATACATTTATATATGTATGTATATATCTATATATGTATGTGCATGTGTATGTATATGTTTACGGCCCCCATAACTTAGAGGTTTGGCAAAAGAGACTGATAGAATAAGTACTAGGCTTACAAAGAATAAGTCCTGGGGTCGATTTGCTCGACTAAAGGTAGTGCTCAAGCATGTCCTCAGTCAAATGACTGAAACAAGTAAAAGAGTAAAAGAGCGTTATAGTAGTACAAGTAACCTTAGCCACAGAACTAAGTCAGCTGCTAATCAAATAGAAAAAAATAATGCATTTTAAGCCAAAATGTGTTATTTTATATTTCAAAATTTCACTTACAACTTGCCAATGTGACATCTTTGTTGTTTTTTTGAAGATGAAACGTTTTACAAGTTTTCAGTAAACTTTGAAATATAATAAATGTATGCACACACACATACATGTGCAAAATAAAGGAAATGTAAATATGAATATATTGCATGTAAGTATATTTGTGTGTATATGCAGAGTGTATATCTGTACCTGCATGCAAGCGCACACACAGACACACAACAACAACAATAATAATATTAATAATAAAAATAATGGTTTCAAATTTTGCCACAGTTGTTAAACAGTGGTGGGAGACAAACCAGACACAAACACACACACACACACACACACATAAATACAATGGGCTTCTGTCAGTTTCTGTCTACCAAATCCACTCACGAGGCTTAGGTCGGCCAGAGGCTATAATAAAAGATACTTGTTCATATATTTACTGAAATTGAATCTTTATCTTACAACTGGAGTTTCATGCCATTGTGATCTTCAAGCGAGAACTGTAGCAACACAGGGTACATTGAACAGGCACATTAAGAACATACCTCCTCATCAAATAGTAACTGATGAAGAGGCAGAAAAATAACAACAAATTGGCAAATGCAAACCAATGAAGAAACAAAAACATGGGACAATATAAATGAATATAAATATGCCACAGCAATGAATATAAATATGCCACCAAAACTGAGTAGTAACAGTTCTCACCTGAAGATCCCACTGGCATGAAACTCGAGTCACAAAATAGCCATAAATTCTACAGCATGTACTGACTATTCTCTCTCATTTGTTTAACAGATATCAATACTTACACACACACACACACACACACACACACACAGACATGTGACAGGATTCTTGTAGTCTCCACTTCCTAAATTCACATGCAACAGGAACGGCATCCAGCAACAGGAAATCTGAATTGAATGCTATCTGACCCATGCAAACATACAAAAGCAGACATTAAAATAATGATTATATATATATACCTGCTCACAAAAATATGTGCTTACACACACACACACAACACACCACTGTTAATGATAAGGTCATTAAGTGAAAAAAAATCAACATAGAAATTTTATGATGAAAGGAGACCATCCCAAAATAGAGTCAGATATATTATACACAGTGTTTGCCTGTGACTTCACGTTTCGCCCCACTAGACTTATTCAAACAGCCTGGCTGAGCTTTGAGGTGTAAAACTGGAAGTCACAGTGAATGACTCCAAGTTTTCTATAACTGTAAATGTGTGTGTATGTGTGTGCATGTACCCAATCTGTCTTATCTATATGCGTTTGTGTACATACATACACATATAGACTCAGACACACATATAAAACATACTCCTCTCATATATATATATATATATAGATATATAGATCATGTAATCTATGATGATATAACAAAAATTTTAATTCTCCTGTCTTACTCTGCTCTTATGCATGTATGTGTGTGAGTGTGTATGTATATACACTCACACACATATGTATATATCAGTTTATTTACATATACTTACTTACAAATATATATACATACATTATATACAGGCGTAGGAGTGACTGTGTGGTAAGTAGCTTGCTTACGAACCACATGGTTCCGGGTTCAGTCCCACTGCGTGGCACCTTGGGAAAGTGTCTTCTACTATAGCCTCAGGCCGACCAAAGCCTTGTGAGCGGATTTGGTAGAGGGAAACTGAAAGAAGCCTGTCGTATATATATGTATATATGTGTGTGTGTGTGTGCCGGTCCAGGAATCGAAACCACAATCTTACAATCATGTGTCCAACACCCTAACCACTAAACTTAGTAGTTAGGGTGTCTGGCCATAGGAAATGTTACCCAGGTCGGAAACAAGCAAGGGTTGGTGACAGGAAGAGCATCTCTTGGTAGAAAATCTGCCTCACTATGCTCCATCTTATCCATACAAGCATAAAAAAGTCAATGCTAAACAACGGATATAATGAAGATATATATGTGTGTGTGTGTGTGACTTTGTACCTGTGTTGATGCCACATTGCCCTTTGACAACCAGTGTTACTGTGTTTATGTTCCTGTAGCTTATCAGTTTGGCAAAACAGACCAAAATAGAATAAGAACTAAGCTTTAAAATAATATAAATACTGGCTCAATTCATTCAAATAAAAAATTCTTCATTGCAGCGCTCCAGAATGGTCACAGTCTAATGACTGAAACAAGTAAAAGATATATGCATAAAAATATCAAAATCTCTCTCTCTCGCTCTCTTACACTCTCCATCTATATATATATATATACACACACATACACACACACATATATACATACATACACATTTATATATAGTATAAAAGATTGTAGGTAAGGCCAAAACAATGCAAAGTAAATGCAAGGTAAATTACAAGAAAACAAATACGTGAATTAATG
>NC_043003.1:13933098-14023098 GCF_006345805.1 Octopus sinensis
ACGCACTGGAGTCGATATAATCGAATTAATCCGTTTGTCCTTGTTTGTCCTCTCTGTGTTTAGCCCCTTGTGGGTAATAAAGAAATAAGGTGGATGAGGGAGCATGTACCCTAAAAGACAAACTTGGCAGTCCATCAAGCTGCTATTATCTCAATATTATTATATGGTCGTCAAACACGGAGGCTTTACTGTTGAGACATCAAAAAGCTGGATCATATCCATCAATTTAAACATCTAGAAAATGTCATATGGAACCAAATTAACAAGAGTGAGCAGTAAGATCCATGACAGCAGAGTCCAAGAAGTATAAAGTTCCAATGGTAATTCGGGTGGAGTGACGGTACCGAAGATCTAAGAAGCTAATAGTGATAAGGGTCGACAAGAGGAAGAAGTTCAATCAGACAGGATAACATTGGGGTGATCAAATGAGACATGTTTTTTTTCTCTCTCTCTCTCTCTCTCTCTCTCTCCATTTTCTTTCTTCACTCCATATGTTTTCTTTCCACGTTCGTTTTTGTAAAAGAGAATAGGTTTGAAACGCCAAAGACTTTCATTTCCCCTGAGCGTCAAATAAACATGCCTTGCTTGTTCCCTCACCTGTATCTGTCTTCAGATTTTTTGTACAATTTTGAACCGTATATCGAACCAACTATGATGAAACACCAGCTATAATATTGGGTTGTCTGGAAAGTTCGTGCCGATTTATAGTAGCTTACCTTTTGACTTATTTTAGAAGATGGTTGAGTCCATAAAATAGGATTTGACTACATCTCCATTTAAAGCACAGTTTAAGCCATCTTTTCGTGGAAGAAGATTTATGTTCCTATAACCTGTGTTAATTTTGTAACCCTTTAAAATGGAAGATAAGAAAGTTCATTTTTGGCACTTGATGCTTTGGGAACCAGACAAAAATTGCTGCAGCTCGGCTAGGATGTGTTACCCCACCCTCCATATTCACCAGATATTGCTCCTTCGGATTTCCACTTATTCAGGTCTCTGCAGAATAGACTTAATGGTAAAAATTTCAATTCCTTGGATGACGTAAAAAGATACCTTGATGAATTCTTTGCCATGAAACCACCTCAATTCTGAGAAGAGGGTATTTTCAAGTTAAAGGAAAGATGGAGATGCATTGTGCAACAAAATGGTTCATATTTAGTTGATTAAAAATGTAATGGCAAGTATTTATTGACCTTTTTCTTTCCTTTAAAAATCGGCATGAACTTTCCGGACAACCCAATAGTTAAGACACATGGTTAAAACGAAAGAGAGATTTCTTTCTCAGTTACTTAATCTTCAGAGAATTAAATAAGAGGAAAATATCACAAGGATGTCCTATCCAACATAACAAAAGCCAGTTAAAAATCAGTCTTTAAAATGACTGGAATTTAGATAAAATGTGGAAAACTGAAGCCCAAAATTGTTCCAACCAGCATCACTCCATCACCAACGGAACTGAAAAACTGGAGTCAAAAGAAGAATGTAATGAATGCAAGATACAATATCCACAGTGATTCCACCATTTTTTCTTTACCATTTTTGTTTCTGCCTATTTTTCACAAGGATTGGCTTTTTCAGTTATCAGTATCATGAACATGGAGGAATCGCTAAATCAAGAGGAAATTGAATGAAATCTTGGGGCATAAGAAACAGCCAATGTTGATTTATGTGTGTGTGTGTTTATCAAATGTGTACACACATACACGAAAGCATTTATATATCAACTCTGATTGTCCCCGATGATGATAATACACACACACACACACACCATATATATATATATATATATATATATATATATATATATATATATATTATATATATATAAATTTTTCTATATATAAATTAATATGTTCAATAAGAAATAATTATTTTCGAAATTTTTTCTCTTATGAGGTTTTTACGCTATCTACCTGACAATTTCTTGTTAAGTTTTCCTTATTAAGTGGTTGTCCTTAATTGCTATATATATATATATATATATATCTATATATATATATATACACACACACACACACATATATATATACATATATATATATATACATACATACACACATATACATACATACATCTCTTTCTCTCTCTCTCTCTCACTATATATATATGTAGAGACATACGTGTATATATGGGAGCAACCTTCAGCTTTTTCCATCTAGTATTCTATGCACTATTATCTACAGCTTCCATTGTTATAAAAATTATTCCACACACACGCACACATAAATCTTCATATTAGCGATGTGAAATCTTAAAGTTGTATAAGACATTTAGTGTTGAAAGAACTCAATACTGTTTGCAGAGTCAAATTTATCACACATACACATAGACACATATGCTATGTAAATATATGTGCATATATATGTATCAATAAATATATGCGCGTGCACACACACATGTATATATAAAGATATACACACACACATATACATATATATATATATACGTATATGTATATATATCATATATATATATATATATATATATACACATTCATACATATTCAGGCAAATATATGTTATACATATATACAAATGCATGTGTAAATATATATATATATATACACACACACACACATAAAAACACACTTCATACACATACATAGATTATATACACACACACACATATACATGTGCTCATGCATACACAAACATGTACAATACACACATACATAAATGAGAGAAAGAGAGAGACAGACAGACAGACAAGTACTCAGAAATTTAAATTGTACATGGTTGCTCCAGCATCCAAGCTATATCACACACACTCACACATGCACACATACACACACACAATCACACACATATAAACATGCACACACACATATACACATGCACACACACACACCCATCCACACACTCTCACACACAGGCAAGTGTGATATTTTGGCTGCTTGACTTTATCAGAAAGGGAATTGTTGCAAACTGCCTCTGTTTCTCAAACCATCTCCTCGCCGCCACGAACCCCCCCCCCACCCACCGGTCCCTGTTCACGCCATCTTCTCCATCATCTCCTACTCATAAATAATAACTCCTATGAGGTGTGTGCTTGGTTTTTTTTTCTCCCCCACCCCCCCCATCCCCACCCCGACTAAATTTCAATATTCTTTATGTATTTCAATCATTACTCATCTGCATACAGCAGGCAGGCAGGCAGGCAGGCATTGTCAAGTATTTGCTCGGCTGTTAAGGATGGCACCATCCAGCCATAAAAACCACCCCCCACATTCCAGTGACATGTGTTCCGCAACACACACACACACACACACACACACACACACATAGACATGCAATCATCGTCGCCATACAATTTGTACTCGAACAGCTGCCACTGTGGTAGTGGCATCGCTTTCTACCTTGTGTCACCTGTACTTTCAACCCAAAGAGGAGCAGTGGTGGGTGGGGCGGAGTGTTTAGGACTCTCTATTTCCTTCACTGAATCCACCAGAAATGGTAGAGAACTCTACTGAGAAGCAGAGCGTGGAACGAGAGTGCTCTAGGTCACCAGTCGGTTTGCTAGAAATAGCAGCTAAATCTACCTCAGAGAACACCCTATTATTCTTAAAAAAAAGGCAGACTCCCCTGGCACCTGTGCTGGTGGCACGTAAAAAGCATCCACTACACTCACAGAGTGGTTGGCGTTAGGAAGGGCATCCAGCTGTAGAAACACTGCCAGATCAGACTGGAGCCTGGTGCAGCCTCCTGGCTTCCCAGACCCCAGTCGAACCATCCAACCCATGCTAGCATGGAAAACAGACGTTAAACGATGATGATGATGATGATGAATAAATTCCCAAGATATGCTATTTCTTTATGTTTTATTTGTTTCAGCTATTGGACTGTGGCCATGCTGGAGCATTTTGTCAAACAAATTGACCTTGTACTTTTTTTTTTTGAAGCCTGATGGTTATTCTTACCAGTCTCTTATACTGAACAATCAAGTTGCAGGGATGTAAACAAACCAATACAGGCTGTTAAACGGCTGGTTGGGGGACAAACACAAACATAAAAATAGACACACACATGATGGTCTTCCACACAGTTTCCACCAACCAAATTCACTCACAAGGTATTGGTTGACCTGGGGCTTATAGTAGAAGACATTTGCCCAAGGTGCCACACAGTGGGACTGAACCTGAAACCACATGGCTAGCAAAGCAAACTTCTTAACCACACAGCTATGTTTGCACACCGGTCTATTATATTGAATCACTATGCAGCAAGGATGTAAACAAACCAACTCAAGTTGTTAAGCAGCTGGTAGGGGACAAACCACAAACATAAAGACACACACACACATGATGGGCTTCCAAAGAGTTTCCACCTAGCAAATCCACAACAAGGCTTTGGTTGACCTGGGGCTATAGTAGAAGACACTTGCCCAAGATACCACACAGTGAAATTGAACCTGAAACCACATGGCTACAAAGCAAGCTTCTTAACCACACAGCCATGTCTGCAACTATATGTCTAAAAAAAAGAGGACTAAGATGGGGAGTGGTCAAGATTGCTACTGAGAGATGTCCAGTGATGGTTGAACAGGGGGTAAATTCTATTTGAGGCAATGACAGACTCTCTAGATCAGTGATTCTTCACTTTTTTTCTGTAGCTCGCCTAGTGCCCCACCCCAGTGACTGGTGGGGAATCAAAACTAAACGAAACTTAACATGGGAGATAATTTATACTCGTTTATTTGGTTCAGTCATTTGACTGTGGCCATGCTGGAGCACCACTTTTAGTCAAACAAACTGACCCCAGAACTTATTCTTTGTAAGTTTAGTACCTATTCTATTGGTCCCTTTTGCTGAACAAAAGTAAGAGGAGAGAAGAGAAAAGAAAAAGAAAAAATAGAAGAGGAGAGAAAAAAAATAAGAGCGAGAAAGAATAGAACCCAGGAAATGAAAGAAGGAGATGGAATTGAAGCTGGTGAGAATTGTATCCATAAGGAAGCGATCCTTCTCAAGCAACCAGCCAAGGACATTATTGTCTGTTACCAAGATTGAATACTGTCAACAAAGGGTTTTGAAATTTGATCCTTACCACTTTCTAAGGTGGTCAACTTTTGGCTAAATTTTATGATATTCTTTTATTCTTTTACCTGTTTCAGTCATTTGACTGCGACCATGCTGGAGCACTGCCTTTAGTTGGGAAAATCGACCCCAGGACTTATTCTTTGTAAGCCTAGTACTTATTTTATCGGTGGTTCTTTTTGCTGAACCGCTTAGTTACAGGGATGTAAACACCCCAGCATCAGTTGTCAAGCAATGTTGAGGGGACAAACACAGACACACAAACATATAAATATATATAAATGATGGGCTTCTTTCAGTTTCCATCTACAAAATCAATTCACAAGGCTTTGGTCACCCAAGGCTATAGTAGAAGACACTTGCCCAAGGTGCCACACAGTGGAATTGAACCCAGAACCATGTGGTTGATAAGCAAGCTACTTACCACACAAACACTCCTAAACCCCCAGCTCACTTAAAAAATTGCCGGCCTTGTGCCAAAATTTGAAACTGGTGGCAAGCTGGCAGAAACTGTTAGCACACCAGGTAAAACGTTTGGCAGCATTTTGTCTGTCTTTTATGTTCTGAGTTCAAATCCTGCTGAGGTCAACATTACCTTTCATCCATTCAGGGTCAATAAAATAAGTACCAGTAGAGCACCAGGTGGGAATTAATGAACTTGCCTCCTCCCCCGAAATTGCTGAACTTGTGCCAAAATTTGAAACCAATTTAAAAATTTTTCCTCAAAAGATGGACTGTATAAACTTTTAATAGTGAAATGATAAAAAAATTAATAACGATAAAAGTTGCTTATTTATTTTATTCATTACAAGATAACGACTTCCTTGATGAGTTCTAGCGAAATTTTCCAGGGTTTTGGAGTCAGAGTCATGAAGTTGGTAAAACTATACTGACTCCAACTTACGACTCACAATATCTTTACTGGGGTCAATCTAATCTACTGGCCCCCTCTCCACAAATTTTGGGCCTTGTGCCTAGAGTAGGGAAGAATATCTTTATTCTTTAATATACACAAGTTATAACATATAGGCCTACTCAAAGTATGCTTTACGAGATATGTAGACCACAATCACTTAATTACATAAAGAGGAGTCAAGGTGCCAATAGTAGAGGAGTCAGAGTCGGAGTTAAAGTTTTTTGTTTTGAGTCCACAGCCCTGAAATTTTCTATATCAGGTCAACAGTGTAAATTCTACAGTTACTCTCTTACTTGTTTCAGTCATTTGACTGCGGCCATACTGGAGCACCGCCTTAAGTCGAGCACATCGACCCCAGGACTTATTCTTTGTAAGCCTAGTACTTATACTATCAGTCTCTTTTGCCGAACCGCTAAGTTACGGGGATGTAAACACACCAGCATCGGTGGTCAAGTGATGTTGTGGGGGACAAACACAGACTTACAAACACACACATACATATATATATACATATACATATATACAACAGGCTTTTTTCAGTTTCTGTCTACCAAATCCACTCACAAGGCTTTGGTCAGCCCAAGGCTATAGTAGAAGACACTTGCCCAAGGTGCCACGCTGTGGGACTGAACCCGAAACCATGTGGTTGGTAAGCAAGCTACATACCACACAGCCACTCCTGCGTCTGTGTGGCTCGACCTGCTCGAAACAGCAGCAAACTACTTATCTCTAATTTCAATTCAATAATCATTACTAGTTTTACTATGTATAATATAATTTCTACTATAGGGAATATTTAGCATTTTAATTACATTATCTCACTACCCCCCCCCCCACCACCACTACCACCACAACCATTCCAAAACCCTTTAGCATTCAGATTATTTTATAAAATATATTTATTCACATTGTTTTGAATTACTTATACATTATCTTTTTGTGTTGAGATTTCGATGATGTGCTTTTTTAGTTTTAGTATGACATTGTAGGGTAGGTGCGAGAGGCTGGATCTGGCCAGTCTGTACATAAAACAGGTAGGATATATGGACTGGATATGGCTGGTTTAACCTTTTAGCATTTAAACTGACCATATCTGGCCCAAATATTATACTTGCTTTATGTTCAAAGTGGCCAGATCCAGACTCTCACACCTATCCTATACTCTCTCTCTCTTTACTCTTTTACTTGTTTCAGTCATGTGACTGTGGTCATGCTGGAGCACCGCCTTTAGTCGAGCAACTTGACACCGGGACTTATTCTTTGTAAGCCCAGTACTTATTCTATTGGTCTCTTTTGCCGAACCGCTAAGTGACGGGGACATCAATACACCAGCATCAGTTGTCAAGCAATGCTAGGGAGACAAACACAGACACACAAACATACACATATATATATACATATATACGACGGGCTTCTTTCAGTTTCTGTCTACCAAATCCACTCACAAGGCTTTGGTCAGCCCGAGGCTATAGTAGAAGACACTTGCCCAAGGTGCCACGCAGTGGGACTGAACCCGGAACCATGTGGTTGGTAAGCAAGCTACTTACCACACAGCCACTCCTGCCCCTATAATGTTGTTCTATAATAAAAAACAATTACACCATTGAAATCTTAAAGCCACGAGATAATACATGATGAATTCAAAACAATGTAAATAAACAAGCATTACCTTTGACAGAGAAATCTGAATGCTGAAGGGTTAAATGCCCCCTTCTACAAGCCAGCGCCTCCCTTGGGAATGGTACCAGCTATGTTGAGAGCTTCTGTTGTAGATGATTGCTTGGCTTGCCAAATCACCCACGCTTCACACCTGCTGTCTTAATAGTGAAGAATGCATAGGCGAATGTAGACCTAGGCATGCTAAGTGTTTTAAAAAAAGTAAAAGCTGGAGAGGGAAAAAAAAATGATAGAAATATCTAGATTGGAATGTTGTTGATCAATAGGCCAGCTTGATATCCAGGATAATATAAGAGATATATATACAACAACAGCTTGTACTATTGTTGCCAAGAATGTGGAATGGAATATAGGATACAACAAAGTGATAGAAGGAACTGAAGCCATCTGAATGGAAATTTCATTCTGTGGTTTTTATCAAAATCAACTCAATTATTTAGAAAATGAAAATTCTTCCCCATCTGAGATATGGATTATTGAGAAAATACAGGAAAATACAACAACTGCCGATTATATTTTCAGATGTTGTTTAGCTCCAAGTTATCTCTGATTGAAAAGACCATACTCAAAGACTTTCCAAGCATGACCATCCAACTTTTTTTCTGTAAGTCATATTATGATTTAGGCTACATTATCCAATGTGTTTTTTTATAGAGAGTAAAGCAGCATGGCTGCTATTTCTGGCAGAACGAGTGACCACAAATAGACTTCCTATCAGATTGAACAGACCATACTCAAAGACTTTCCAAGCATGACCATCCAACTTTTTTTCTGTAAGTCATATTATGATTTAGGCTACATTATCCAATGTGTTTTTTTTTATGGAGAGTAAAGCAGCATGAGAGAGACATGGCTGCTATTTCTGGCAGAACAAGTGACCACAAATAGACTTCCGATGTATGTGATAATGTAACAGCTGCTGATTGTAATTTAGAGTATTGATGTTGCTTTGGTTTAACTCCAAACTGTCTCTGATTGAACAATCAATATTCAAGTATTTTCTGGCCATGACCATCCAACCGCTTGTAGTCGTGTTATAATTTAGACGACATTACGCAATGCATTCTTTACAAAGACAAGAAGGTAGCATTTGAGAGAATCTGGCTGCTATTTCTAGCAAAACGAGTGACCACATATAGGCTCCTTTTTGGGGGAATGTTAAGATTTTGCATCAGGGAACAATGTAGCAAAGTCCTTTTCAATGACGACAGTAAGGTAGCATTTGAGAGAGAGTTAGCTGTTATTTCTAGCAGAACGAGTGACCACATATAGGCTCCTTTTTGGTGGATGCTAAGATTTTGCATCAATGTAGCAAAGTCCTTTTCAATGGTAGTAAGGTAGCATTTGAGAGAGATTTGACGGCTATTTCTAGCAGAACAAGTGACCACATATAGGCTCCTTTTTGGGGGATGTTAAGATTTTGCATCAGGGAACAATGTAGCAAAGTCCTTTACAATGACAGTAAGGTAGCATTTGAGAGAGATCTGGCTGCTATTTCTAGCAAGACAGGTGACCACATATAGGCTTCTTGTTGAGTTGTTTAGGTTTTGCATCATGGAATTACAAGTTATTTATTTGTAATCCATACAAAAGAACAACTCATTCTGATCTCATTAAAAATAGAATTGAAATAAAATTCGATCTACACCTGTTTCCAATCAATCGGTGTTGGTATCAATGACCTTTTCTCGAACGTGGATGCCGTGAAACAATAGCATAGTGGCCATCCAGCCAAGAGGTCAGTGATTTCTATCCTTCCAACAGCAACATAATTTGGTCCATAGTCAAGAAGCGTCAAATGGCTCAGTGCACCTAACACAAAATATCCTTAAGTGATATAGTTCTATATTTAAGAGACGAGTAATATACATTACTAGCATTATCGCCCGGCGTTGCTCGGGTTTGTTTCGACCCTTTAGAATTGGAATTTTTGAAAAGTAAAAATTTTGCTTTATGTAGCTTGTTATTCTCTTTAAGTGAACATTTTCCTGGTTGAAATACACCGAAAAATGGCATCACAGCAGTAAAAAAATAGTAAAAAAAATAGGGATTTTCATAGAAAAAAAAGCACCTTTTTGATGTAAATAATTTTTGGTGTAAATAATTTTTAGTGCTAACATGGTCCGATTTGAATTTTTTCTTCTACGGAATGAAGAGCAAACCTTCTTCTATCATACTCTCAATTTTGGTCAACTTGTGCCGCAGGGTCTCGGAGGAGATAGTGTTAGTTAAAGGCTACCAAACCTGCGAACCTGCCATAATTTCAGCTTTATATATATATATTTACATTTGACGGGCATATGGCGTAGTGGTTAAAAGCATGGGCTACTAACCCCAAGATTCCGAGTTCGATTCCAAGCAATGACCTGAATAATGATGATAATAATGATAACATTGAAAAATACCTTAGGAATGAGAACCCAGGTTCGAAATTTCTCCAAGACACCTGATGAAGGCTGGAGGGTATATCAGCCGAAATATTGTGTTAACAACAAAAAAGATGAGGACAAACATCCGTCAAATGTAAATACTGTATCCTTAAGTGATGTTTTATTAAACTGGCATCGAGTGTAACAGTTTGGAGAGATATGGATTCTAGGAATGATATGTCTTCAATGATGCCATTAAGAGCCTATGGGTTATGCGATTTGTCGAACTTGGCTTTTGTTGTATCACGGGAGGGTCATTCTGCCAATAACGAACACACACACTGATTTCATTTCACTTGTTTTATAATTAGCACAAGGCCAGCAATTTTGGAGGAAGGGGCAAATCAATTGCATCAACCCCAGTATTCAACTAGTACCTATTTCATTGACCCTGAAAGGCAAAGTCGATCCCGGCGGAATTTGAACTTGGAACATGCTAACAATTCTGCCAGCTTGCCACCTCACCGACTGGAAATATTACATTTAAAACTAAGGCAGCAAACCGACAGAATTGGTACTGCAGTAGACAAAATTCTTAGCAGCATTTCTTTTGCCCTTACATCGTGAGTTCAAATGCCACCATGGTCGACACTGTCTTTCATCTTTTCGGCTTCTATAAAATAAGTGTTAGTTGAGCACTGGGGTTAATCTAATTGATTTAGCTCCTTCCTCCGAATTCCTGACCTTGTGCCAAAATTTGAAATCAATTTTACATTGAAAACTATTTTGTTATTTGGTGAAAAGTACCGCAGACTTTTCAATTTCTTTCATGTTTATAAACTTCATAGTATAATAGCCACAGAATCAAAACATTTATCCGCTTAAACTACTTGTCGCAAATATTTCTTCCAAACACCAAAGTTCCTTCTAGCCATATCAAATTCTATACAAAAACAATAACAAGATGACATGGACGAGATATAAATTCAGTGCTTACCAAGAAATGAAATTTGTCATTCTAAAGCTATTTGCATATTGGCTAATATTGTGTTGGGGTGAAACACTTTTTATTGGTACTAGTAATTCTAAAAACCTAAACACTGGCCAAGCATTAAAAATATGACCATTACAAATGATATTGATACAGAACTGGAACTAAAGAAAAGGAAGAGTATTAAAAGTATGTTTTATGTCTTCAGGGGCTGTTTAAAACTTGTGTTTTGCTCAGTTTTCAGAGCATAAAAATTAACCTTTCCTTTATCATATTTTTATTGACATACAGTGCTTCACTCTTTTACTGTTTTATTTGTTTCAGTCATCTGGCTGTGGCCATGCTGGAGCACCGCCTTTAGTTGAACAAATCGACTCCAGGATTTATTCTTTGTAAGCCTAGTATTTATTCTATTGGTCTCTTTTTCTGAACCGCTAAGTTATGGGGACATAAACACACTAGCAGCAGTAGTCAAGTGATGTTGGGGGGACAAACACAGACACACAAACATATACATACATATATATATATATATATATATATATATATATAATGTGCATATATACAATGGGCTTCTTTCAGTTTCCATCTACCAAATCCACTCACAAGGCTTTGGTCGGCCCAAGGCTATAGTACAAGACACTTGCCCAAGGTGCCACGCAGTGAGACTGAACCCGGAACCATGTGGTTCGTAAGCAAGCTACTTACCACACAGCCACTCCTATGCCTGGAAAATAAAGTTTTACCTTTTGCTTGTTTCAGTCATTGGATTGCAGCCATGCTGGGGCACTGCCCTGAAGAATTTTAGTTGAATGAATCAAACCCAGTGTTTATCATTTCTTTGGTAAAGCCTGATGCTTATTCTATCGGTCTCTTTTGCTGAACTGTTAAATTACAGGGATGTAAACACACCAACACCGGTTGCCAAGCAATGTGGGTGAGGGACAAGACATACACAAAGGGTGAGCGTGGACACACACACATTGGACTTCTTTCAGTTCCAGTCAACAGAATCCACTCACAAGGTGTTGGTCAGCCTGGTGCTATAGTATAAGGTACTTACCAAAGTACTTATTTTATTGAATGTGAAAGGAAGAAAGGCAAAGTTAACCAAGGTGGTATTTGAACTCAGATTGTAAAGGCAGAGGAAATGCTGCTAAGTATTTTGTCCGGCATTGTAACAGTTCAGCCAGCTTGCTGCCTTAGTTTTAAATGTAATATTTCCAATCAATATTTCTGCTGAGCTGGCAGAATTGTTAGCACGCCGGGCAAAACGCTTAGCGGCATTTTATCTGTCTGTATGTTTTGGGTTCAAATTCCGCCGAGGTTGACTTTGCCTTTCATCCTTTTGGGGAGTCAATAAATTAAGTACCAGTTGAACACTAGGGTCAATGTAATCGACTAACACCCCCTCCTCCAAAATTCTTGGCCTTGTGCCAAAATTTGAAACCCACATTTCCAGTCAATATGGTGGCGAGCTGGCGGAATCGTTAGCATGCCAGGCAAAATGCTTAGCAGTATTTCATACGTCTTCATGTTCTGAGTTCAAGTTCTGCTGGGGTCGGCTTCAGTCCCACTTGTCCATGGCAGTGGGACTGAACCCAGAACTATGTCGTTGGGAAACAAACTTCTTAATCTCACAGCCATACCTGCACCTATAATCCCAGATAAACTAATATCTGTTATTTCCATTCAAAAGAACAGCATGTGGAATTAATAAGTGCACAGTCCAAGGCCACAACAAAATATCTGCAGTGGACTTGAACCGAAAACCTTTGAGAAATCAGCTACTCTATGCATGGAATCAGAAACTCACCAAACAATAGAGAAACAGGCATCTCTGACAATGATAATGGAAGCGAGAAGCTTAAGAATTATTTCAAATGCGAAGCCTTATGGATACGACCAGAGGCAGCAAAACTTCCCAGCAAACAGGGAGTGGATATGGTATGGATGGTGGTTGGGACACCTGCAGTGGTTGATTCAGGGAGGACATGAGGAAAATAGCAGTGGCAGTAGTTAGGCATTAAGGAGGGGAAATTTATAGAAGTAGTTTGAATTGAGAAAGCAACGTAGAAACAGAGAAACAGTTCCTGTTTCTTTTCAATAAAATTATAAATTATATCATAATTCTAGTGGGAAATTATTTGTTTTAATCAATATATTAATCAATAGTAAACTAATGGTAAACCATTTTTCTAGTCTTTTGTAAAGACAGCATACTCCATATTACTGATAGTGGAATGACATTTATATTCAATATGCCAGTGAATACAATGAAAGATTTACTGTTCTGTTGTGATTATGGAAAAACAACACACAACATAAAGAACACCATTATATTTTTCGAGTTAATTTCAAAAGAGTAACAAAGAGAGCGAAAGCTTTGCAGAAATCAAATTTAACAGACACTAAGTGTTAAGTCATATCTGGAGAACGCATTTTATTGATAATATTGTACTTTCAACTGACATAAAGGGTTGACAAGCAACAACAATAAGCTTCCCCCCCCCCGCCACCATCGTCACCGACACACACAAGATACATTGGAGATTTCGCTCTCTTTGTTAGTGAGTAGTTGTGCTGTTCTTGTCGTTGTTGATGTTGTTGTTGTTATTATTGCTGTTGTTGTTATTGTCTTCATCACTGATGCAGCAGCATTTATTTTCTGCAGTGTGAACTTCCACTGCTGTAAAACTTGCTTGCATTCTGGAAAAGAGGCAGCGTCAGAGCTGATCTCAGATCGATTGACAGTCGGGTTGAATAGCTTTCCTTCACCAGATTGATAGATGAGGTCAGAGGTGTCACAGCTCAATAATATAGTTAATAACAAGCAGTTGGGCCCATTCTGCTTTTGTTATTGTAATGGCACAGCAACGACAAAACAGACGGATATGCTGGGTTTATAATTACTAAAGCTGTATGTAGAATGGCAGTGGCATTATCGAATTGTATACTGAGAATGCTGAAAGGCAGCGGACCTAACAGATTTACCATTCAAAAGAGAACAGCAAGACTCGGTTGAAGCAAAGAGACAAGTGAAAGCAACACAAACAAAAACAAGAAGCATAATCTCTTTTCTCTCTGAATTGTGTTTGCGTGTGTACGTGTATGTGTATGCCTATAGTTCTATATGTATACGTGTATGCTGTTCGTGTGTGCGAACATGTGCATGTATATTGTATGTATGTGTGCATGAATGCATACTGTATCTCTATGTATGCACGTAAGCTGTTCTTGTATATGAACATATACAGGCATACTTGCGCTTGTATTGCATGTATATATATGTGTGTATATGTGTCTATGTGTTGTCTTTGTGTATGGCTGTATTGTGTGTCTATGTGTTGTCTTTGTGTATGGCTGTATTGTGTGTCTATGTGTTGTCTTTGTGTATGGCTGTATTGTGTGTCTATGTGTATGGCCATCATTGTGTTGTGTGTGTCCATGTATTTTAGCTGCAATATAAATACAAATGAAAAATTAAAAACTGGTATAATTACAGACAAAAGTTGCTTGTGTTCTGATCTTACGGAGAGAGAAAGTAATGTTCAAAATGTTTGATTGAGTTTCAAAAGAGAGGTGTTTGTAGGAGGTTTTTATTGGAAATCCTGTTACTTGCTCTTCTTTTTTCTTTCTCTTCTTTCTTTCTTTTTATTATTATTATTATTATTATTATTATTATATTCAATACACAAAAGATTCAGTGTTGTCCATTTTAAAATATAATTGCTAGGTGACGATTTACTAGATTTCAAGTATAACAGCTTATCATGTGGTTTATTGGAAGAAAACTGTATAACGTGCTGTCATACCATGATTCGACGTCAGGAAGAAACTAAATGGGGAAATACAAAATCAAACGAGTAAGGTGAGGACGGGGAGGGAGCCGAGGGAGGTGAGTATAACATTATATATACCACATCGATATTAGGAAAGAATGGTATGACTGATCATACGTTTGTGTTCCAAGAGACCAGAATCAAGTCGACATTTACAAGACAGACCATTATTTTAAAACATCAGAATATCTGTGGATACGCAAACAACATTCAACATTATTATTATTGCATAGGAAATCAGTGCTGGCAAAAATCAATATACCGAAACAAGATTTCTTTTCTTTACATCAGAGCCAGCCTATACAAGTGAACTAGCTTCACCAGATAGGGGGGGGGAGATTTGTGTGGAATATTGGATGTACGAATAATGCCGTTGGCTGTCACATAGGGAGATCAAACTCTACTCTTGGCATCTAGATCAGAGAAGCTGTGAGAATAGCCGATGTTCTCACATAGCTGTGGGTCGTCGGAGAAACAGGATAAGAGGCTGGACACACTTAGCAAAAAAAAAAAAAATGGAATCCAAGCTTAACACCCGAATTTTAAAAGCAGTCTTAAACGTATCTCGGAGAACTCATCCCACCAAGAAACAGCTGTATGGAGATCTTCTACCTGTTTCCACTGTAGCAAGTAGCCGTTTTTAAATAAGTGCCCTGGCATCTAGATCAGAGAAGCTGTGAGAATAGCCGATATTCTCACGTAGCTGTGGGTCGTCGGAGAAACGGGATAACAGGCTGGACACACTTAGCAAAAAAAAAAAAAAGAAAGAAAAACTGGAATCCAAGCTTAACACCCGAATTTTAAAAGCAGTCTTAAACATATCTTGGAGAACTCATCCCACCAAGAAACAGCTGTATGGAGATCTTCTGCCTGTTTCCACTGTAGCAAGTAGCTGTTTTTAAATAAGTGCCCTGGCATCTAGATCAGAGAAGCTGTGAGAATAGCCGATATTCTCACGTAGCTGTGGGTCGTCAGAGAAACAGGATAACAGGTTGGACACACTTAGCAAAAAAAAACCCAAAAAAACTGGAATCCAAGCTTAACACCCGAATTTTAAAAGCAGTCTTAAACATATCTTGGAGAACTCATCCCACCAAGAAACAGCTGTAGGGAGATCTTCTACCTGTTTCCACTGTAGCAAGTAGCTATTTTTGAATAAGTGCGCCAATTTGTGGTAGCTGGCAATATGACATAATGTCGTATTGCCAAAGAAATTTGATTGTCGTTTTTCCATTGGTTAATATAACTGCTCATATAGGAATTCTAAGAGTTACTTAAAGAATATTTGTATGTAATTTTGATTCTTTAAAGTCAAGTTTAGCAGTTATAAAAACCCAGAATTTTGGGAAAAACTTCAGTGTTTGTTAGATGTAACTAAACTCCACGACACTCACTCCTTTGAGACATTGATGATTTTTCATGCCATGTCCAAGGAAAATCCAACACCACTATCATAAGGGAAAGGTGCTTCTGCTATGCCGGACATTGCTGGTAAGTTAAACAAGAGGTGGCAAGTGACTGACTCTAGGGATACCAAAGCATGGCTGTACTCGAGCAGATCGTCCAAACACAGCATATGTAGATCAACTCCCTCCCCAAAGACCTCCCTCAATGCGGGACTTAGATGAAAAACATGAATGAGTTAAAAATGACCAAGCAAGCTCGGCCAAATGATGATAATGATTCAGAGAAATGTCAACATTTGAGCAAATAGTTGAACAAATCGACCCTTTGTAAGCCTAGTTCTTATTCTATCAGTCTCTTAAACTGAACCGCTAAGTTATGGGGATGTAGACACACCAATATCAGTTGTCAAGCGATGGTAGGGGGACAAACACAGACACATAAATACATACATATATATATACATTGGGCTTCTTTCCGTTTCCATCTACCAAATTCACTCACAAGGCTTTGGTCAGCCCAAGGCTATAGTAGAAGACACTTGCCCATGGTGCCATGCAGTGGGATTGAACCCGGAACCATGTGGTTAGTAAGCAAGTTACTCACCACACAGCCACTCCTGTGCTTATTTGTTTGCAAAATAAATACAAGATTTTAAAAAATTGTCAACTTTTATCATATTCATTATATATATATATATTATTTCTGGTATAAATTGATATTACTAAGAAATATCACCAGTCCTTGGTACATTGGGGGGGGGGGACTGCCGGTTCGCCACATCAGACTATTTGAGAAGCACTGACCAAGCACAATAGCAGTGGCCAGTGGTCAAGAAAAACTACATTGAGAAACAATATTAGAGATGATGAGAAAGTGTCCACAGATCTCCTCTTTGGTTTTATGCTTCACAATATGAGATGTTTGGAACTTTCACAGCTGTCCACATTGGGCAACGAGACTTCTGGAGATGTTAACAGAAACAGAATGATTCCCCATTCAAGGAGAGATATATCTCTCATCTGCTTAATAACATGAAACGAAAGTTAAACCCAACCCTTAGAGGGTCTAGAGAGGTTTTGAGGAAAGACACACACACACACATTATATATATATATATATATATATATATATATATATATATCATAGTTGTGAAATTCTTAGGTTCGCAATGTCAGACTAAAAAAGACTAACATTGATGGTGGTGTTTGTTTGTTGAGCGAAGCGGTCTTCGTCCCAGAGCTCGCATGATCGCGCCTCTGTAGTGGGAGAAGTCCGAAACGTGATCCTTTGCTATTCGTAAGAGCTGCAGAAGAGAAAGCAGGTCAACCCCCAACACTGAGAGCATCGACGGATGGATGAATGCGCATCCATGCTCAGTGGTTGCGTAGGAAGTCGGGGATAAGAAATAGGAAGAAAGAGTGAGAGAAAGAGTACAACAGGGGTCGCCACCAACCCCTGTCGGAGCTTCGTGGAGCTTTAGGTATTTTCGCTCAATAAACACACACAACGCCCGGTCTGGGAATCGAAACCGCGATCCTCCGACCGCGAGTCCGCTGCCCTAACCACTGGGCCATTGCGCCTCCTTCATGGTGGTGTTGGGAGAGACTTAAAATAGTTTTCATTCAGACAGAGCAAGCTATGTCTTGTTATAATAAACTTAGAGAAGAGGGTAAATATAGGCGATCGGTTGCCACTTGCCAAGTCAGCAAAAAGCTTTCGTTCTTTTAAGGGAAAATATGTGAGACTAAGGAAAGTGTTAGTCGTTTGTTAGTCAGGTGAAATGGTAAGAAGAAAACGAGAAAGCATAACTGGTTGCGAAGTTTTATTTGCTAGGACTTTGGTTTTCTATTCAAGCGATTAAGAAAAGAAAATTAAAACTGATAAAAGGTGTAGTTTGATAATAGAACTGAAAGGAGACTTAAAGATAGTTGAAACATGAAAGAAATTTCAGGAAGTAAAAACGAGAGAAAAGAGAGAGATGTAAAGCAAATCTTATTAAGGGAAATTCAGAAAATGAATTATCTATTGTCACTAATTATGACCAATGACAGCAACAACAAAAACGAACAAGGAAAACAATGACCTTCGTTAGCTTCATCAAAAGATAAACAGTATCAAGTTAGTTTGGTTACTTCCTGTAAAGTGGGGGGACTGTTTTGGGCAGCTTAATCAGATATTGTTACCAGTAACCTACTTTAAGCAAACCAAATAGTTTATAGCCACGGCCCAAGCTAGAGAAACTCTCTTATAAGTTGCATAGTGGCAGTTTGTGTACTAGATGTGTAGGAAAGAAAGAAAGAGAATAAGAAGAAGCAACGCCCATCAACACTAGACAAGCACTAGATTCTCTCTCTCTTTCTTTCTTTCTTTCTCTCTCTCTCTTTCTTTCTTTCTTTCTCTCTCTTTCTTTCTTTCTCTGCCACTTAAAATGTTAAAATGAATAAACAACGAATACTTCTCATAACTAATGATCTGTTGTAAACAACTGTATAAAGTAGAGATCCAACTTTTTTTATTTTTTTATCGTTTCACTTACCCGTCCCTACCCTGAAGACAATCGGGCCCCGGCTGGCCGGCCCGACTCCCCCCACCCCCACCCACCCCACCTGCAAAAACCCCCCGATACATGAATAAATAAATGAAATAAATAAATAGATAGATAGATAGATAAATCGCCATAGAAATAGCATCAAAAATTTACAACGATCACTTCTTAAATATCACACAAAACATATTTTGTTAGTAGTAATAGTTACTAAGACATCTTTAAAATCAAAAAGTTACATTCACAAAACAAGCAAGCACACACATTAATATATACATACATATATATATATAATATATATATAATATAAATATATATATATCATATATAAATATATATAAATATAAACATATATATATATAAATATATATATATAGCCCCGGGCCGACCAATGCCTTGTGAGTGGATTTGGTAGACGGAAACTAAAAAGAAGCCCGTCGTATATATGTATATATATATATATATATGTGTGTGTGTGTGTGTCTGTGTTTGTCCCCCTAGCATTGCTTGGCAACAGATGCTGGTGTGTTTATGTCCCCGTTACTTAGCGGTTCGGCAAAAGATCCGATACGGGGCTTACAAAAGAATAAGTCCCGGGGTCGAGTTGCTCGATTAAAGGCGGTGCTCCAGCATGGCCGCAGTCAAAATGACTGAAACGAGTAAAAGAGAGATAAAAGATATATATATATATATATATATAGTATAATACTAATCAATGAAAAGGAGCAGTAGGGAAATGATTCGAAGTGGTAATAATAGTCGTTATGGTGGTGTTGTGGTAATAATAAGCAGAGCAAGAAGAAAGAGAAAGCGTTTTCGCATGCTTCTAAATAAACACTATAAATTAGATTTGGAGAAAAATATTAGTGACTCAGGCTGAAATGACATCACAATAAATGGATTACCTTACTGTGTATAGCGCCAGTATTCCGCAGAACTACGAAAAAATACACTGACGCTGTTTGCAAGGCTTTAATACACACATCAGCTAAGCCGTACACCGGCAGGTCAAACCATGTAATGATAGAGATAGCAAGATAGATAATAGATAGCTAGATAGATTGATAGGTAGATAGATAGATAGATATAGTGTGTAGATAGAGACATAGGTGCGAGGCAGGTAATTGAGTTGTCGGTTGGAGATATATAGGAGAGGCAAATATAACGCTCACAAACAATATATATATATGTATGTATGTATGTAATATATACACACATACAGGCACGTACACAGATAATAATATGTAGGTGAGGCAAGTCTATTGTGAGCGTTGAATATGCGAATGAGACAGAGAGGTGATTCATACTGGAATGACAGCAATTATGAAGAATCAACTAACTCCGCACACAAAACTATAAATGATTTTGTATTCACTCAGTCACTACGAGAAAAGAAAGAGAGAGGGATCAGCCGAGTATGGTCACCGAAGAAGATTCCGAAGCGGGGAAGAAGGAGGGGAAAAAAAAAAGACGAGGGAAAAATGTATGATTTAAAGTTGGTTTTGATTACGAGTTTTCCCTACGTTTTGTCAAAAACATCAAACACACTTTCTTCTGTAGAAAACGAGAGGCAAGGGTATTTGAAACTATCTTTGTCAACAGATTATAACAAACGGGCTTTAGAAATTGGTTGCGAAGACTGGAAGTAAACGAAGATAAGGTTTAAAGCGAAGCTGCACTGCAAGTCTCTCAACGTCGGTGCTTGTTTCGGAAAAACAACCCATGCGTGTCAAACAAGTTCAAGATCTGTGGATCAGAATCGGTACGGCATCAAATAAAATGCTTGTGTAGTTTTTGGCTTAAACCCCCTTTTGCAGTTTGCGTTCAAAAATTTGTTAGCTCAACTTCACCTTTCATTCTTCCATGGTTGATAAAATCCAGTCAAGTACCGGAGTCAGTGGAATTCACTGTCAGTCTTCTCCAGTGCTTATGTTAGAAATCGTCATCATCATCAGTAGTAGCAGTAGTAGTAGTAGTAGTAGTAAGTGGTTGAGAGCTGGCAGAAACCTTAGCACATTGGAAAACAAATGCTTAATGGCGTTTAATTTGTCTTTAAGTTCTGAGTTCAAATTCCACTGAGGTTGACTTTGGCTTTTTTCTTTCTTTCTTTTTTTTTTGTACCAGTTGAGTGGTGGGACCAATGAAATAAGTACCAGTGGAGCACTGGGGTCAATGTTATTGACTAATCCCCTCCACCAAAATTTCAGGCCTTGTGCCTATAGTAGAAAGGATTATTATTATTATTATTATTATTATTATTATTATTATTATTATTATTATTATTATTGAGCTGGCAGAACTGTTAGCATGCTGAGCAAAGTACTCGGCAGTATTTCATCTGTCTTTATGTTTTGAGTTCAAATTCCACCATAGTCGACTTTGCCTTCCATCCTTCCGGGGTCGATAAAATAAGTTCCAGTGGAGAACTGAAATTGCTGGCCTTATACCAAAATTTGAAACCACTGTCGTCGTCGTCGTCGTCGTCGTCGTCGTCGTCATCGTCGTCATCATCATCATCATCATCATCATCATCATTATTATTATTATTATTAAGGTGGCAAGCTGGCAGAATTGTTAGCATGCTGGACGAAATACTTAGCGGTATTTTGTATGTCTTCACATTCTGAGTTCAAATGCCACCAGGGTCGACTTTGCCTTTCATTATTATTATTATTATATGTTTGACTTTTGCTTTGTATTTGTACAAGTTGGCTCCGAGTTTCACCCAGAGACCTCAAGAGACAACAGGTTGGAAGTTCATGTTGGTGTTATGCCTAGGGTGTCATATATTTGGTTTTTGCAAATATCATAATAATAATAATAATAATAATAATAATAATAATTATTATTATTATTATTATTATTATTATTATTATTATTATGATTTCATTGCTATGAATATACTGAGTCCTTTAGACACTTTTAAGCATAAGATGTAAAAATAATACAGATAAGTTTTGAGATGAATTGAGAAATGTGTTTATAAATGAGATGAATTTTGTTACACTCGAGCAAAACTTTATTTGTGAACTGATGATTGCTTTCAATATGGATTAACTGTAAACATTTAGCTTTCTTTTTTTACATTTTTCTTCTTTTTTCCCCCATTTTCTGGCATCGTCGGTTATAGGTTTCCAATGAGACAATCACTGGGTCATTGCATTTCCAATAGCAAATGTGGTGAAGGTTGAGGGAGTAGCTGTGGAATTTGAGTGAAATACCTCAAAATATTTCTTTGCTTGTCTGTTTTTAATTCATCATCATCATCACTTAACATCCATCTTCCATACTGGCTTATATATATATATACACACCCCCGTTTTGTGTCCGTTGCCAGCCTCGCCTGGCCCTCGTGCCGGTGGCACATAAAAAGCACCATCCGTTCGTGGCCGTTTGCCAGCTCTGTCTGGCACCAGTGCGGGTGGCACGTAAAAAGCACCCACTACACTCACGGAGTGGTTGGCGTTAGGAAGGGCATCCAGCCGTAGAAACACTGCCAGATTTGACTGGGCCTGATGAAGCCTTCTGGCTTCACAGACCCCAGTAGAACCGTCCAACCCATGCTAGCATGGAAAACGGACGCTAAACGATGATGATGATGATGATGATACACACACATACACTCTCTTTTACTCTTTTACTTGTTTCAGTCATTTGACTGCACCCATGCTGGAGCACCGCCTTTAGACCAGCAAATCGACCCTAAGACTTATTTTTTGTAAGCCTAGTACTTATTCTATCAGTCTCTTTTGCTGAACCGCTAAGTTACGGGGACGTAAACACACCAGCATTGGTTGTCAAGCAATGTCAGGGGGGGGGACAAACACAGACACACAAACATATACACACACATACATATATATACATATATACGACGGGTTTCTTTCAGTTTCCATCTACCAAATCCACTCACACGGCTTTGGTTGGCCTGGGGCTATTGTAGAAGACACTTGCCCACACACATATACATACACTATGACCACCACCCCAACTCCTGCCAACTCAAAATTGCTGGCCTTGTGCCAAAATTTGAAATTAATATTTATAATGATGATGATGATGATGATGATGTGGGTGATGATGGCTGCTGCCACCACCACTACAACTGCTGCTGCCACTGCCATTTTGACAATAGCATTATCCTTGCATATTTTTGCCATATCAATGAACTTGTATATTAAAATCTAAGCATGAGCAAGATATTAACAGAATGAAAAGAATCTAGTTCAAACAGAAGGATATTTAAAGAAATTTAGGTACACGCAGGGTTCGGGCTGCTACCAGCTACATACAGACAAAAGATGAAGAGATGCCATTTGGAGGCATTTGGACAGAAATGGTAAATTGGATGATTGAACGGTATTAACTTTTACTTGCTTTTCCTTTTGGCATATTTTAAGCATTTCTTTCATTGTAGTTCTTCAGAAATAAGGGCGACAGCATCCAAAGCCCTCCTAACAAGCTCCTTTGGAATAGAAATATATAAGCAGAGATGTGGAAGAGGAAGACACTGTGTAGCGGTCGAAATGTCATTATAAATGAGCAGTTAAAATTTTAACAAAGACTGGGAAGGCTCTGATAGTGCAAGCACGAAGAAGGAAATAGCTTTGAACATTATGTTCAATTATAATATCTATCAATTTGGTTTGTTTAAGTCTGCACACTGACACATTTTCATAGATGAAGCAGGTGTTTTACAGCTGGATTCTTCTCTTAATCATTGTGAACCAACTTTGTTGTAACTAAGAAGTCTGTAGCAGCTTGTATATTTGCTTAACAGCTCGATAAATTTATGAACACACTTTAGATAAATAGCTTATTAGTTTAACCACTTTACTACGGAAAGTAGAATTCACATGTTTCACATCTACTCCTCTCTGTTTTCTTTCATTTGTTACTCTGGAATGGAAAAATGGTGCCCATATTCTTTTCGAACAGTCTCAGACCTAGCAGGGAGTTTTCGATAATTGATTGGAGTTGATTTTGCGGACTAGCGTACAGAAAGGAAAACGAGTTTAAATGGAACTAGCAGTATCACCCAGCATTGCTCGGGTTTGTTTCGACCCTTTAGAATTGGAATTTTTGAAAAGTAAAAATTTTGCATTATGTAGCTTGTTATTCTCTTTAAGTGAACATTTTTCTGGTTCATTTAAAAATGGCAACACAGCAGTCAAAGAATCGTAAAAAATAGGGATTTTCATAGAAAAAAAAAAACCTTTTTAATGTAAATAATTTTTGGTCTTAACATGGTCCGATTTGAATTTTATCTTCTATGGAATGAAGAGCAAGCCTTCTTCTATCATACTCTCAATTTTGGTCAACTTGTGCCATAGGGTCTCGGAGGAGATAGTGTTAGTTGAAAGCTACCAAACCTGCCATACACAGACAACTTCAGCTTTATATATATAGATTGGCAAAGATTCACCATGTCACAGAGAGAAGAAGCTATTTTAGAAATGGTACAAGAGAGAGCCAAAGTGCAATCAATGGATACTGTTTGAAAAGTGTAAATAAATGTAGATTTAGCAGTAAATGAATAAACTTTACTTGAACATTATCTTAAATTATTTCTATAGATGTGTCAGCATCAGTTTTATATTCTTCTTTTATGGCATGGGTTGGACAGTTTAAAAAAATCCATCATCATCATCATCATCATTATCATCGCTTAATGTCCTCCTTCCATGCTGGCAGGGTGTGGAGAGTTTGATGGGAGCTGGCCAGGCTGCACCATATTTCTGTGTCTGTTTTGACATGGTTTTCACAGCTGGATGCCCTTCCTAGCACCAACCACTCCACAGAGTGGGCGGAGTGCTTTTTACATGGCACCAACACAACCGAAGTCAGTTTTGGCATGGTTTTTACAGCTGGATGCCCTGACAAAAGCCAACCACTTCACAGTGTAGACTGAATGCTTTTTAAGTAGCACCAGCACTGGAAGGATCATCAAGTACCTTGCAAGACAAAGAATGTTTGGGAGGGGTCTCGCTTGACAACGAATACTGGTGTATTTACATCCCCATAACTTAGCGGTTCAGCAAAAGGAAACCGATAGAATAAGTACTAGGCTTACAAAGAATAAGTCCTGGGGTTGATTTTCTCAACTAAAGGCAGCGCTCCAGCATGGCCATAGTCAAATGATTGAAACAAGTAAAAAGAATATACAGGTGCAGGCATGGCTGTGTGGTAAGTAGCTTGCTTCCCAACTACATGGTTCAAGGTTCAGTACCACTACATGCCACCTTGGGCAAGTGTCTTTTACTATAGCTTTGTACCAACCAAAGCCTTTTGTATAGATCTGGTAGACAGAAACTGAGAGAGGCCCGTTGTATATACATGTATATAAAAAAAGATATCTCAGGATTTGTAATCTCACATGATATTTTAAACTAATGTTAAAATAAAGATTATTCACTTCATTCTTTGGCATTCAGATTATTCCGTCTAATGCATCGCTTCTTTATTCACATGGTTCTGAATTAATCATACATCATCTTGTAGATTCAAGATTTTGATAACGAGATTGTTTATTTTTAGAATGGCATTATAGGGTCAGTGTGAGAGGTTGGATCCGTGTAGTTTGAACATTAAAACAGGTAAAATATTCGGGCTGGATACGGCTGGTTTCAATTTTGAAGGGTTAAAGGAATTATTGTAGTAGATTACAACCTAACTCTAATGTTACATCGCTATTTCTAAGGAATATATGCCAAAGATAACCCAAATATTTTTTTTGAGAAATGTATGGCTACAAAGATTTATTTAAAAAAAAAAAAAAAGGCGAATAGATACTGGAATGAAAGCAGCTTGGGAAATGTGTATTTTTAAAGTTGAAACATGTTTTACAGCTAGATGGAAACCATTTCTGACATGAATTAATATAAAATGGGAAATTTTCTGGGATCTACAACTGAGGCAAGTTTGAGTAATGTTTATTTTTATTTTCTCCCTACTCCCTGCTGGAAAAAAAAAAAAAATAGACACATCACTGCAAAATGCGAGAGTTAGAAGTTGAACATGTTTGCCATATATTCTCACACTGTTTATCTTAACTATATAATCACATAAAAAAAAAAAAAAAATTTTTTTCTTAATTTAAGAAAAAAAAAACAAAAACCCGATATTCTTCAGAATTACTTTCATTTTATCTTATGCAATTTATAAAAATATGGAAGAGCAAAAATGTAACTGGATTTTTGCGGTAGTTGAAAATTAAATTTTGATGTCTTCGATAAGGAAAGTAACGATGAAATAAACAAACGAAACGTAAATAAATAAATAAAAGTAAATTGGCCTGGAGGTTGAAATAGGAAAATTGAATATGCATACACTTTACTGTGGAAGTAAAAGTGTTTATTTTAATTAGGTGCAACAGATATATTTAACTGAAACAGAATCAGGCAAATGACAGCTAACCTGAAGGGTTGGGGGCAGGTGGTACAAGGGGCTGAGTCATCAGATCTTATTTATGAGAAGAGTAATTAAGGGTGAAGCAGGAACTAACGATGACAACGACCACAACAGTAATAGCAACTGCGATGACAACAACACTGTAGGTAAAGATGGTTTGACGGAATTATCAATATTATGTCAAAAACAGATCATGTGATGATGATATTCGACGGTGATGACTCAAACAAAAGGTCGGAACGGTTCTTCTCTTCGGATCTAAATTTAGAACAGATGAAGAGTCGGATGTGGTTGATAGCAGTTGTGATGATGAAAGGTAACACACGATGACGCTGATGATGGTGATGGTATTAATAACAACAATAACAACGACAACAACAACAATATTCGGGGGGGGGGGTTATATTGATGTGTAGGAAGCAATACCTATAGCAACCCACTGCTTCCACAACCGACTCTGCTTGACTAGACCTACGTAACACAGAAATGACCGATCAAACACTTAGAAACATTCGCAGTTCTTAGCGTTCTGGATGCGTTATCTTTCGGTCTGATCTAGCACCATATGACATCGTCATGCAGCTACATCTAGCGGCGAATGCATTATGGCAGCCGGAGCATATTCTATCAGTTTGCCATCTTGCCTATGCATATATGATCAAAGACTTCTGGAGGTGGCTGCAGCGAGAAAGATAAAGTCGGAACGAATGAATGGTATGATGCAACCTCGGTTCTCGAACCATTTATGTAAACAGTTGCCAACACAGAGCTTAGTGGATCTAATGAAGCAAATGACTAGTGTATGAGCTCTAAACTGTTACTGATCATCATCATCATCATCATCATCATCATCGTCGTCGTTGTTTAACGTCCGCTTTCCATGCAAGCATGGGTTGGACGATTTTGACTGAGGGCTGGCGAACCAGATGGCTGAACCAGGCCCCAATCTTGATCTGGCAGAGTTTCTACAGCTGGATGCCCTTCCTAATGCCAACCACTCCGAGAGTGTAGTGGGTGCTTTTTACGTGCCTAGATATTCGTGGCAGTTGAGTAATATAATTATAAGGACTTATTAAGGGCAACAGGCCACACATTTGAATTGTAATTCTAAGGTGTCTCAATTTTGGTAGGTGTTTTACAAAGGTGTATGAGCGTAGGTGTGTCTCAAGCCTGAAGCGAGGATGAAGGTGCCTGAGGTGATCCTTACCTTTCGTCTTTTACTTGTCTGGCATTGGACTGTGGCCATGCTGGGGCACCACCATGAGGAATTTCAGTTGAATGAATCAACCCCAATACTTTTATTTATTATTATTTTTTTTTTTGAAGCCTGATGCTTCTTCTATTGGTATCTTTTGCCAAACTACGAAGTTATGGGATCATAACAACACTGGTTGCCATGTGGTGGCAGAGGACAAACGCAGGCACAAAGACACACACACACACACACATGATGGCTTTCTTTCATTTTCTGTCAACTAAATCCACCCAAAAGGCTATGGTTGACCGAAGGCTACATTAGAAGACACTTGCCTAAGGTACCATGTGGTGGGACTGAACCTGGAACTATGTGGTTGGGAAGCAAACTTCTTACCACACAGCCACTCCAGTTATGTTAAGAGATGATGGCAGCTTCTTCCCTCCTCCTCCTCATCATCATCGTTTAATGTCCGCTTTCCATGCTAGCATGGGTTGGACGATTTTGACTGAAGGCTGGCAAACCAGATGGCTGCACCAGGCTCCAATCTTGATTTGGCAGAGTTTCTACAGCTGGATGCCCTTCCTAACGCCAACCACTCCAAGAGTGTAGTGGGTGCTTTTTACGTGCCACCAGCATGGAACGTGCCATTTTTTGTACAGCAAAATATCTTCAAAAGTAAACAAGCAACTTGGAAACTTTAGACACTGCAACATATAAACTGGTGAAAGTGTGTAGCTGAGTGCTTAGAGCATTTCACTTACAATCAGATGAGAAAAGTAACAGCTTGGAATTGTCTAGACTGAACTTTCTTTTGTACTTCTGCTTTTCTTTGGATTGTAATATTGGAGCGCTTGGAACCTAACATCTCGATGAATTTTTTATGTATTTTGTATTCCAAAGATAAAGGAACTCAACCTATGAAAATCTGTCATCCACTTTGATTTTTGTTATGTGTGTGTGGGTGTGTGTGTAAATAAAAATATGTATGAGTGGCTGTGTGATAAGTAGCTTGCTTATGAACCACATAGTTCTAGGTTCAGTCCCAATGTGTGGCACCTTGGGCAAGTGTCTTCTACAATAGCCTCGGGCCGACCAAAGCCTTGTGAGTGGATTTGGCAGATGGAAACTGAAAGAAGCCTGAATATATGTGTGTGTATGTATATATATATATATATATGGTAAATCAGTATCGACCCCAGTGCTCAAGTGGTATGTATCGACCTTGAAAGGAAGAATGGCAAAGTTGACCTTGGCAGAATTTGAACTCAGTATATAAAAACGGATGAGATGCTGCTAGGCATTTTACCTGAAGTTCAAACGATTTTTATTTCTTTACTGCCTACAAGGAGCTACACACAGAGGGGACAAACAAGGACAGACAAATGGATTAAGTCGGTTATATCGATCCCAGTGTGTAACTGGTACTTATTTAATCGACCCCGAAAGGATGAAAGGCAAAGTCGACCTCGGCAGAATTTGAACTCAGAACGTAACGGCAGACAAAATACCACAAAGTATTTTGCCCAGCATGCTAACGATTCTGCCAGATCGACGCCTTCTAACAATTCTACCAACTCACTGCCTTAATAATGATTTCAAATTTTGGCACAAGGCCAGCAATTTCAGGGGAGGGGAGTAGGTCGATTACATCGACCCCCAGTGCTCAACTAGTACTTAATTTATCGATCCTGAAACGATGAAAGGCAAAGTTGACCTCAGTGGAATTTGAACTCAGAACGTAAAGATGGATGAAATACCACTAAGCAATTTGCTCAGCCATGCTAAGAATTCAGCTAGCTCACAGCCTTCACCACCTTAATAATAATAATAAGAAGAAGAAGAAGAATGATGATAATAATGGCAATGTGATTTCAATTTTATTTTCTAAATGCTCAAAGTTAAGTCACTGTCTTGGCGCTGTTTCGAAAGAATATCAACCTTCATTAAGACAGATTAACAAATAGGAACCATCAAGAAATGAGGTGTGGGGGAAGAGGAGGAGAAAGAAAGCGAAATGATAATACAGAAGAGAAATTCAGAGAGAGATGGGGGGAGTGAGTGTGTGTGTGGGAGGTGACAGTATTACACAAAATTTCAGTATCCGCAAACAGGTATGATGTTAATGAGGAGGAAGCACAGATAGTCAGATTGCTTCTTATAAAATGATGAACAACTCAACACCTCTGTAACCCTGGCAACGAACTAATAATAATGAATGACAAAACATTTGTGAATTTTATGTATCGAGATTTTTTTTTATTAAACTTTTGTTATTATTATCATTATCGTCATCATTATTATTATTATTATTATTATTATTATTGTCGGTATTCATAGTTCAGATTATAATTTTGTTTAGGATTAAAAGCACACACATGCATAGACTATAAAAGGGAGTCAAAACGACAGTATACGTAAAAAAAAAAAACGGGGTTAAAATTAAATTTGCAGGTTAGTAGTTTCTTTGTAGAAGACATTGAAATAAGATAAAAATATTTAAAAAATAATAATAATGAGAGAGAGAAAGAGAGAGAGTACTAAAAGCAGAGTATCATAATTTTTAAGCTCCAAAAACGATTTTTATTTTATTTTATTTTTTTTATTTTTCATTATTTTTGTCATTCTCATGGAAAAGAGCTGATATTAGAAAGAAGACAAGTAAAAAAATTCCGCAAGAAACAGTTATACAAGAAAGAAAGTAATGAATCTATAAGACACATCAGAAACCTGTCAACTACCAAAGACATTGTTGTTATTTTCCTTCACAGAAGAAGCAAAAGCAAATAAAATGAGAGAGAGGGGGAGGAGAGCGATTAAGTGTGAGGGGGGGTTTGTAATGAAAATGAAATAGAAAAAGGAAAAAAAAAAAGAAAGAAAAAGTGAAGAAAAAGACGAGGAGAAATAAGCTTAGTCATGTCAATAAAGAGATTCCTCAGATATTGAATGAGAAAGAAGATTTAAGTCCTGAGGTGACAGTACTAAGAATGAAAGAGAGAGAGAGACAGAGAGAGAGAGAGAGAGAGAGAGCATGAGAGAGAGAGAGAGCATGAGAGAGAGAGAGAGAGAGCATGTGAGAGAGAGAGAGAGAGCATGTGAGAGAGAGAGAGAGCATGTGAGAGAGACAGAAAGAACTACACTGCTTTCATTTAACACAGCTGCACATACTAGGAACAGTCTTTTGTAAAAACACATTATATCTGTGAGTGTGTGCCAATGTATGACTACACTATATATATATATATATATATATATATATGTAAGTATGTGTGTAGCCTGCTGGACACTTTATGTTAAGTGGAATGATTAACATAAAGAACTAGTCTTCACAAATTATATCCAGAAAAGAAAATGTATGAAAACAAGGCTCACAGTGGCAAACAATGATAGCCCCGTTTTTATTTTTATCCCAGAGAACAATACCAGAGACCAGTTTTAGCATTGTAAGAAAATTGACTGTTTATCTAACAGAACCTTACCTCCAATTGTATGTACGCACACACACACACACACGCCTATTATCTTTTACTAGTTTCGGTTACAGGAAAGTGGCCATGCTGGGGCACTTTGAAAGGTTTAGTCGAATAAATCAAACTAAAGTCTGGTACATATTCTGTCGATCACATTTTGCCCAGCCACTAAGATACGGGATGTAAACAAACCAGCACCGGTTGTCAAGTGGCAATTGGTAAGTTCTCAAGAGTGTGAAAGAAAGTGACAGATGATTAAGAGATGGGGATAGAGGCAGACACGGTGAATGGAGGACCCAAGTGGAGACATGTTCAATGGTGAATCTCAGCTCACACAGACACACACAAATATATATATACATACATACATGCTAGCATGGGTTGGATTGTTTGACTGGGGTCTGGGAAGCCAGGAGGCTGCACCAGGCTCCAGTCTAATCTGGCAGTGTTTCTACAGCTGGATGCCCTTCCCAACGCCAACCACTCCATAGTGTAGTGGGTGCTTTTTACGTTCCCTCGGCACAGGTGCCAGGGGAGACTGGCAACGGCCACGATCAGTTGGTGCTTTTTATGAACCACCGGCATGGAAGCCAGCATCGGCCATGTTCGGATGGTGCTTTTTACGTTCCACCAGCATGGAAGCCAGTCATGGCGGCACTGGCATCGACCATGTTCAGATGGTGCTTTCTATGTGCCACCGGCACAGGTATCACAACTGCAATTATAATTTCCATCTGATTTATATTTTGATGTTGATGTACTTGACTCAATAGGTCTCCTCAAACACAGCAGGTCGCCCTACAATCCAAGGTAAGCACAGCAAGCTGTCCTGCGATCCAAGGTACTTTGGATGGGCTGGGGCTGCAATGTGCAGCTGGTGCAGGAAACAGCCATGAACTCCTGCACCAGCTTCACAACACACACACACATATATTTACTGCAGTGAACAATCAGAACAAACACACTGTGTATGTGTGATCAATAATGTTTACAACAACAGTGCTGCTTTTAATTCGTAATAGAATTTAATCTTAGGTATACATCAAAGTGGCATACCAGCACATGGTTCTTACACTTTGTCCCTGATTTGATTCAAGGACACGAAGATAAGTTACAAAAAATGCGAAATATTGGCATCCATTGCTTTTGAATTGGACTGAGGGGGTGAGTTGTCTTGCTTGCCTAAGACTTTCAGGTGTTTTAACACCCAGTGCTATGAGGGAGAAAACTAGCAAACAAGCAAAATTCATACACTGCGTATATGCAGTCGATATATTATATATATATATTCTTTTACTTGTTTCAGTCATTTGACTGTGGCCATGCTGGAGCACTGCCTTTAGATGAACAAATCGAACTCAGGACTTATTCTTTGTAAACCTAATACTTATTCTATTGGGTCTCTTTTGACAACTGCTATGTTACGGGGATGTAAACACATCGGTTGTCATGGATGATGGGGGCACAAACACAGGCACACACACATATATACAACGGGCTTCTTTCAGTTTCTGTTGAGAAGCAAGCTTCTTACCATGCAGCCATCCCTGCACGTATATGTGTTTATATATATATATATATATAATATATAAAGCACCATCCGCTCGTGTCCGTTGCCAGCCTCGCCTGGCCCCCGTGCCGGTAGCACGTAAAAGCACCATCCGTTCATGTCCGTTGCCAGCCTCGCCTGGCCCCCGTGTCGGTGGCACGTAAAAACACCATCCGTTCGTGGCCGTTTGCCAGCTCTGTCTGGCACCTGTGCAGGTGGCACATAAAAAGCACCCACTACACTCACAGAGTGGTTGGCGTTAGGAAGGGCATCCAGCCGTAGAAACACTGCCAAATCTGACTGGGCCTGATGAAGCCTTCCGGCTTCACAGACTCCAGTTAAACCGTCCAACCCATGCTAGCATGGAAAACGGATGCTAAATGATGATGATGATATATATATATATATACACACACACACACATAGTTTATTTCATATATATATATATATATATAAAAAGGCGGCAAGCTGGCAGACACGTTAGTGCGCCGGGCGAAATGCTTAACGGTATTTCGTCTGCTGTTACGTTCTCAGTTCAAATTCCGCCGAGGTCGACTGCCTTTCATCCTTTTGGGGTCAATATTTAAAGTACCAGTTTCACAATGGAGTCGATGTAATCAACTTAATCCTTGTGTCTGTCCTTGTTTGTCCCCTCTATGTTTAGCCCCTTGTGGGCAATAAAGAAATATATATATCATCATCATCATCATTTAACGTCCGCTTTCCGTGCTAGCATATATATATATACAGAGAGAAAGAGAGAGAGTGAGAGATACACCTGCATGTGCCCACATATACACACTGAGGAGAGTTTGTTGCATAAGGCTTACATAATGGACTTCAGCTAGTTATGAAACATATGTAGTCTATATCCCACCTGTTCCTAATCCTGATAAATTCTGCATTACACACACACACACACACAGATATATATATATATATATATACACACATACCTATGCCAGAGAGTGCTGGCAAACCTCAACCACTAAAATAGAGATGAAAAATCATATAGTACATATTACTATTCAGGAAGAAAACAAAATTAAAAATCTACCAAGATATGGGGGCTTGGATTCACAACTACAAAACTGCGTGGTTAAAAGATAGTCCAGTACTTTAGCATTGTAGCCATCACATAATTCTCCATCTCCCATGCGTTCCTCAGCTTATTTTAGTTTCAGACATCTTGTATTACAGAGAACATCTGCACTAATTTGCATCGGTTCCAACATATTCTTTTTTTGTTTTTGGAATTATTCCAAATAAGCAAGCATCAGTTTTTAAAATAAAGAATATATAATGTGTTGAATTAAATGTAATAACTCCAACCAATATCTGCTGCTTAGCGCAGGAGAAAATTGACAAAATTTGCTCCCATCAAACTAAGAAATTGTGTTTTGCCAAAAATCTCATGATTTTGAGTGAGAAAACGCATTATGGAAGTAAAGATCTATTATTACAGAATGTTTAAAAATAATACAAAAATAGAAGGATTTTATGATTACCAATAGTCACTAAATAGTAAATGATAGTGTGAATAAACATAGATGCATATACACACAGCAGTTCGTTTATTGGAATATGTGTGTGTGTGAGTGCATGTATACATTATATATTTATATGCAGACACACACACACACACATACATGTATGTATATACTCTTTTACTCGTTTCAGTCATTTGACTGTGGCCATGCTGGAGTCGGCAAAACTATACCAACTCTGATTACGACTCACAATATCTTTATTCTTTAATATAAACCAGTTATAACATATAGGCCTACACAAAGTACAAGCGTATGCTTTATGAGATACGTAAACCACAATCACTTAATTACATAAAGAGGAGTCGGAATTGGAGTCGGAGGTGCCAATAGTACAGGAGTCAGAGTCAAAGTTTTCTGTTTTGACTCTGCAGCCCTGATTGGAACCGTGCTGAAACAAAAACAATTGGTGCCTGGCGTAGGCTAGCCAGCTCCTGCCAAACTGTCCAACACATGCCAGCAATGATAATGATGATGATGATGATGATGATGATGATGATGATGATGATGATGATGCTTGTGTGTGTTGGACGACTATGTTATTTGAGGCACTCTTTTATAGCTGGATACCCTTTCTGGTGCCAACCCCCACCTGTTTTTGTCAAGTAACGGATTTCTTATTCCACACGTTTGAAGGTAGGTAAGTGATTGTGTAATTTGTTGATAGGAGAGAAACTGACAGCAACAACAGTGGAGGCGCAATGGCCCAGTGGTTAAGGCAGCAGACTCGCGGTCAGAGGATCGCAGTTTCGATTCCCAGACCGAGCGTTGTGTGTGTTTATTGAGCGAAAACACCTAAAGCTCCACAAGGCTCCAGCAGGGGATGGTGGCGACTCCTGTTGTACACTTTTGCTCCAACTTTCTCTCACTCTTTCTTCCTGTTTCTTGTCCCTGACTTCCTACGCAACCGCTGAGCCTGGATGCGCATTCATCCATCCGTCGATGCTCTCAGTGTCGGGGGTTGAGCTGCTTTCTCTTCTGCTGGTCTTACGAATAGCAAAGGACCACATTTCAGACTTCTACAGACAATCCTGAGGCGCAATCTTGCGAGCTCTGGAATGAAGACCGCTTCACTCAACAAACAAACAAACAGCAACAACAAAAACACTACCTGTTGTATTTTCACATGAGTGATTGTGGATTGCAGATGTAAAGCAGACTGATACACACACACATACATATATATATATATCGTTGTTGTCATCATCATAATTTAAAGTCAGTGTTCCACGCTGGCACGGGTTTGATAGTTTGACAGGATTTGATGTGTCCAAGGACTGCATCAAGCTCCAATGTCTATTTTAACCCTTTAGTATTTAATCTGGCCATATCCAGCCCAGCTATTCAATCTGTTTTATGTTAAAAACCAACCAGATCCAGCCTCTCTCACTGACCCTACAATGTCGTTCTAAAAATATACAAACACACCATTGAAATCTTGAAGCTACAAGATAATGCACGACTTACTCAAAACAATGTGAATGAATAAACAATACATTTGACAGAGTAATTTGAATGCTAATTAGTTAAATGAGAAATGAAAAAAGCTTCCAACAATTATTCTTCATTTTGCATTTCACTCATTTTTCTATTTCTGTATTACAATGCTTCAAACAAATTACAATCCTCTTCACACACATTCTTTGATTTAGAAGTTTTCTTGTAAAACTTAATATGAAGTGAATAATCCTTCAGTTTCTCATTAAGTTTTTTTTATATTTAACTTCAAATAAAATGTGTGCTGGTGTTGGTGTATATGTATGTGTGTTGCTATTTGTGTATGTGTGTTGGTACTTGTGTATATGTGTGTCTGCTTGTGTATATGTGTGTATGTATGTTGGTGTTTATGTATATGTATGTTGGTGTATAAGTATGTGTGCTGGTGTTTGTGTATATATATGTATATGTGTATATGTGTTGGTGTTTGTATATATGTATGTGTTTGTGTATATATGTGTATATGTGTTGGTGTTTGTGTATATGTGTGTGTGTGTTGGTGTTTGTATATATGTGTATGTGTGTTAGTATTTGTGTATATGTGTGTATGTGTGGTTGGTGTTTGTGTATATGTGCGTAAGTGTGATAGTGTCTTGCATATGTATGTATGTGTATTGGTGTTTGTGTACATGTATGGTTTAAACAAAAAGGCTATTGTGGCTGTACATCACTCAGGTCAAGGAATAACCGATGAAAAACTGAAATACTCATGGGAAAACAAAAAAATATCGAACAACCCCTTTTTAAAAAATATACCACCACACCACCATCATCATTTTTTGTCATTATTTTCCCATGCTGGTATAGAGTGAACAACTTAGCTTAAAGCAGATCTGCTATGGCGGGATGCTCTTCCTGTCACCAACTCTTACCTGTTTTCAAGTAAGGTAATATCCGCCCCTCCATCGTCAGAGATGTTCCCACAGAATATTCAGAATGAATAATACTGCTTTACAACTGTCACATGATGTCAACACATGGAAACAGACAGACACAAACACACACGACAGGCTCCTTTCCGTTTCCACGTATCAAATCTATTCAAGAGCTCTATAGTAGAAGACGCTTGCCCAAGGTGCTGTGCAGTGGGACTGAACCCGAAACCACGTGGTTGGGAAGCAAAACTTTTAACCCCGCAGCCATGCACATACAATATCATATGTTGTATACAATGATACTAAGGCGGTGATCTGGCAGAAACGTTAGCACGCCGGGCGAAATGCTTAGTGATAATCCGTCTGTCGCTATGTTCTGAGTTCAAATTCCACCGAGTTCGACTTTGCCTTTCATCCTTTTGGGGTCGATAAATAAAGTACCAGTTTCGCACTGGGGTCGATGTAATCGACTTAATCCCTTTGTCTGTCCTTGTTTGCCTCTCTATGTTTAGCCCCTTGTGGACAGTAAAGAAATATATATTGTATGTAACGATACAGAGAACGGGTAGGAGAGTGAGGAGAGATGGGGGTCAGGAAGAGATAATGAGGGTGGGGAGAGCGGAGGGGGGACAATGGGATCTTTTCGGTTTGAACGGCAGTTTTTTTTCTAGTGGTGTCATATGAAATTGTCACCCATAATTATGCAATCTATTGCATTTCAATCTGTTTTAGGGTTAGGGGTGGGGGGAAGGGTATCTTTTTTTCTTCACAAATGTAAATAAACCCAATCTGTTTCTTAAACGAGGAACATATTCATACGGCACAGAATGCTTTTTACCTCAATAGACGTCATTGGTTGGTTGAAATTGCAGAAATTGAAGAAGAAAACAACAACAAATATCTTACAAACTGTAGAATTTTCTCAATAAAGCCAAGAGAAAAAGTTGTTTTATAAACACATTTATACCAGTATACGAAGTTTAAAAGAGTTTAGTTACGTGGAAGTTATTTTAAAAAAACTGCCGTTCAAACCGAAAAGATCCCCTCTTATGTTTAGCCCCTTGTGGGCAGTAAAGAAATATATATTGTATGTAACGATACCGAGAACGGGTAGGAGAGTGAGGAGAGATGGGGGTGAGGACGAAATGATGAGGGTGGGGAGAGCGGAGGGGGGGGGGGGTCAATGTTTAATTTATAAATTTTAGATTTATTCTGAAAGGCAAGTCACGAATATTTGAAAATACAGTGTGGAAACCTGTCTATTTGCACCAATTATTTATATAACAAGATAAAAATCATACAATATTAAACTTAATTAGCTTTAGACAAATTTCATCTTTCTTTTCTTTCTTTCTTTCATCTGAAGAACTATACAGCTTCCAAAAATTTGAAAGGCATCTCGTCTAGGTACCAGATTTACACTTAATCCTCTTCGTTCACTTTCTACACCCATACATATATATATACACGCGTGCACACAACAAGCATCATACCAATGTTTTAAGTGTTGGTAGTACTTTACCAATTCTTATATTCATTATTTGATCAAAAACTTACGCCGAAAATATATGAAAATCAGAGTGGAGATAGAAAGAGAGGGAAAAAAATTACAGAAATTACACACAAATGCCTGGGAATCTTTTCAAGAAACACCATTTTTTTTTTTGGTTCTTTCCATTTTATTTTATAAAAGACGTAATTTTTTTTTTCCTTGGGAGTAAAACTACCAAAGAACTTAAATCCTGCGTTATTTTATTATAATAAAAAAAAAATATATCTAATATTATTATTATTATTATATTATAATATGGATGCATCTTTTTGGGGAAAAAATGAAATTGTATCATTATTACTATTCATTTGAGAAAAAAAAAATAAATAAACAAGGGGGGAAAATAAGACAAAAAGTTACAGCCAAGTGTTGTGAACATATCAAATAGCATTGATTCAACATCTGCTGTTTGTGTGTGCGTGTGTCTGTGTGTGTGTGCGCAAATCTAAATACTTATACATACATAAATAAATTCGAATATATATATATATATATATGTGTGTGTGGTAAGTAGCTTGCTTACGAACCACATGGTTCCGGGTTCAGTCCCACTGCGTGGCACCTTGGGCAAGTGTCTTCTACTATAGCCTCGGGCCGACCAAAAGCATTGTGAGTGGATTTGGTAGACGGAAACTGAAAGAAGCCCGTCGTATATATGTATATATATATGCGTGTGTTTGTGTGTCTGTGTTTGTCCCCTTAGCATTGCTTGACAATTGATGCTGGTGTGTTTATGTCCCCGTTACTTAGCAGTTCGGCAAAAGAGACCGATAGAATAAGTACTGGGCTTACAAAAAGAATAAGTCCCGGGGTCGAGTTGTTCGATTAAAGGCGGTGCTCCAGCATGGCCGCAGTCAAATGACTGAAACACGTAAAAGAGAGAAAAGATAGATATAGATAGATAGATAGATAGATAGATAGATAGAAAGATAGATAGATAGATAGATAGATAGATAGATAGATAGATAGATAGATAGATAGATACACATACGCGCGCGCATATACATATGTATGTATATGTATAAAGTATATAATATATAATATATATACATAAGTGCACTGACCATCTCCGCCAGAGATTTTTAAGTCTGACACAGTGAAACGAAGAAGAGAGGAGTGGTGGGTGATGATGATGATGATGATGGTGGTGGAGAAAAACATCAATAAACAGCTACAGTTGCTTAGAGACACTAACAGTGTTTAAAGGCCTGAAAAACAAAAAATACTGCATTCCACAACCAAATACGAGAGAGACAGAGACAGAGAGAGGGAGGGAGGGAGGGAGTAGATGGACAGAAAGACAGATAGATAGATAGGGAGAAAGAGAGATAGGTAAGGCTGTGCTTGTTTAATGCTGTATAGCTTCATAATCAACTGACTGCTGGAGGTTTTAATTTCTTTTCTTAGTTTATATTTTTACTGTGTAGAAAGGTGTGGGGTGGAAACTAGATCATTTCATTCTTCCAGTTTTAGAAAATAAAGCAAAGGAAAACCGAAAAAAGAAGAAGAAAAAGGACTAGTGTTAAACGGTTTCTTGGCAACTAGTTATATATTATAAAATAAACCCCCCGCACTAAAGGGCTTTCTTTATTAGTGTTAGCGTATCAATACAATATAATTCGTGAAAAAAAAAAAAACACGAAAAACTGATAGGGAAGACAGAAGTGTTGGGGCGCAACATAGTTTTAAGGTGGCGAGCTGGCAGAAGCGTTAGCACGCCGGGCGAAATGCGTAGCCGTATTTCGTCTGCCGTTACGTTCTGAGTTCAAATTCCGCCGAGGCGCGACTTTGCCTTTCATCCTTTCGGGGTCGATAAATAAAGTACCAGTTACACACTGGGGTCGATATAATCGACTTAACCCATTTGTCTGTCCTTGTTTGTCCTCTATGTGTTTTGCCCCGTGTGGGTAGTAAAGAAATAGGTATTTCGTCTGCCATTACGGTCTGAGTTCAAATTCCGCCGAGGCGCGACTTTGCCTTTCATCCTTTCGGGGTCGATAAATTAAGTACCAGTTACACACTGGGGTCGATATAATCGACTTAACCCATTTGTCTGTCCTTGTTTGTCCTCTATGTGTTTTGCCCCGTGTGGGTAGTAAAGAAATAGGTATTTCGTCTGCCATTACGGTCTGAGTTCAAATTCCGCCGAGGCGCGACTTTGCCTTTCATCCTTTCGGGGTCGATAAATTAAGTACCAGTTACGTACTGGGGTCGATGTAATCGACTTAATCCCTTTGTCTGTCCTTGTTTGTCCCCTCTATGTTTTAGCCCCTTCCGGGTAGTAAAGAAATAAGAAGTGTTATATAGGCGCAGGAGTGGCTGTGTGGTAAGAAGCTTGCTTACCAACCACATAGTCCCGGGTTCAGTCCCACAGCATGGCACCTTGGGTAAGTGTCTTCTACTATAGCCTCGGGCCGACCAAAGCCTTGTGAGTGGATTTGGTTGACGGAAACTGAAAGAAGCCCGTCGTATATATGTATATGTATATATATGTATGTATGTGTTTGTGTGTCTGTGTTTACGTCCCCGTAGCTTAGCGGTTAGGCAAGAGAGGCCGATATTATAAGTACAAGGCTTACAAACAATAAGTCCTGGGGGTCGATTTGCTCGACTAAAGGCGGAGCTCCAGCATGGCCGCAGTCAAATGACTGAAACAAGTAAAAGAGTAAAAGGGTGTTGATGCTAGGGACTAATAGTATAAAATTTGGGGTTTGCTTTCAACAGGGGTTGAAGATGCTTTCACTAGCCATCAGATCAGATCACCAAAGAAAATTAATGAGATAATTATATTATGCGAGTCGTAATAAGTACAAGTGTATAACCGATACTTACTAAAAGAAAACACTTTCCGTCCAACGTTTCGGTTATATCACACAGACACAAGACATCTCGCTTATTCTCTACAGAAGGAAGGCTTTTAACCCGGATCGACTACACTTGTGTGTGTACACACAGACACACAAGCAGGCGCACACGTGGGTATGTAAGGGGGTGAGTTCCTATATAAACACAAGGACAGTCATATACAAACACACAGACACATTGTTGTGTGCATATACATTGCATATCTATCTATCTATCTATCTATATATCTATCCATCCATCTGGCTGCCTGTCTATCTATCTGTCTATCTATTTACACATACTATATTCATTTATTCATTTACTTGTTTCAGTCATTTGACTGCGGCCATACTGGAGCACCGCCTTTAGCCGAACAAATCGACCCCCAGGACTTGTTCTTTGTAAGCCTAGTACTTATTCTATCGGACTCCTTTTGCCGAACCGCTAATGTTACGGGGACGTAAACACACAGTTATCAAGTGATAGTGGGGCGAGGGACAAACAGACAGACGCACACACACACACACATATATGTGATAAGCTTCTTTCAGTTTCCGTCCACCAAATTCACTCACAAGGCTTTGGTTGGCTCGAGGCTATAGTAGAAGAGACTTCCACAAGGTGCCACACAGTGGGACTGAACCCAGAACTATGTGGTTGGAAAGCAAGCTTCTTATCACACAACCACTCTTGTGCCTATTATATGTGTGTATGTGCATGTGTGTGCGTGTGATCAGCTTGAAAAATTAAGATATTAAGATATTCTTATTTACATGAAACCAATGGTAGCCTCAATACACAAAAAAAAAAAAAAATCATCCACCAATGTGTTGTTGAGCACTCATTCTCATTGCTCGACATTTACATATTATATATATTATTGTGTCTGGGGAGAGTCACTCTGTTTTAATGCCTATTAATTAACACACTCACCGATCCGATTTCCACTCATTTATTTATTTTTTCTTCAGTAGTCATTGATTCTGATGGTAATGGTAGTTATTGTGGTTGTGGTGGTGGTAGTGATAGCGGTGCCAGTTGTAGTTACTGTAGTAGTAGTGGTATACACACACACACACATACAGGTACAAAGAAGCATGCACTCATGTTCATACATTTACACACACACACATGCTTGGTTGGGTAGTAAGAGGTTTATGTCTTCAACCACATGGCTCCGAGTTCAGTCCCACTGTGTGGCACCTTAGTCAAGTGCCTAAAGCTATAACCTCAGGTGAACCAAAGCCATGCCAGAGGATTTGGCGGACAGAAATTGAAAGAAGCCTATAGCATGTGTGTGTGTTTGTATCTGTTGCACCCCCACCCTACCACTTGATAACTGGTGTTGGTGGGTTTACGTCCATTTAAATCAGTACCAGGCTTTACCCCCCCCCCCACAAAAATGATAAATAAAATAAAAACTAAATACTGGGATTGATTCATTTGACGAAAATTTGTCAGAGCAGTGCCCCAGCATGGTCATAGCCTAATGACTAGAACAAGTACAAGATAAGATATATACATCTGCACACACGTACACAAAGGCATAAATTACATATACTTAGCAAGTATACACATATACACATACAAACAAAATCCCACATATTTACACACACACTATACATATATTTAGATCTGAAACCATGTGAGCTAATATTTTATCTGGAGTCAAAATGGTTTCAAATTTTGGCACAATGCCGGCAATTTTGGGCAAAGGGAGAATCAATCACATTGACCTCAGTGGTCAGCTGGTGCTTAATTTTATCCACCCTTGAAAGGATGAAAGGCAAAGTCGACCTCAGCAGAATTTGAACCCAGAGAGTAAAGTAAAAACGAAATGCTGCTAAGCCTTTTGCCTGGCATCATAACAATTCTGGAGCCATAATAAATCCCATGAATATACACCGGTTGTTGTTTGTCTAAATTTCACTTGTAGGCCATTGAATTTCACACAATACATGTAGCATGCAGAGAATAATGGCTCTATAACTTTCAGCACTTTCTTTGCAGACCATCAGAATATTTGGTGGTTTGGTCACTAATTTTTAAATTTTTTTTTGTCCTGCTTTATGTGTCACACACCTCTGTAAAACACATAAGCAAAAACTGGTCACCAAACCTGTCTTGATGGGCAGTCATCATCATCATCATCATCATTTAGCGTCCGCTTTCCATGCTAGCATGGGTTGGACGGTTCAACTGGGATCTGGGGAGCCCGTAACTTTAGATAAAAAAAAAAAATGAATTAGATTGTGACAATCTAACCAATCCAAGCCTGCAAGGAAAGCAAATGTTAATAATAATACCAAGAACACTCGGAGAGTACAAACCTCCGCAAAGGCAATACCAACATCATCGCGACAATTAGCCAGAGATGATTTTTAAAATGAAAATATCTGAAATAAACTCGACTGCTCTCACAAACGAGAATACTAGAAATGAACCTGACCACTCTCAAAAATTAAGTAAAAAAAAAAACGGGAAAATAATCCAGAATCTGTGTCCAGTACCTGATCAATTCCAATGGTAGTCATAGAATGTGAAGGTGGCTGTAGAAAATTTAGTAACAATAAATAGTTTATCCTTGTCTAATAATACAAGCCAAATTTAACAAATTCACTATTCAATATAGTTTCAAAGGCAGAGGTAATAATAATAAGTTCTACTCAGGAATAGCATGAGAATAGCACAAGACCTTTTGGTTTTCTCTTCTCTTAAATTCCAGCCTTCCTTTAGTATTCCTATATGTAAGTATACTGTAAATTGTTAATATGTATGTATATTATATAATACATATATATTATAAAAATATGTGAGTGTTATTTAATTTCTGAACGGTTTTGCTGTTGTTTGTTTTTGTAGTTTGATTTCTTTATCCATCAGTCTCTACTAAGATAGAGACGCGAGTAAAATTAATAACAGAGAAACGAAAATAAAACTTTGGAAACAGCCTAAAGGGAGATAATTGAGAAAGACTTGAAAGTCAACATAAGATCGTTATCATATAAAGTAAATTAAATATAACAAATATTCCAGAATCCTTGTTCGGTACTGGATCAATCCCCAAATCTAGTCAGTTCGTGCCAGTCACGAGGCCAAACATCCCTGGAAGTTTCATCCGAATCCATCCAGCGGTTCTTGAGATATCTTGTCCACGGACAAACAAACACGACTGAAAACAATACTTCTGCCTTTGCTAAGGCAGAGGTAATAATAATGATGATGATAATGATAATAATAATAATAATAATAATAATAATAATAATAATAAGAAGAAGAAGAAGAAGAAGAAGAAGAAGAAGAAGGAGGAGGAGATGGTGATGGTGGTAGTACATGTGTGTCTCTTTTACAGTTGGCAGTCACTGGGATGTGACCATACCTGGGACACAATTGTATCCAAGAGTACGAATATAATTAAACATGACACGTAGAGGTAGACAGTCTGTTCACGAGGATCAACAGAGTTTAAACATTTAATTCAAGTTCCAGTAGCATTAAAAAGAATGATTGATATTTCCTGGCTGCCAGTGATATTGACACAGACTGAGGTCAGTAAATGCAGAAATGTGGATAAAACCCCCCGAAATTAGTGATGCTCTCGTTAAAAATATATCAAGACACTAATAATAATTAGGCAGCAAGTCACAGAAAAATATGAGATGGCAAGAGAAAAGATCAAAAGTATACTATGCATGGATGTCTATTTAAGAGAAGGTATAAAAATATATCAATTCTCCTCATCGCATAAACTAAATCACTTGGTTCAGAACAGGAAATGCATCAGAATTTTATAACATGCCTGGCTTGTCACACTAATTTCAAAGAATTCACCACACCTGCACGGCTTTTATTATTCAGGATTCCTTTCCGACTGATTTGATCTGCTAAACTGTATGATTGCTAAAGGCGATTTATATTAGCAAACGGTTTTACTGTTTGGATTTTAACAGAGATTTATAATAGATGTTTATGAAACTTGTTTAATTTAAAAATAAAAATTTAAAAAAAAAAAAATGCATATATGTAAAAGTTCCTAGCTATATACATCACCTCATTCATATGCAAGTGAACTTATCGGAATGAGTGAAGTTAATATACTAAATATATTACACAAAAATTCCATATTCGTATTCTTTATGTCGACAGATAAATTATTCCAAATAATCTTACTGAGACGAAACACTAGAGATGTCTTCTCTTGCTCTCTCTCTCTCAATTCCAAAACTTACAATGTTCAATGAAGAAATATAAAGAAAACGCCCACGAATTTTCTCTGTAATTAATTTCACCGTCAATTTTACTGTAATGCTCTCTCTCTCTCTTTGTTATATATCTAATTAACGAATAAGTCATACTGAAGATTCCCCAAAAGGATAAAATAGTACTATACAGGATTACAGTGTAGACACATGGCTCAGTGGTTAGCGCATCGGGCTCACAATCATGAGGTTGTGAGTTCGATTCCCAGAGCAGGCTGTGTGTTGTGTTCTTGAGCAAGACACTTTATTTCATGTTGCTAGAATTCACTCAACTGCAGAAATGAGTTGTGATGTGACTGGTGCCAAGCCCTCTTGGCCTTTGCTTTTCCCTTGGATAACACTGGTGGTGTGGAGAGGGGAGGCTGGTATGCATGGACAACTGCTGGTTTTGCACAAACAATCTTGACCAGACTTGTGCCTGGGAGGGTAACTTTCTAGATGCAATCCCTAGGTCATTCATGACCAAAGGGGTTCTTTACCCTTTACCCTATGTACATATAATAGGTGTAAGAGGAGAGGGTGGTATGCATGGGTGACTGCTGGTCTTCCATAAACAACCTTGCCCGGACTTGTGCCTCAGAGGGTAACTTTCTAGGTGCAATCCTTAGGTTATTCATGACCAAAGGGGGTCTATACCTTTTACACTTTTACAGGATTACAACTAACTAAAAATTGTAAGAATGAAAGAATTTGGTCTAGTTGTTAGGGTAGTCAGCTAACAAATGTAAGTTCAATTCCTGGAAGCATGTTGAGTCCTTGAGCAAGACACTTTATTTCATGTTGCACCAGTCCACTCAGCTGGCAAAAGTGAGTAGTACCTGTAATTCAAAGGGTTGCCCTTGCCACATTCTGTGTCATGCTGAATCTCCATGAGAGCTACATTAAGGTTACATGTGTCTGTGGAGTGCTCAGCCACTTGCACATTAATTTTACGAACAGGCTGTTCTATTGATTAAAGAACTTCTAAGAACTTTGGCATAATATATACACACACACACTTAGGCATGTGGTAAGTAGCTTGCTTACAGCCACATGGTTCTGGGTTCAGTTCCACTGCGTGGTACCTTGGGCAAGTGTCTTCTACTATAGCCTCAGGCCGACCAAAGCCTTGTAAGTGGATTTGGTAGACAGAAACTGAAAGAAGCCCGTCGTATATATGTATATATGTGTGTGTGTGTGTGTGTGTGTGTATGTGCATGTATGTGTGTCTGTGTTTGTCACCCCAACATCACTTGACAACCGATGCTGGTGTGTTTACGTCCCCATAACCTAGCGGTTCGGCAAAAGAGGCTGAGAGAATAAGTACTAGGCTTACAAAGAATAAGTCCTGGGGTCGATTTGCTCGACTAAAGGTGGTGCTCCAGCATGACCACAGTCAAATGACTGAAACAAGTAAAAGAGTATATACATACACACACACATATATATATATATATATGATACAAAGAGATTATATATAAATATATATATATATATATATATATATATATATATAAATAAACTTTTTGCATCCTTTCAGTGTTCCTGATTTCAAATTCAAATGTTTAATCCCACTCACACTGAGAGAGAATAAGTTATTCCTTATTGTATTAACAGCCAACCAGAGGGCACATGTTTTCCTATTTTCTTTTCAGAAATTATATCCTGTTCAAGTAACTCCACCACTACCACCACCACCATACACAATACAAACCACAATAAAGAGAAGGTTGCCAAATTCTATAACCACCAAACAACCTGCATGACCTGTATATTATATTTTCTAAACTGTATCCTGAAAGTGTTCACATAGCAATATGAACCAAGGACTAATTCTGAGTTCATCTCTAGCTAATCAAAGAGCCAAGAAAAACACTGAAGAAAATTCTAAAATTCTCTGACCAGACAGATATTACACAATGGCCAATGCTATAAATAGCAGTTACAGCTAATTTCCATCTCGAAACACGTGGTGTTCGTCGACTGAGCCAAAGAAAGAACCACTGTGTAAACTGTTCCACCTGCATCTAAATTTTTCTCAACAACATATATCCTTACCCTGCATTGGTAGCTATGTTTGAGAATGTGATTCATTGTAACTGTTGCCAAAATAACGGCCAGAGCAAAAAAGTTGGATCTAGAGGTGAAGTCGTTGTCGTCGTCATCATCATCATCATCGTTTAACATCCGTTTTCCATGCTAGCATAGGTTGGACGGTTCGACCGGGGTCTGGGAAGCCAGGAGGCTGCACAAGGCTCCAGTCTGATCTGGCAGTGTTTCTACATCTGGATGCCCTTCCTAATGCCAACCACCCTGTGAGTGTAGTGGGTGCTTTTTATGTGCCAGGGGAGGCTGGCAATGGCCATGATCGGTTGGTGCTTTTTACATGCCACCGGCACGGAAGCCAGTCAAGGCGGCGCTGGCATCCACCAGATTCGGATGGTGCTTTTTACGTGCCACCGGCACAGATATCACAACTACAATTTCCATTTGATTTTTTGATGTTGATGTACTTGACTCAATAGGTCTCCTCAAGCACAGCAGGTCACCCTACGATCCAAGGTAAGCACAGCAGGCCGTCCTGCGATCCAAGGCACTTTGGATGGGCTGGGGCCTCTATGTGAAGCTGGTGCAGGACCTGTCTAAATTTTACAATTAATGAACTTTGAGTAGCTTTACAATTCTGATTGTAACTCTGAGTTCAATAAAATATTAAAGTGGATAGTAGACACTTACCCATGAGGTTTGGAAGAAAACTTCTTACCACACAGCTACACCTGAGCCTATACACATACCCAATATTTTTTGCAACCACCAGAGTGACTTCAGACTTGTGAAAGGAAAGCTTTATGTTACTCAGAATGTACGACACAAAAGGCAACCTAAGAGACTGAAAACAAGCTCAGACATTTAGGATAAACTTATGAAAATGCTTTGGACAGGCAATGCATTAAGCTAACGTTTGAAACATGAATTTATGTTACATTAAAATTTATGTAACATGAAAATTTATGCAACATGAAAATTTAGGTAAAGGCATGTCTGTGTGGTAGGTAAGAAGCTTGCTTCCCAACCACATAGTTCCGGGTTCAGTCCCACTGCATGGCACCTTGGGTAAGTGTCTTATACTATAGCCTCAGGACGACCAAAGCCTTGTGAGTGGATTTGGTAGATGGAAACTGAAAGAAGCCCGTCGTATAAACAAACTAACATTTGTTTTTTTTTATAAAGAGAAGAGCTGCAACGTGTATATAGTACAAATAAGATGATAATTTATTTTTGAATGCAGAGATGCCATTAGAACAGCAGAAATATTGGATAAATTATCCTTACAAAGAAGAAAAATTTGTCAACAACCAGTTATGGGATGTGTGTGTGTGTGTGTGTGTTTGTCCCCCATCACTGCATGACTACCAGGGGTATGTTCATGTCCCTAAAACTTGATGTTTCAGGAAAAGGGACCAAAAGAATAAGTACTTGGCTTTAAAAATAAGTTCTGGGGTTGATTTGTTTGACTAACCCCGCCCCCATCCACCCTTAAGGTAATGCTCCAGCATGGCCACAGTCAAATGACCAAAACAAGCAAAAGAATAAAAAGAATTTAGATCACTCTAAAACACTAAGTTTGTATCGTAAAAAAGAACAAAAAATAACAAAACCAAGAACTGTCTCAGGTAGGTTGATATCAAAAAGGTTTAAATGCTTTCAAAATATCTCTCTGCCAACAGGTAACAATAAGGTGAGAATAGTTTTTAACATGGAGCATTTATGGAGTCACATTTTTTCGTTGCTAAGGCCCTTCCTTAGATATATTAGCAAATATTGTTTCTATGCATTCTTTGTAACCTAGCAGTTCCTAGCAAACCAACAAGCATTTGGACACCAGAAAGAACGTTCTAGGTTGGTTAGTATGAATTTCTCTCCAGTTTACAAGCAGTTTAAATAGATTGTTTTGTTTTTGTTTTGCTTTTTTTTTTTTTTAATTTGACTTTTCTATTTCAAATATTGATTTCCTATAGTGACTGCTTTTACTGCACAATCATCATCATCATACTCATCATCATCATCATCATCGTTGCCATTCTTACCACCTCCACCACCATCATCGTTTAGAGTCCACTTGTCCTGCATGGATGAGGAATTTGCCGAGGCAGATTTCCTACAGGCAGATGCCCTTCCTGTCACCAACCCTCGCCTGTCTCCAAGCAAGGCAATAATTCCCCTAAACCCTGACAAAACATTTCATGACGATCCATAATGAATGTCATTAACTTACCACACAGCCACTCCAATATACACACACACACATATAGAAACCTGTCACATATATATCATCATCATTGTCATCACCATCATCATTTAATGTCCATTTTCTATGCTAACATGGACTGGGTGGTTTGACAGGAACTGACAAGCCAGAGAGCCTTGCCAGACTCTAACTGTCTGTTTTGGCATGGTTTCTACAGCTGGATACCCTTCCTGATGCCAACCACTTTACAGAGTGTACTGGGAGCTTTTTATATGGCACCAGGACGGATGCATTTTTACGTGATACATTTGTATCTGTGTGTCTTTGTCAACCAAGTCCACTCACAAGTCTTTGGTTGACCAAGGATTATAATAGAAGGCACTTTGCCCTGGGTACCAAACAGTGGAACTGAACCCAAGACCACACAGTCACACCTGCACCTGTATCATCATCATCATTGTTTAGCGTCCGCTTTCCATGCTAGCATGGGTTGGATGGTTCAACTGGGGTCTGGCAAGCCAGAAGGCTGCACCAGGCCCAGTCTGATCTGGCAATGTTTCTACGGCTGGATGCCCTTCCTAACGCCAACCACTCTGTGAGTGTAGTGGGTGCTTTTTACATGCCACAATCGGATGGTGCTTTTTACGTGCCACCGGCACGGAGGCCAGTCAGGGGCGGCACTGGCAACGGCCACGTTCGGATGGTTCTCTTACGTGCCACCGGCACTGGTATCACAGCTGCAATTTCCATTGATGTTGATCGATTTTGATTTTGATTTTGTATATTGATTGAAATTGATAATTAACAAGCTAATGAAGAATAATCGCCAAATCCCCTCAGATATCATATTCTTTTCTTAAAAGGATATGGTAAGGATATGTACTGTCTTAAAAAGAAATATAGCATAATGATACCCTGAGTATATGATGAAGTGATGGGCATGGTTGGAATATATTTAATCACAGGTCTGCTCAGTCAGAACTGATCTTGGCAAAAAACAGCAACAATCAATAAATAATTAATATACCCAATGTTTTAAATACCACACTGGGCTATAAAACAAGTAGACAAATTGATCAGAATCTTTGACTACAATTTTGTGTGTTCCATAAGCAACATCGTAAAATAAAATTAAGGAAAGTAGGCATGGCTTTTTACATGCACACACATGCACACATGCGCGTGCATGCATGCACATACACAAAAGCATGGCGGATGCAGATGTGAATGGGCATGCATGTCTCTCGTGCCATTTCTCCTTTTTCTTTTTTCTCTCTCTTTCACAATTGCTTGAAATAAAATCTTCTCACCACATGCCACAAACCAAATAGGAATCGATTCTATTAAACCATTTACCAAAGTACTAATGCCTGCAATTTTTATGCTGCAAGACAACAACAACAACAACAAAAAAAAGAAAAAGAAAAAGAAAAGAAAGAAAGAAAAAAAGAATAGAAAATATTCACAACAGATGAACAAGTTCAGTCTTTGGCTTTAACTAATAAAGAATCTTGTTCCTACTTTAAAACTTTACTTTATGCGAAGAGTTACTAGAACCAAAATGAAACTAATCAATATTTTAAGGCTCCGCCAGAGCCGAAGACTCATCAACCTTTTCCAGAGGAAGTTGTTTTATAGCGAACGTTAGAAGACTTCATAAAAATTTATGAGGTGCTAAATTACTTTTGGTGCCCATCACTGCAGTACGGAATTGAGTGAAGAACCATACGCAAAAAGGTTGGTAAACCCTACCTCGCCATTGTATTGTGGAAGGTTGAAAATTGGAAAACATGAAAAATCAATAACATGAATGAATAAAAAAAAAAAATTAAAAAAAAAAAGATAAAATAGAAATAAAAATTGAATAAAATAAAATACCTCCAGCGATATAATCATTTGCATTTAAATCGAGATAATAAAATAAAAACTAAATTTTTGTAGATTTGAATGTAGAAAAAAAACCAAAAAAAAAAACCATCATGAAACCCCTTTTATTATCGTCTTTTATTATAACAGGATCTTATGTCTTTGCTCTATTCAGTCACATGGTTTTTCAATGCTCGGCCGTTTTTTGAAAAATTTATGTTATTTATGTATTTATTTATTCCCCCCCCCCCCACCACCACCACCACTCCCTCCTCCCTCTTCGAATTTTAATATTTTTCCTTTTGCAATTTAACAAATTTAAACCTTCAGCAACAAACCGAATTAAACTGGTAACATTAACATCAAAATAGCAGAATAAATTATTGCACGAAATAAGAAATTCTATTGAAAGAAACCTTGTTGCTGCCATTGTCGTGTTTAACACTTGCCATAGTGATTCTCTCACCCATGAGATCAATTTATAAAACGAGAAAAACTGATGATTTACAAACCTCACAGAGAAGTACCAGCATGTAATTTAACAAAAGAGCCTTCATTCAGTAGCTAATTAACCAAGAAATTTAATGGTAACCAACTAAGACCGTAATAATAAAACAGGAGGAATACTATGAAAGATGGAGATACCAAAAATACTTGAAGTAATATAAATGCCAAGTTCCAAACTGTATCTTTTATCCTTTACTTGTTTCAGTCATTAGATTGCGACCACGTTGGGGCACTGCCTTCAGAAATTTTTAGCTGAATGAAGCGACCTCGGTACTTGTGGTAGTGGCGGAGGGGTAAACACAGACACAAAGAAACAAACACACACATATCTTCTATCTTTTACTTGTTTCAGTCATTAGACTGTGGCCATGCAGGGGCATCACCTCGAAGAATTCTTTTTTAGTTGAATGAATCTGTAGTAAGTCAGGAAAGCTATTTGGATTGCTGTGGTATAGAACAGTTGTGCTGTGGCATACTCCAGCCAATCAGGGCTGGATGCATAGGAATGCAAATGGCAGTTATCTGACCTAGCAGAGAAGTGGGAGTTTTAGGAAGTCAGGGAAAAGATGGCACAACAGTAACAGTTCACCTCCTGAACAGTCTAGTTCATTTATGTTAACTTCATTCCTCATAAGTCTGGATGACATCAGCTTCAACTCTGCCTCATAACGAACTGTATATTTTTGTTTAAGCTAGTTTCGTTCCTATTAGCTTACAATGGCTTCCAGCAGAACCATTTTATGCAAAAGTAAGTTATCATACTTTACCTGACTCCCATACACATACAGGCTACACCTCTTGATTCTTGTCAGCACCCGTTTCTATTCCAATAAAGTTACAATGTTTTGTTTAAAATTCATTACACATGCTCCTCAAAAGCTCATTTAATGGACTTTGTCACAAACACTTTCATACTTTAAATTAGTGACCTCCCTTACTAAAAGTCAATCCCAGTACTTATGTTTTTTTTTTTTGTAAAGCCTGCTAGTTATTCTGTCGGGCTCTTTTGGTGAAATTCCAAGTAACAGGGATGTAAACAAACCAACACCAGTTGCCAAGTAGTGGTGGTGGTGAAAACACACACACACACACATAATACGGTGGGCTTCTTTTAGTTTCTCCCAACCAAATCCAACCACAAGGCTTTGACCACCCTGAGGCTATAGTAGAAGACACTTGCTGAAGGTACCACACAGTAGGACTGAACCTGGAACCATATGATGAGAAGGAAAATTCCTACCACACAACCATACCTGCACCTACTATAGTTTATATCATTCAAACATTTTGTTTCTATTATAGTTTATTCATCAATCTGACCCATGTACAGTTGAAGACATTACAGAATTTGACCATCCTACCTGCTTGTTTTTTGTTTTCGGTATGCCCAGGGTTGCACTGTTCCACATACTCTCACAGTTTTAAGATGGTATTGATATCTTTTATTTGTTAGAGTCACTGAACCATAGCCATGAAGGGTGATGTCAAACAAATCAACTACCAGTACTTATTGTTTATTTTTCCTCAAGTTTGGTACTTGTTCTGTCAATCCCTTTTGCTGAACAGCTGAGTCACAGGGATGTACATGAGCTTCTTTCAGCTTCTGCCAGCCAGATCCACTCACAAGGCTTTAGTCAATCTGAGGCTATAGAAAAAGACACTTTCCCAAGGTGCCATGCAGTGGGATTGAACCCAGAACCACGTGGTTGGGAAGCAAGTTTCGTACCACACGACCACACCTTCACCTATATTTACATTTTACAGTCAGCTACTCAACTGCGAGTCCCCAAATCCTGGTTAGTTTAGCACATCTCATACCTGATCAAACTAAATTTATTTATTCAATCTCCAAGAGAATAATGAGTGTAGAAGATACAGAATTGTCCTCAGAAGAAGGAATGTTAAAGCAAACCCTGCCAAAGTATGATTTGAAGCTAGTAGGCCCTGAACCATTCATTGACAAGTTCTACACTAACCCAATTGCTCTAGATTGTTGAAAGACACTTAGCAACTGCTGCAAAGAGAAGATGAGAATATTGTAAGAAAGCCAAATGCTAATGAAGTAGGAGGGAATGTTTTAGTGCAGAGCCAATCCACATAGCACCAGTTATAATTGGTTGAGTTTATAGAGTTCAATTTGGGTTCAAAGCAAGTTGGTAGGGAAAACTGGTTGGAAAAGGGGACACATTTTCCAAGAGAAATACAAAATGGTATCAAAACTACATTTAAAACAGTTGCAGAGGCTACACAGATATATCAGAATAAACTAGAAAACCATATATATATTTTAGTCACTAATCAAGATTAATTCAGAAACAGGAAACTCAATTTCAATTATATTTTATTTTATGTTTTAGTTTTTTTTTTTTTTTTTTTTTATGTGGCTGTTATATTCTAATTAATGTGAAAGTATAGTTACTGCTATTCTGCAGATTCATTATCTAGTATCTTTTGTCAACGAGAGATGCGATTCCTTTTTGATATTCTAATTTAGAATACTTACCTTAAGGTTAGAAAATCAACTGTGACGTTGCTAGTTAGCAACTTTAACAGATTAATTATTTTTTTTTTAATAACATTAAAAAATATATATATATATATTATAGATAAATATGAGCTCTTCTCAAAATGAGAGAAGAAAGAAATATTTTTTAAAAAACCCGAGGTGAATGAATTTTAAATATTTGTTTAATGAAGAATCTGCAAAAGGTTCGTAATTAGTTAATACACTCAGTTCTAGAAATTAAAAAAAAATAATATCTTAATTATGAAAAATGAAAAATTAAGCAAAATAAAAGGAAAAAAGAAAAAAAGATAAAATATAAATATTAAATGCAAAACAACATCTGCCTGCACATGTTGTGTAGTTTCTATGACGTTTGGTGCTTCATATGTCAAGATAACTCTGCAATTTGCTTTGTCTTGTAAAAAGTAGATTATGCATAAAGCTTGTGCCAACCTACGTCGTCATCACCGCCACCACCACCATTGTCATTGGCAAAACTATCGCCACCGCCACCACCACCATTGTCATTGGCAAAACTATCGCCACCGCCACCACCACCATTGTCATTGGCAAAACTATCGCCACCACCACCATTGTCATTGGCAAAACTATCGCCACCGCCACCACCACCATTGTCATTGGCAAAACTATCACCACCGCCACCACCACCATTGTCATTGGCAAAACTATCGCCACCGCCACCACCACCACCTTCCATCAAGTTTCACAGTCAATGAATCAAATTCAATTAATACAGTGTTCCATTATTAAGGGCCAGGTATCTAAAGGTTCTCCTTCTCTCCCTCTCCCTCTCTCTCTCTCTTAGCTGCTCTTTGCCAAACAGCTTAACCCTTTTACCATTCAGATTGCTCTATCGATTGTAATGCTTATTTTATTCACATTGTCTTGAATAAATCACGTACTGTCTTGTAGCTTTGAGATTTTGATGATATGCTTGTCTAATTTTTAGAATGGCTTTGCAGGGTAGGTGTGAAAGGCTGGATCTGGCCGGTTTTAACATAAAGACAGGTTGAGCACTAGGGATGGATATGGCCAGTTTAACCCTTTAGCAGTTAAACTGGCCATATCCATATCCAGGCCAAATATGTAGATTATATTCCATGTTCAAACAAGCTAGATCTGGCCTCTTACACCTATTCAACCATGTCATTATAAAGATAAACAATCACGTGATCAAAATCTTGAAGTGACAAGACGATGTATGATTATGTATGATTAATTTAAAACAAAGAGAGTAAATAAACGTTACATTTGACAGAGTAATCTGAATGCTAATGGGTCTGTAGTGACGCCGTCTTGGAAATCTCCAGCACGCATGCACAGGGTTGGAGTCTTCCGGAAGGCCTGCCGAAAGTTCCCTCATGCGCATGCGCAGAAAACTAGCAGCAGCGAAATTCTCTTGTATTGCTCTCTTGGACACCAGCAGCTGAACAAGACAGACATGTCTCCAGCAGCTCTCTTGAGCTGCTACCTCATGGCACATGCTATGCTTGAACGGGCAGGATTGACTCACTCCACTTGACTACTGCCGATAAGCTCCTAGGCTGCCGATTTGCCAAGGGGAAGGAAATGTTTATACTGCGAATCAAAGAATAAATATTTATATTGTTGAAGTTAACGGAAAATCTTGACTCATTCTTCAGTTAATATTTAAGGTAAAGGATGTGGGCTGCACCCATCCAGTGCGGGTATCTCTCACCCTGTTACAGGTCAAACACTAAAGTGTTAAAACTTAGAAATTGCTTGAAAGTCATAACATGTCGGCAGGAAATAACATCACTAGGTGAGACAAGCTGACACTGAATCAGCTTTGCTGACTGACAGGTGATGGTCGTTTAGAGAATGCACGGGCTAAGACTACGTGCCTTCACTAGTCAGTTAAGGTGAGACAGTGTCATGTGACAACTTGCTGGGGCTGCCTGCTGGAGCCTAGCGGCAGGTATTTAAAGGGAAAAATCTGACAAGTCAGTCAGTCATCGGCTGCCACTCACTGACGATACATCGAAGAGGCCAGGGAACAGAAGAAAGAAGACATGCACCCAACACCAGAGCTGAAGACACCTCCGAAAGGGGAGCCCTGCCATGTCAAAATGGTAGAGGAGGAGGGGCCAAAACCGGACGTGGTTACTCCTGATGATGTCTTGAGCTAACTGGATCCTATAAAGGAGCTGTTGTGGTAGCAGACCACGAAACACGGTTGAAATTCCTTCCTAAGATAAATGATTCCTGTTGAATGAAAATTGAGTGTTAGCAAACTATGGCAAAAGATAGAAAACTAGAAGAATCTGAAAGCCAGACTAACTCCTGTCTGAAATCTTCAAAGAAGTAGAATATGCCGTAAATACAATGGAAGATGGGAAGGTAGCTGGAACAGATGAAATAGTAGCAAAAGCATTAAAACATGGAACCACAATCTCAATCTAAGAACAGACGCATGTAAAGTAATGGATGAGAGAGGGCAATGTACTGAGATGAAACGAACTGCCTTCGTGTCATTCCTGCCATGCGACCAAAAGAGCTCAAAACTGCAGCCTAGAACCATAAACTTGGTGAGTCGTGACTAAACTATAACTATACATCAACTGACAAAGAATCACAGAAAGAATAAATGAAAATGAAAAAACAAAAATAATAACAATAATAACAATAACAATAATAATAACAATAATAATAATAATAGTAATAATAATAATAATAATAATAATAATAATAATAATAATAATACAAGCAAAAGAAAGAAGAGTGCCACTATTATCAAGTGAACGATATTTTGGCATATCTAGCGTGCCTTCTTTCTTTTGCTTCTGTATATCTACTGGAGGAGTTACCTCAATCCTCCTATTCCTCCTCCTCCTCCGACGACGGTGATGGTGATGGTGATGGTGATGATGGTGATAGGCCACGTGCAGTACCAGGCACTGGTTCTCATGGCTTCCGAGCTTAACTGATTGCAAATGTTATCATGTACATTGTTTCGTCTTGGTATAAAAGATGGCCTACAGCAAATATTCTGCTCAGTACCACAGACTTACTTGTAAGTTCTTTTTGACTGTAATAAGGTGAGCATGTCCCTTGGTGGCTGATATGTGCATCTATCCCTGATCATGAGCAGAAGTAGTGGAGGAGCATCATAGCCATGTGTTGAGAGGAATTCTTTGGAGTTTGAACAATTCATCTTTGGAAACAGGAGTGTTTTGTTCATTGTCCTTAAGCAAACATAATTCAGGGACCATTTGAGCAAGATGGGCTATTCAACCCAAAGAAAATTCTAACAGGACCCCACTTGTTTATGTTGATATGAGATACCATGTTGCTTACATATGGTTGTGATGCATGTGCCTGATGTACCCTTATCAGATGGGTTGTCATGATGGGTATACTGGGCTTCGTATAGTTTACCCCAGTGTCACTTTGATGACATGTACTTCTCTCTCACCCAATAATAATAATAATGAGTGTTTTTTACTGGGCACTGCACACATCCTACACAAACACTTTCAATACTGTAACCATCAGAGCACCACAACAAATCACAACACATACCCAAGGCACATAGAGCTGAGCTCGGTAGTGAAGTGAAAGCACGCTATAAAAATAAAACTACTGAATAAAATAATAATAATAAGAAGAAGAAGAAGAAGAAGAAGAATTCATCTGCAAAAAGGTTTTTGACCAAGAATGGTAACACATGAAGTCAAAATTTAACCTTAGAACCAATATGTGAAAGAACTCTCGACAAATATCATGTTTGTATGTGGTTTATAGACTAAACCGAGGTATTCAACAATAGAAAACATGCAAAGCTGATCAACTGCCTATCAGGACTGATAGGTTTCCCAGCTTACCGATTTTCAGTTTTCAGTCAAACCATCTAACCCATGCCAGCATGGAAAACAGATTTTAAATGATGAGTGGCTGTGTGGTAAGTAGCTTGTCTACCAACCACATGGTTCCGGGTTCAGTCCCACTGCGTGGCACCCTGGGCAAGTGTCTTCTACTATAGCCTCGGGCCGACCAAAGCCTTGTGAGTGGATTTGGTAGACGGAAACTGAAAGAAGCCCGTCGTATATATGTATATATATATAATCAATATAGGGAGGCAAAAAAATTTTGTAGAATTCTTTTGCCCCCAGCGGCCTAGTGGGAAAAAATTAAATAGTCATAAACCATTTTTAAGTTCAATATCACAATCAAGGAACGGCCATAATAGGCCATTCACCCACTAGAAATAACAGCCAAAAAGCTTCAACCGCAAAATAACATTAATTCCGTAAACCAGGAGAAAATTAAAAAACATTTACCCTGAAATTCCTTATACGATGCACCGTTTCTTCTACTGTTTAATGGTAAACTAACCTGATTAAATTAAATCAAGCCAATCTACCATAGGCCCTTAGATTCATCAGTAAGGAATAGCCAAATCGGAACAGATATTTTTCACGAGGCATTCTCGTCCATGCCTCGCCAATATCTGACCTAAAATTTTCAAATCGTCGCACTCGCGCCAAATTTATCGGCAGCAAATAAATATAAGCCGCCGATTCCATTACGGAACCAACCAGAAAATTCATAATTAATCAATATAGGGAGGCAAAAAAATTTTGTAGAATTCTTTTGCCCCCAGCGGCCTAGTGGGAAAAAATTAAATAGTCATAAACCATTTTTAAGTTCAATATCACAATCAAGGAACGGCCATCGTATAAGGAATTTCAGGGTAAATGTTTTTTAATTTTCTCCTGGTTTACGGAATTAATGTTATTTTGCGGTTGAAGCTTTTTGGCTGTTATTTCTAGTGGGTGAATGGCCTATTATGGCCGTTCCTTGATTGTGATATTGAACTTAAAAATGGTTTATGACTATTTAATTTTTTCCCACTAGGCCGCTGGGGGCAAAAGAATTCTACAAAATTTTTTTGCCTCCCTATATTGATTAATTATGAATTTTCTGGTTGGTTCCGTAATGGATCGGCGGCTTATATTTATTGCTGCTGCCGATAAATTTGGCGCGAGTGCGACGATTTGAAAATTTTAGGTCAGATATTGGCGAGGCATGGACGAGAATGCCTCGTGTGAAAAATATCTGTTCCGATTTGGCTATTCTTACTGATGAATCTAAGGGCCTATGGTAGATTGGCTTGATTTAATTTAATCAGGTTAGTTTACCATTAAACAGTAGAAGAAACGGTGCATCGTATAAGGAATTTCAGGGTAAATGTTTTTTAATTTTCTCCTGGTTTACGGAATTAATGTTATTTTGCGGTTGAAGCTTTTTGGCTGTTATTTCTAGTGGGTGAATGGCCTATTATGGCCGTTCCTTGATTGTGATATTGAACTTAAAAATGGTTTATGACTATTTAATTTTTTCCCACTAAGCCGCTGGGGGCAAAAGAATTCTACAAAATTTTTTTGCCTCCCTATATTGATTAACTATGAATTTTCTGGTTGGTTCCGTAATGGAATCGGCGGCTTATATTTATTTGCTGCCGATAAATTTGGCGCGAGTGCGACGATTTGAAAATTTTAGGTCAGATATTGGCGAGGCATGGACGAGAATGCCTCGTGAAAAATATCTGTTCCGATTTGGCTATTCCTTACTGATGAATCTAAGGGCCTATGGTAGATTGGCTTGATTTAATTTAATCAGGTTAGTTTACCATTAAACAGTAGAAGAAGAAACGGTGCATCGTATAAGGAATTTCAGGGTAAATGTTTTTTAATTTTCTCCTGGTTTACGGAATTAATGTTATTTTGCGGTTGATGAAGCTTTTTGGCTGTTATTTCTAGTGGGTGAATGGCCTATTATGGCCGTTCCTTGATTGTGATATTGAACTTAAAAATGGTTTATGACTATTTAATTTTTTCCACTAGGCCGCTGGGGGCAAAAGAATTCTACAAAATTTTTTTGCCTCCCTATATTGATTAATTATGAATTTTCTGGTTGGTTCCGTAATGGAATCGGCGGCTTATATTTATTTGCTGCCGATAAATTTGGCGCGAGTGCGACGATTTGAAAATTTTAGGTCAGATATTGGCGAGGCATGGACGAGAATGCCTCGTGAAAAATATCTGTTCCGATTTGGCTATTCCTTACTGATGAATCTAAGGGCCTATGGTAGATTGGCTTGATTTAATTTAATCAGGTTAGTTTACCATTAAACAGTAGAAGAAACGAAACGTGCATCGTATAAGGAATTTCAGGGTAAATGTTTTTTAATTTTCTCCTGGTTTACGGAATTAATGTTATTTTGCGGTTGAAGCTTTTTGGCTGTTATTTCTAGGGTGAATGGCCTATTATGGCCGTTCCTTGATTGTGATATTGAACTTAAAAATGGTTTATGACTATTTAATTTTTTCCCACTAGGCCGCTGGGGGCAAAAGAATTCTACAAAATTTTTTTGCCTCCCTATATTGATTAATTATGAATTTTCTGGTTGGTTCCGTAATGGAATGGCGGCGGCTTATATTTATTTGCTGCCGATAAATTTGGCGCGAGTGCGACGATTTGAAAATTTTAGGTCAGATATTGGCGAGGCATGGACGAGAATGCCTCGTGAAAAATATCTGTTCCGATTTGGCTATTCCTTACTGATGAATCTAAGGGCCTATGGTAGATTGGCTTGATTTAATTTAATCAGGTTAGTTTACCATTAAACAGTAGAAGAAACGGTGCATCGTATAAGGAATTTCAGGGTAAATGTTTTTCAATTTTCTCCTGGTTTACGGAATTAATGTTATTTTGCGGTTGAAGCTTTTTGGCTGTTATTTTAGTGGGTGAATGGCCTATTATGGCCGTTTGTATATATATATATATATATATATATATACGCGTGTGTGTGTTTGTGTGTCTGTGTTCGTCCACCTAGCATCGCTTGACAACCAATGCTGGTGTGTTTATGTCCCCGTTACTTAGCGGTTCGGCAAAAGAGGCCGAGATAGAATAAGTACTAGGCTTACAAAAGAATAAGTCCCGGGATCGAGTTGTCGATTAAAAGGCGGTGCTCCAGCATGGCCACAGTCAAATGACTGAAACAAGTAAAAGAGTATATATATATATATATATATATATATCAGTAATATCTACGTATGTGTGTGTGGTCCACTCTATTATATGGAGTTGAAATCCAAACATGAATAAAAGTATGAGCCCTTTGAAATGAAGGAATACAGAAAGTCTTTTCAGAATGTCTTTGACAAAGCATGAAGTACTAAAAATAGCAAAACTTAAAGCAAGTTCTATCAAACACCATCAAAGAGAGGAAACTAAAATACTTAGGACATTTAATTAAAAACAAAAACCAAAATAATAAAAAATGGTTTACAAAGGAGACCCCGTTAATAGAAGGCGAAATAAATGGGAAGGGAAGAAGAACAACTAAGAATTAAGTTGACAGATAATATCAAGAATATCAGACTGACTTAAAATACATTGAATATATATATGTGTGTGTGTGTATACACACACACATATATATATATATTCACATATATATATATATATATATATATAGGACAGCACAAGGCAGAATGAGATGAAGATGAAGATCCAAATACTTGAAAGCAGATGATACATCATGATGATGATGATGATGATGGTGGTGGTGGTGGTGAAAGAAATAATGACAACAACAGTCTCAGGCATATGATGAAAATGGTTAGAGCAGCAGATTCACAGTCAAAGGATCGCAGGTTCGAATCCCAGACTGGGCAATGTGTGTGTTTATGAACGAAACACCCTAAGCTCCAAGCGGCTCTGGCAGAAGGTTAATGGTGAACCTCTGCTGACTCTTTCACCACAACTTTCTCTCACTCTTTGCTCTTGCATCTAGCAGCTCACCTGCCACAGACTGGCATCCCATCCAGGTGGGGAACCTATATGCCAAGGAAACTGAGAAACTGGCCCCTATGAGCCAGGCATGGCTCAAGAAGGCACAAACACAACAATCTTTCAAATATGAATAGCACTACCTCTGTGACAATGCTGTCCATTTATAATCAGCAATGCAGAAACAAGGAAAGTATAACCTGACACGCACACACATCTTTTATCATTTACTTCTTTCAGTCACCGAGCTATGATTATACTGGAGCAGAAGCTTTGAAGGACTTTAAACAAATTAATTCCATAACTGCCACATTACAGTTGTCAAGTGATGGTGGGGGGACAAACACAGACACACCAATACATACATATACACACACTTGCGTGTGTGTGCGTGTGTGTAAACACAACAGGCTTCTTTCAGTTTCCATCTACCAAATCCACTCACTAGGCTGTGGTTGGCCCGAAGCTATAGAAGATACTTGCCCAAGGTGCCACACAGTGGGACTGAACTCAGAACTATATGGTTGGGAAGCAAGCTTCTTACCACACAGCCACTCCAGTGCCTAAACCAATTAACACTGGTTCTGAAGATGTGGGAAGTGGAGAAAAACACAAATACAAACAAACACACATACAATAGGCTCTCTCAACCAAGCCATTGATTGGCTAGGGCTATAAAAGAAAGCACTTGCCCAAGGTGTCACACAGTAGGACTGAACCTGAAACCGTGTGGTTAGGATTAGGGTTAGCAAACCAGAGACGAAATAAAAGTTTCAGAACAATACATTTCTACCACAATTTCACTTTTATAATTGTTTATATTCAGCATTATCAACTAATATACAAATACGATTATCGGTTCCTGTCATAAAAAAAACAAAACAACAAAAATACACTTTAAATCAAATGCACACGAAATTCCATAAAATTCTTTATGTTTATTTCGCCCTGCAGACAATCAAACCCGACTATTTGGTTCCACCAAAGTTCTAGCAACTAATTGATAGCAAATTGACAAGATTCTGCTAGATGGACAATTTAGAATTTGAAATTTCAACAGAGTTTACAAAATGACAATATAATTTTTCAATTGGCAATAAACACACTTTAAATATAACTCTTGAATGAGGGAATATATATATATACATACATATACATAGACATATATACACACACATATATATATGTTGGTATGTACATATATGTATGTATATATGCATATATTTATATATTATTTATATCATTATTTGATTGAATGCCATGCATCCTTTTCCAAGAAAGTTTTATCTATCTCTCTCTCTCTCTCTATATATATATATATATACACACACACACACACACACACACATATATACAGATACCTATACATTCATATATATATATATATACACACACAAACACAGGCATATATATATATACATATATACATATACACACATACATACATATTACACACACACACACATATACATATAAATACATGCATATACATATATAAAATCTATTCCCTACATACATATACACATACATAAGCAGATATATGCACGCATATTTATGTACCTCCACACACACAGACACACACTCATCTGTGTGTGTATATATATATATATATATATATATATGTATATATATATATATGTATATATATATATATATATAATATATATATATATATATATTATATATATATATATATGGAAAGGGTATGTGTTAGGATGCACCAACTGAAAGTTAACTGTTAAAAAGAACAGGAAAAGAAAAACAAATGGTTACCACAAACCAGCAGAGTAGGGCAAAGTAGCAAACCTGATCAATTTATGTTCAGAATTTGAAAGAGAAATTTAATGGATAAACAGAAACCAAGAGATATTATTCAATTATCACAGTCTCAACCAAGAAATATATACTAAGTAGAAACAATCAATAATTTAGATTATATTTGAAAACTTTATACAGGCGCAGGAGTGGCTGTGTGGTAAGTAGCTTGCTTACCAACCACATGGTTCCAGGTTCAGTCCCACTGCGTGGCATCTTGGGCAGGTGTCTTCTGCTATAGCCCCGGGCCGACCAATGCCTTGTGAGTGGATTTGGTAGACGGAAATTGAAAGAAGCCTGTCGTATATATGTATGTGTGTGTGTGTGTGTGTTTGTGTGTCTGTGTTTGTCCCCCTAGCATTGCTTGACAACCGATGCTGGTGTGTTTACGTCCCCGTCACTTAGCGGTTCGGCAAAAGAGACCGATAGAATAAGTACTGGGCTTACAAAGAATAAGTCCCGGGGTCGATTTGCTCGACTAAAGGCGGTGCTCCAGTATGGCCGCAGTCAAATGACTGAAACAAGTAAAAGAGTAAAAAAGAGTAAAGAGTAAGTAGAAACAATCAATAATTTAGATTATATTTGAAAACTTTATACAGAAGATTGGTCTCACATCTTGGCACGAGGCCAGTAAGTTCAGGGTTTGGGGTAAGTGGATTACATCGACCCCCAATGCTCAACTAGTAAAACCTTTTATCTAATTGAAAGATAGAGCATTGATTATATTAATCCCATTATTTAACTTGTTCGTTACTTAACAGCTGGATGCCCTTCACAGGTGCGGTCACAGGAATTTTTCAAAGGGAGGGCACAACGTCAGAAGGGAATATAATTCCAGGAGAATAGGGTGTAATAACAATATTTAGAAGGGTGCACTTCTTTTCTTGAGCAGGGTAGTTATTGTTGTTGTTAAGCAACAAGACAGGTAAGGGTGATTAGGTGATGGTCTAGGGCTTAGGGGCGGGAGACCCCAGACCTTGGGGTGGAAAAAAAACTTTGGTCGTCTTGTTGTAGTCAAGGGCTCTTCGTTGACGCCCGACACCACTGGGAGGTGGCCCTCAAAGTCGCTGGAAATGGAGATCTCCATGTCCAAATTTTTGAACGCTGAGTAGGGTACGTGCCCCTCAGGCCACCCTTTTGGTCTGCTCCTGCTTCTTAAGAAAAACCAGTTTACATCATGGACTCAGTGTATTTTATCATGCCACCAATGCTACAGAACTTGTTCCCAAAGTCTAAAGTTTAAAAACAAAGACCACAACTCACTCTTTTACTTGTTTCAGTCATTTGACTGTGACCATGCTGGAGCACCGCCTTTAGTCGAGCAGATCGATCCCAGGACTTATTCTTTGCAAGCCTAGTACTTATTCTATCAGTATCTTTTGCCGAACTGCTAAGTTACGGGGACGTAAATACACCAGCATCGGTTGTCAAGTGATGTTGGGGAGACAAACACACACATATATACATATAGACGATGGGCTTCTTTCAGTTTTCCGTCTACCAAATCCCCTCACAAGGCTTTGGTCAGCCCGAAGCTACAGTAGAAGGTACCTGCCCAAGGTGCCATGCAGTGGGACTGAACCCAGAACCATGTGGTTGGTAAGCAAACTATTTACCACACAGCCACACCTCCATTTTTTTTTTCATTATTATTCTATGATTTCACATAATTCAGAAATTGTTTACCTGTCTTCACTCAGAGGTCAATAACATCTATATCAATAAAACAGCTTAGTATAAAGAGTAGATATAAACATTACAGAAAGAAAAAAACAACTGTTAAACCCTTTAGCACTTAAACCAGCCACATCAGGCCCAAATATGGCCAGATCTGGCCCTCACACTTACCCTACAATGTCATTCTAAACATAAACAATCACACCATCAAAATCTGGGAGCTACAAGATAATAAAGGATTAACTTTAAAGAATATAAATCAATAAGAATTACATTTTACAAACTAACCTGAATGCTAAAGGGTTAATTAATTCAGAAGGCAAACGAGATGAATGTTAATTAATAACTGATTCACAAGAGGCCAATGAACTGATGTTTTCTTTTTAGTTTGTTTCAACCCTCATGTGAAGGCCCTGCTGGAGCATCTTTTTCCCCCAGACAGCTGGTCACTCTGCTGTGTGGTTGGTGTTAGGAAGGACATCCAGCTGTAAAAGTCCTGCCAAAACAGTCACAGAAGTCTGTTACAGGCTTCTGCCATGCCAGCTCCTGTTAAACTACTTTGTGGTAAGCTACTTACCACACAGCCACCCCTGCGCCTATCAGTATTTTATTATTGTGAATTTCACAAGCTTAGCCTTTTTATTTCAATGCTTTTGTTATTATATTTCTATTGGAATGCACAATCTTTGTATGTCTTGAGGAATTTGTCTTGCAATCCTTTACAGCAACATTCTAACCACACAGCCCTAGAACTGAAGATGTGACCTCTCAAGGCAGAGAAACACTCTAACCTCTGAGCTATGCACCATGTCAAGTAATATTCTTTCTTTTCTACTCTAGGTACAAGGCCCAAAACTTTTGGAGAAAGGGCCAGTCGATTAGATTGACCCCAATACACACCTGGTCTTTAATTTATCGACCCCGAAAGGATGAAAGGTAAAATCAACCTCAGTGGAATTTGAACTCAGGACATAAAGACAGACGAAACACCACTAAGCATTTTGCACAGCATGCTGTTTCTGCCACTCGCTGCCACCATGATAGATCAGTAGCCACTACACACATTTATTTCTCTCCTTGTTTCTTTCTGTGTTCCTTTCTGTAGAAGAGCGTAGGCTCAAAACGTAAAAGACTTTTTCTATTCCTGAGTGTTATACTAATACATCTGTTTGTTTTCTACACCACCTGTCTTCGTCTTTTGTGTTTTTTCGTGAATTCTCCCCAAGTAATATTAACCCAGAAATCTTTAGGAGAAACCACTTTGAATTCCTGATCAGACACTTTCAAGTCATTGACCAACATTTATGACGAGAAATGAGAAAAGACATAACAACTAAATTTTCCACAAGTTACATGGAGTCATTTTTGTCCTAAATATCATATATATATATATGAGGGAGGGGGGGGGGCGGACGTAGAGAGTGATCATAGCAGCACCATCTTTGATCATATGTCAGCTTGATTAAAGCTGACTTGTGGTTAACCAAAAAAAAACAAGCTAATAAAACAATAATCAGACTGATGGAGTAAGAACAAAAGAACTTTGGTAAGTTTGATAGATTGCTTATGTCAAAGAAATATGAAAAATAAATGTAAAAAAAAACAAAAAAAAAACAGAAGTAACACAAGAAAGGAAAAAGAAATTCTACATCATCGATGTGGTTAATAGCATAACTCTTTATGGCCATTTCTTTGGTATGTCATGAAATTTGATAAAGTTCGGAAAGTATTCTTCAATAAGAAGAATGGCGTTCGCAAAGTCTGTCTAAAAATTAGCATGTAAAGGGCGGGTGGGGGTGGAATGGAAATAACTGACTGGCACTCCGTCGGTTACGACGATGAGGGTTCCAGTTGGTCGACCGACCAATGGAACAGCCTGCTTGTGAAATTAATGTGCACGTGGCTGAGTACTCTCCACAGACATGTGTACCCTTAATGTAATTCTAAGGGAGACTTGCCATGACAGAGGATGTGACAAGGTCAGCCCCTTTTTGAATTACAGCCACAACTCATTTTTGCCAGATGAGGGAATTGGAGAAATGGGAAATAAAGTGTCTTGCTCAAGGACACAACACGCTGCTGAGAATTGAACTTATGAATATATGATTATGAGCCAACTACCCTAACCACTAATTTCTTTATTGCCCACAAGGGGCTAAACATAGAGGGGACAAACAAGGACGGACAAATGGATTAAATCGATTATATTGACCCCAGAGCGTAACTAGTACTTATTTAATTGACCCCGAAAGGATGAAAGGCAAAGTCGACCTCTGCAGAATTTGAACTCAGAACGTAGCGGCAGACAAAATACCTATTTCTTTACTAGCCACAAGGGGCTAAACACAGAGAAGACAAACAAGGACAAACAGATTAAGTCAATTATATCGACCCCAGTGTGTAACTGGTACTTATTTAATCGACCCCGAAAGGATGAAAGGCAAAGTCGACCTTGGCGGAATTTGAACTCAGAACATAACAGCAGATGAAATACCGCTAAGCATTTCGCCCGGAGTGCTAACGTTTCTTATTTCTTTATTGCCCATAAAGGGCTAAACATAGAGGGGACAAACAAGGACAGACAAAGGAACTCAGTCAATTACATCGACCCCAGTGTGTAACTGGTACTTAATTTATTGACCCCGAAAGGATGAAAGGCAAAGTCGACCTTGGGGGAATTTGAACTCAGAACGTAGCGGCAGATGAAATACCTGGCATGCTAATGATTCTGCCAGCTCACCGCCTTCTACCCTAACCATCAAGCCACGTGCATTCACAGAATGGAAATACTGCACAGAAAAAAAAAACAAAAAACAAAATATGTCTGAAAATCTAGTTATAAATCTTTCTATACAAAAGGTGGGAGAAGAGATTTTTAAGGAGAAACAAGGAGTGGAGACCCTGTCAGGTGACAAGCTCAATGGGGCTGAAAGTACTTTGACACTTTCTTGGAAATATTTTAACTATTCAAGCTACATTTTATGTACTGCATTCGTTGATGCACTCTGTATTCTGCTGCAACAGTCTGCAGTTATTAGTCTGCGTAGCTCTAACCTTCAACATATAGCCTACGCAGGTTTCAGATAAACTATAACTGCATCAGACAGTTGCTAGACTCTTGCGTGCGTATTTATTCTTTGAATCCTGGAATAATTCCACAAGAAGTGAAATGAGTTTTTTTTTAATGCATTTATTTCTGTGAATATTTTTTTTTTTTTTAAATTACCATTAAATTTCTTTTCTTTTTTGTTTTTTTGTCTCGGCATTAAGGTATTTTACGGAAAGAATGAATATAAAAAGTCTACTTGAAAATTTCAATATCGTTTTGGTAGAGAATCAGAATTTCCTGGTACCCAGAGAGATGTATGTGTGGCTGACTCGACTCTCAACATGATTTAAATACAGAAAAATCAGACATTGAACAGTCGATTGTCTCAGTTGATAAAAAAAGATATTAAAAAGAAAAAAATCCAGTCCTGTTTTCTATTTATCTCAAATCTCGTCCGTCATTGTCAGCCAAAATAGAGGTAGAAGGAATACAAATCAGATTACTCTAATGGGAAACTGTGAAAATAGATGTTTTTATTATTATTATTATTATTATTATTATTATTATTATTATTTAAAAACATAATAAATTCCTTGAGGTTTGGATTCATTTTTAATGTTTATAAAAACCTGACAGTTCAGGTACTGTGTCGGGTACCTTCAGAAAAACCTGCTTCCTTATCATTCTAAATTTAATTTAATATCCCTTAAGGAGCAGTGACAAGTGGTTCCTAGCTAATGAGCTTAATTACTGACATTTTAAAAAATAATTTCAAGCATTTTTATTCAAGGAAGAAAAAAAAAACGAAAAAAGAAAAAAAAAAACTACAAAAAATACTCCACTGAGAAAATTGTCAAACAAATAAAAAGTCAGCATTGATTAGGCTCATCTCAAACACACTACCTATACTAGTTAACTAGCAACCTTGCTACTGCTTAATTAATTAATTAGTTAATTATTCTTTCATTCTCCAGCCTATCTCAGTCACTGGAATGTGCTCATGCTGGAGCACCACACTGTAAGGTTTTAAGTGATCAAATCAACTTGAGCACTAATTTCAAGACAAGTAGCTTATTCTATTGGGCTCTTTTTCCCAAATTGGTAAGCTACAGGAAGAATGGGGACATAAACAAACATACAGAGTTATCAAGCAATGACAAACAGACACAGTCACACACATATACAGGGATGCATTTGAGAAGTTTGGAAACATTTTTAGTTATAAATGTGCTAGAATATTGTAATTTTAGTATAGCAATACTATAGCCACTACACACATTTTTTTTTCTCTCCTTGTTTCTCTCCTTTTTTCTGTGTCCCTTTCTGTAGAGGAGCGTAGGCTCGAAACGTAAAAGACTTTTTCTATTCTTGAGTGTTATACTAATACATCTGTTTGTTTTGTACACCACCCGCCTTCGTCTTTTGTTGTTTTTTTTCATAAATTCTCCCTATAGATCTAATAAGCTGACCTGCCAAGCTTTGTTATTCCAGACTGAAGGAGACATGCGAAACAACACTTTGAACACACCCTACAAAACACTGCTTGCTGCAGATGATGAGTTTGTAGAATGCAGTCAGGATGAGAAGAGAATTTGGAAGCTTGATATGCAATAAAGATTTGTGTTAATCCTTTTGTTACCATGTTGCTTTTGAGGCGATCTGTGTTGCTTTCAATTAATTTTAAATATAGCAAAGAATTTTGTAAAATAACTTGGTTATCATTAAGCTAGTGTTAGGAACATAAATTGTGACTATGGTTTAGTGGAAGATTTTAATTCAGAACTTTTGAAAACAAGACATATCTACTACAGAGCCAGAGGTGCTTTCAGCTGGGCTACTATCAAAAGAGTTAAGATTTGTTTCTCTATTATATATTTTAACCTTATTGTTATCATATTTCTGTTGAGACACTGTGTTTATTTTTCAATTAATTTTAAATATAACAAAGAATTTAGTAAAATAACATAGTTATCATTAAGCTAATGTTAGGAACATAAATTGTGACTAAGGTTTGGTGGAAGATTTTAATTCAAAACTTTTGAAAACAAGATATTTGTATAGAGAGCCAGAGCTGGTTTCAGCCAGGTTGATATCAAAAGGGTTAAGAATTGTTTCTCTATAATATATTTTAACCATTTTGTTACCATATTTCTGTTGAGATGCTCTGTGTTTCTTTCAATTACTTTAAATATAATAAAGAATTTAGTAAAATAACTTAGTTATCATTAAGCTAATGTTAGGAACATAAATTGTGACTAAGGTTTGGTGGAAGATTTTAATTCAAAACTTTTGAAAACAAGATATTTGTACAGAGAGCCAGAGCTGGTTTCAGCCAGGTTGATATCAAAAGGGTTAAGAATTGTTTCTCTATAATATATTTTAACCATTTTGTTACCATATTTCTGTTGAGATGCTCTGTGTTTCTTTCACTTAATTTTAAATATAACAAAGAATTTAGTAAAATAACTTAGTTATCATTAAGCTGGTGTTAGGAACATAAATTGTGACTAAGGTTTGGGGGAAGGTTTTAATTCAGAACTTTTGAAAACAAGACATATGATATACAGAGCCAGAGGCAGTTTCAGCTGTATTGGTATCGAAATGGTTAAACTGGGCAAAAATGGTACCAAAACCTATGAAATACTCCAGACTACTTATGGATTAACTTGTACGAGCTGAGCATCTGTTTTTTTTTTGTTTTTTTTGCTGGCACAACAGACCAGGCAAAGCAAGTCCACCGGGAAGCTCATGATTAACCCCTTTTTCAATTGCAATGGGACTGAACCCTAAACCACATAATTGCAAAAGTAAACTTCTTAACCACACAGCCATGCTTGCACCAAGCAAGAAAAATATGTTAGTAGCTTTAGTAAAGTTTTTAAAAAATATCTGTCAATTGAATGTGAGAGAGAATTAATGACTTCTCTTAATTTTGTCTTCCAGCTTATCTTTTTTTTTTATACCAATGTTATTTCTACACAACACAAAGATGAAACAATCTTCATTTTGTGTCAAGTTTAATTTCATGGACTTAACTGAGTTTTTAAAAGTATTACTAAAATTTTAAATACCACCCATCCATTCATTCACCCACCCACCCATCCATCTTCTCTGCCTAGTATTCCTGGGTGGATTGTGGGAATAGAGTCCAGAGAAGACACCTCTTCCAAAAATACTGCAGTCTCTATTCAAAGCTGGTACAAGCAGCAATAAGCCAGCAACATGTTCTGGGAAGCGCAGAGCGGAAACACAAAGGATGCATGTCATCCCAGGACCCGAAAGTGGGTCCAGCAGGGAACAACCGTTAGTGATTCTAGATACAGTTTAGAAAAGAAAAAAAAGGGGGAAAATTAACCTCCCATAAGCAAGTTTATTTGATGCCATTGGATGGAAGGCAGACCCCCAACCCCTGCAAACGAGAACTAAATATCATTACTTAAAGACTGATTATAGTATAGTTTAAAAATGACATCTGCTTCGGAAACAATTAAAGAATATGGCTGTAATATTGCAGTTCTTTCACTTTTGTATCTTATATTTTGTTCTTCCTTTCAGCTAAATCTCTCTATATATAAAGCTGAAGTTGTCTGTGTATGGCAGGTTTGGTAGCCTTCAACTAACACTATCTCCTCTGAGACCCTGCAGCGCAAGTTGACCAAAATTGAGAATATGATAGAAGAAGGCTTGCTCTTCCTTCCGTAGAAAAAAAAATTCAAATCGGACCATGTTAACACCAAAAATTATTTACATCAAAAGGGTGCTTTTTTTTTCTATGAAAATCCCTATTTTTTTACAATTTTTTGACTGCTGTGTTGCCATTTTTCGGTGTATTTCAACCAGAAAAATGTTCACTTAAAGAGAATAACAAGCTACATAATGAAAAACTTTTACTTTTCAAAAATTCCAATTCTAAAGGGTCAAAACAAACCCGAGCAACGCCGGGCGATACTGCTAGTTGTTATCTAAAGAAATAAAATACAATAAAATTTTTTTTAAAAAGGGAAAAATGTGGGAGGGAAAAAGAAAGCAAAAAAATTCTTAAAAATTCTTCGTACGTTTTGGTTATGGTGCTAAAGAATAAGGTATTGGGGCGGGGAATGAAACAGCAACAAAGTCTACACATTATATAAATAAATATAAATTTATGGGGTGAGAATCTATGGGAAAATTTAGATGCAGTTTTAAATAACCAAGGAAAAGTTTAGGGAATGGTCTCTTCCCTATTTTAATTCATTTATAACATGTATGTTATTTAATGCTTATAAAGACAGAAGTGAGCGAGAGAGAGTGTATGAGAAAGATGTGTGAGAGAGAGCGAGAGAATGTGTGTGAGTGTGTGTGTGAGAGGATGTGTGTGTGTGTGTGTGTGTGTGAGAGAGAGTGTGTGTGTGTGAGAGAGAGAGTGTGTGTGTGTGAGAGAGAGTGTGTGTGTGTGTGTGAGAGAGTGTGTGTGTGAGAGAGAGTATGTGAGTGTGTGTGTGTGTGTGAGAGAGAGAGTGTGTGTGTGTGAGAGAGTGTGTGTGTGAGAGAGTGTGTGTGTGTGTGTGTGTGAGAGAGTGTGTGTGAGAGAGTGTGTGTGTGTGTGTGTGTGTGAGAGAGAGAGTGTGTGTGTGAGAGTATGTGTGTGTGTGAGAGAGAGAATGAGATATGTGTGAGAGAGAGAGTGTGTGTGTGAGTGTGTGTGTGTGTGTGGGAGAGAGAGAGAGAGAGAGAGAGAGAGACAGGTGTGTGGAAGAAAGGTGTGAGAGTGTGTGTTTATGTGAGAGATAGGGAGAGAGAGAGAGAAAGGAGAATATTATCCAACAATTTTTAGTTCTTTGTGAGTGTTTATAGCCCAAACTTACAGAGAAACTAAATTTCTATCACACACACAAACACACACAAGTCGTTGTTGCTTGGTATGCAGTGTTTGGTGTTAACCATGCAACAACACATTCTTGTTTTTGTTTTGTTTTTCCTTCTCCCTTCTTGGCCAGCATTAATATCTATTCTTATAGCATCGAGAAAGAAAGAAAATCTCAAATAACCGAATAGCAACTGATAAAGAAAAAAGTTATTCAAGAGGACTGTGGAAGGCAATAATACGCGAGAGAGTGAGAAGCAGAGTCTACAGCAGAACAGAGACTGTAGTAGAGAGAGAGACGATGTAGGAGAGGCAGTCGCTGAAATGGGAAGGAAAAACCAAAAAACAAACAAGATGGATAAGAGCTAGGTCTGGTGTGCAAACAATCACACACACACACACACACACACACACTTTATTTACTGACTCATAAAGTAAGCAAGAGTGAAAACAATTATGACATCATCATCGCAGTTCACCATACCCTGGGTCTAACTATTAAATAACAGTATAAATAAAAGGGACCTCATGCTTTGCAGTTTTCACCACCACCACCATGATGATGATGATGATGATGATGTTGATGTTGATGATGATGATGATGTTGATGATGATGATGATGATGATGATGTTTATGATGATGATGATGATTGTTGTTGCTATTTTTAAGGCGGTGTGGTGGCAGCATTGTTAGAACACCAGGCAAAATGCTTAGCGGCATTTTGTCTGTCTTTTTGTCCCGTGTCCAAACGTCGTTGGGGGTCGACTTTGCCTTCCATCCTTTCGGGGGTGGGGGTGGGTCAATAAATTAAGCACCAGCGAAACATTGGGATCGATGTAATCAACTAGTCCCCTCCCCACAAATTTGAGGCCTTGTGCCTATAGTAAAAAAAATTATTATTATCCTTATTATTATTATTATTATTATTATTATTAAGGAGCAAAGCTGGCAGAAGCGTTAGCATTTGACTGCGGCCATGCTGGAGCACCGCCTTTAGTCGAGCAAATTGCCCCCAGGACTTATTCTTTGTGAGCCTAGTACTAATTCTATCGGTCTCTTTTGCTGAACCGCTAAGTTACGGGGACGTAAACACACCACCATCAGTTGTCAAGCGATGTTGGTGGGGGACAAACACAGACACACAAACATACACACACACACACATATATATATATATATACATATATACGACGGGCTTCTGTCAGTTTCCGTCTACCAAAATCCACTCACAAGGCTTTGGTCGGCCTGAGGCTATAGTAGAACACACTTGCCCAAGGTGCCACGCAGTGGGACTGAACCCGGAACCATGTGGTTCGTAAGCAAGCTACTCACCACACAGCCACTCATACACCTAACTAATCATAATGTAATAATAGAAAACCAGATTCAAATTATATCTGAATTGTTTTAGAGCTGATAGTATTAAGAAATTTACCAGCTGATGAAAGGCTTGGCAATTTGTACCACACTACTCTGTTTAATGTATCCCGGCAAAGGATCCTAATCAACTAATCCTTTTGCTAACAGAGAAAAAGAACTCTATGGTTTTATAGCCATGAAAAATCTAACCCTTTGGCATTTAAATCAGCTATATCCAGCTAAAATAGTCTACTTGTCTTTTAAGTTCACAGCGGCCAGATTTGGCCTTTCACACCTACCCTATGATGTCAGATATAAAATAAACAATCACATCGTTGAAATCTCAAAGCTACGAGATAACGCATGATTAATTCAAAACATCGTGAATAAATAAGTTTTACATTTGACAGAGTAATCTGAATGCTATCGGGTTAAATGATTTCACCTGCAGGCAGGTACCTAATGGCATGTGTGACATGATTATATACATAGCTATTATTGATAAACCACATAATCCAGGATTATCTATTAACAAAATTGTATTATCTATCAAACTTAGCAACATTCAGTTTATTACTAGAATATTGCTTTTGCTCCGTAAAATGAAACTTTGAACATAAAATTTTAATTATCGTATTTAAATGGCATATAACATGCACTCCCCCCCCCCCAACAACCACCACCACACACAAAAAAATGTCTCGGACAATCACCCTGGCCCCCATATGCTTTAACCCCTTGAGCATTTAAACCAGCCTGTATCCGCCAGCGAAAATATTCTACTTCTTTTATGTTCAACCTAACCAGATCTGACTTCTACTTACCCTACAATGTCAGTTTAGAAATAAACAATCACATGTTTGAAATCTCAAGGCTATCAGATAACGCATGACTATTTCAAATCATCATCATCATCATCATCATTATCATCATCATCATTTAACGTCCGTTTTCCATGCTAGCATGGGTTGGACGGTTCGACCAGGGTCTGGGAAGCCAGGAGGCTGCACCAGGCTCCAGTCTGATCTAGCAGTGTTTCTACAGCTGGATGCCTTTCCTAACGCCAACCACTCCGTGAGTGTAGTGGGTGCTTTTTACGTACCACCGGCACAGGTGCCCGGCGAGGCTGGCAGCAGCCACGATCGGTTGGTGCTTTTTACGTGCCACTGGCACAGAAGCCAGTCAAGGCGGCACTGGCATCTGCCACGTTCGGATGGTGCTTTTTACCTACCACCGGCACAGGGATCACAACTACAATTTCCATAAGCATTACATTGGACAGAGTTATGTTAAAGGATGCAATGCACCAAAAACTTAATTTTCCTAAATATACATCTACCTCTGTGTTTTTTTATGCCATTAAATAGGGTGAATATAAAAAAACTAAGAAATGGACAAACCCAACTCAGCCAGCTTAAAATAGGAATAATGAGGAGGTACAGTCCACGTTCTTACTTAAATCCCCTTGTGAGGTCTCTGAGATGGTTAAAGATGTCAAAACATTAGCAGCCTGATGATTTTAACTCAGAAAGAAACTATAAGTTGTTAAGAATATGTAAAAGACACACAGAACAGAGAAATACTCAATGAATTTGAAGCATGCCAAGTCGTTGATGAATATTATTGTAACCAACAACTAAATAGAAAATAATTTTGCTAAATGTTGTCTTAATAATGAAACAATAATAAAAGATTAATCACTTGTCTAAAATCATTTACTTTAGAAATGTCTAAGTAAAACCAGAAAATGCCATACTTACAAGAACGAGAGATAATATTGGTGCCTTGATTAGTAGGTAAATATATCCTAATATGCAGAATTGTTGCAGAAAACTTGTTTGAAAATTTCTGTGGAAAGAAACAATATTATAATTAAGAAAGTTGAATTATTTACAAATTGTATATTATACATCAATCATGTTGAACATTGACAATTTTATATAAAAGACAACAGTTTTGATCAGAAAATGATAACAAACATTCAGAGAAGACGTATTAAACATAAGATAGAAAAATGAATTTTAATAAATTTAATAGTTTACCATTAATAACATCTAAATATGAATAAAATCAGCAAAATACTAACAGCCAACAAAACTGGAAACATTATGAAATGTAGAGAAATATATGGACAGACGGACGGATACACACAGCCATACACAAGGGGGTGCTGAAAAGTTCCTGGCTTTGGGTAATAAAGATACAGGAAAGATCAGTTAATTATGATTTTATTCAGTATATTCGCCTCTCAAATTCACACACTTATTGCAGTGGTCCTTCTGTTTTTCAGTTTTCCTAAGCCCTGTAAAAGAACTTGGAAGGTTAGGCCTTCAATTAGACCTTTCATGATACCCTTAAAGCACCCCCACATATATATGCAATCAGTATAGGGTACTACCTATGTGATGTTAAAATATTGAATAAACTCATTTTTACTTGTTTCACTGGAGCACTGCCTTTAATCGAGTAAATCGACCCCAGGACTTATTTTTTGTAAGCCTAGTACTTATTCTATCGGTCTCTCTTTCCGAACTGCTAAGTTACAGTGACGTAAACACACCAGCATTGGTTGTCAAGCAATGTTGGGGGGACAAACACAGAAACACAGACACACAAACACACACACACACATATACATATATACGACAGGCTTCTTTCAGTTTCTGTCTACCAAATCTACTCACAAGGCTTTGGTCGGCCCAAGGCTATAATAGAAGACACTTGCCCAAGGTGCCACACACAGTGAGACTAAACCTGGAACCATGAGGTTGGTAAGCAAGCTACTTACCACACAGCCACTCCTGCACCTAAATTCCTTTTTTTTTTTTTTTTTGTTTGGTCTTTACTATGATTTGTCAAAATATTTTCAATGCTTTCTTCTACTTGTATCTCTATGAAAGTTCTTCAGATAAACTGCAAAATGTTACAATATTCTAAACATAGTATAAACAGCACGATAATTCCCCCCTGAATAAATAACATGGGCTTGCCAACAGCTCAGATACAAATTCTGTGTTAGACATTATAACGTTTGACATAATAGAATGAAATTTCAATATTCATAAATGAGAAGCTCTGGTGACGAGATTAGTGGGGACGGCTTCCACAGGTGCAAATGCATCCAATTAAATATTTCAACCAGCAACTAATTACAATAGCCAGTTTCTGGGCCATGTTCAGATCATAAACGCTGTTCGTTAAAGAAAGCAAGTTAATTATATCAGAACTAACTGAATGAAAGAAACCAAGCCAGGCATGTTGAATGTGAATAGTTTTTGAACCTTGAAAGCTTGTTCCCATTTTCGCAATATGCATTATGCATTACAAGAAGCAAATAATAGAAAGAAAAAAAGAAATGAAATAGAAGGAAAAAAAAAACCCCTTGAAACGAGAAAGTTAATATAAAGTAAATTTATTCAAAGCTAGACATACCTTCTAATTCAGAAAGAACCTGTCAGAATGACAGACTAGTGAACAAATTTCAGAATAGCTTCGGCTTTGTTTTCATGAATTATACCAGGGAATGAGGCAAGGGGTGAATTTGTACAAGACGAAATACCTTTTAGTGTTTAGTCATATTCCCTTACACTACGAGTTCAGATTCTGTTTATGTTGGTTTTTACCTTTCATCCACCAGAGTTAATAAATTACCTCTGCAACACATACACACACAAGCCAAAAAGAGAAAAGAAAAAGGCCAATGTTTTTAGGTCCTTTATACAATTAAATCATCATCATTATCATCATCGTTTTACATCGGTTATCCATGCTGGCATGGGTTGGACCGTTAATACTAATTTAACTATTGGATTTTCTTTTTTTTTTTTTTTTGTATTTGTATCGTTTTCTTTTGCTCCTACAGTTGACATTAAGAGCAAAAGAGACCGATACAATAAGTACTAGGCTTACAAAGAATAAGTCCTGGGGGTCGATTTGTTTGACTAAATGCAGTGCTCCAGCATGGCCACAGTCAAATGACTGAAACAAGTAAAAGAATAAAAGAGTCTTTTTTAGCAATACTACCAATTTTTCAATAATCTGACCACAAGTAAAGCCACTATACATTTTTGAATAAACAAACCCATCTTCAAGTATTTTCTATTCAATTGTTACATTACAAGGCTGAGCTTTTCAACTCTGAAAATTTTCAACAAGATGTTAAAAGTTAACTGAAAAACACAGGCAGAATGCTCCACAGAGGGGTACAAAAACCCACAAAAGGGTTGAGCAAGTTACACAGCAATAGTAATACATTGCTGAACAGAATACTCAGTACTTGATGGCATATAAGAAACACTGTTTTCAAAAACAAAGTCACAAAAAATAAAGAAAAGCAAAGAAATCACTCCAGGTCCTATTTGCAAAGATGCTTTAAACCTTTCGCATTTAGATTAGTTTTGGTCAAATAGGTGCAGGCATGGCTGTGTATTAAGAAGTTTACTTCTTAACCACATGGTTCCGAGTTCAGTCCTATTGTGTAGCACCTTGGCCAAGTGACTTCTACTATGGCCTCGGGTCAGCCAAAGCCTTGGGCCAATCAAAGCCTTGTGAGTGAATTTGGTAGATGGAAACTGAAAACCCATCATATATGCATGTGTGTGTGTGTGTTTGCTTCTCAATACTGCTTGACAGCCACTGTTGGTGTGTTTATGTCCCTGTAACTTGGCAATTAAGCAAAAGAGACCGATAGAATAAGAACCGGGCTTAACAAATAATTAGTACTGGGGTCGATTCGTTCGACTAAAAATTCTTCAAAGCAGTACTCCAGCATGGCCACTAACCATGCATGATCTTGTAGCTTTGAGATGTCAATGGTGTGCTTGTATATTTTTAGAATGACATTGTAGGGTAGGTGTGAGAGGTTGGATATTGTCAGTTTTAATACAAAATGGGTAGAATATTTGGGTTAGATAAAATGCTAAAAGGTTAAATATTAGATGCTTTCACCCTTTTGATACCAACTTGCCTGAAACTATCCCTGGTTCTGAGATACATTCCTTGTTTCAAAGTGATCAAAATTGAAACTTTCCGTCAAAATTCCACATTAACCCTTTCATTATCAACCCGGCTGAAACCACCTCTGGCTCTGTAGTACAAGTGTCTTGTTTACATAAGTTTTTAATTAAAAAATCTTCCACCAAACCTTAGTCACAATTTATGTTCCTAACACTAGTTTAATGATAACCAAGTTATTTTACTAAATTCTTTGTTAAATTTGAAATAATTGAAAGAAACACAGAGCATCTCAAAATAAATACAGTAACGAAAGGGTTAATCTATGTTCCAACCACTAGCTTAATAATGGTTTCAAATTCTACCATAAGATCAGTAATTTCAGGGGGAGGGGTAAGTCGATTATATCGACCCCAGTGTTCAACTGGTACTTGTTTTAATAAAACCAAAATGATGAAAAACAGAGTCAACTCCAGCAACATTTGAACTCAGAACATTAATTCAGAAGAAATGCCACTAAACATTTTTCCAGTATGGTAACAATGCTGCCAACTTGCCACCTTACATCAGCTTAACCCTTTAGCATTTAAACCGGCCATATCCGGCCAAAAGTATTCTGCCTGTTTTATGTTCAAACTGGCCAGATTTGGTCTCTCACACCAGCCCTACAATATCGTTTTAAAAATTAACAGCTACCTCATCAAAATCTCATAGCTACAAGATAATGCCTGATTAGTTCAAAACAATGTGGATGAAAAAGGATTAATTTTGGCTGAATAATGCGAACACTAAAGGGTTAATAATAGTAAATGTGGTAACAAAAGGGTTAAAGTTTCCTAAATTAGGTCTGTCATTCCATTTGGACTCCTTTTTCTGAAACTGGCACTGTCTGGTGTCTGATGACAATCTCAGGTTTAGTTTCACACACTTATTAGTTATAATTACCAATGTGTTTGCTATTTTTCTAACCATATAATCAAGCATTGCACTTTTCTGTTTTTGATTGAATATAAAATTTTATTCCCCGAAAATTTCTACGTTTATTTAACTAACGAAGGAAAATTAATCTCAACATGCGTCACCTTAATTAAGTATTAAATAGGATAGTTTAGCAGAAACATATTCTAATAAATAAACATTTAAAATTAGCTCTGCATAAAAATAGATGATTACATATCAAACAAACAGCAATAACAATAAACAAACGAATAAATAAAATAAAATAAAATATAAATAAAATGAAAATAAAACCTATCAAAGATTGAAAGAGCACTGCAAATGGCATTGATGAGCTGCTGCTTTTATACAATTCTTCCAACCAGAAAACAGCTATGAATAGAAATTGTATTAAGAAAGCTTTCTCTGAATAATAAGACATGACCATGCACTATGTTGAGATAATAATCCTCTTTATTCTTTTCACATACCATATGAAAGATTATTCTCTCTCCTAAATCATTTATCCTGATCTCGCTTTTGTTAAGCCTTATCACCCACCCAAGAATAACCAATTTGTTTCCTTGGTTTCATGACTTTTTCTTTTCTTTGGTTTTTTTTTTGGCTTTTTTTTTTTTATATATTTTCTATTTTCTGTTTTTCATTCTCCCATACATCGGAACAGCTCCTGCTCGCAAATTTCAGATATTTTCGATGCATCTAGAAGTCGTCGTGTTTTGCAGTCAGATGCCCTCCTACTAAGCAACTGTTCAATTTACAAAAGCAAAATTTCTTGCTTATTTTCCAAAACTCAATGGATTAACTGCATTAAACAACTCAAAAGATAAACACAAATCCATTCTGATCAATCTCTGCTGTACTTCTTATTTACTTCACCGTTATCCTCTGCAGAAAGATTACAGATTTTAAAAAGTTAACACACCACAAAGCTTTATACTACATCTACCATACTTTGCAACGATAGCTACGGTGCTCCACAAACCGAAATCAGGTAATCAGTTTAGGGGCAGGTTCTAAGAATCTTCTCTATTTATCAGAATATGTAAAGATAAGCATTTGGAAGCTGAGTAATCAGGTTGGCTTTCTTAATGTATGATATACGTCAACATCAACATTTCTTCTTCGCGCAATCGTGTTTCCTTTGCAGAATTAGTTCGTTTGCATATTCTCATACAAGCACAAGAATTACTGAGGAATTTTGTATCAGAAGAAAGCATTCAATCGTATTTCCCTCCACGATTCAATGCATATTCTCTTTTACAATGTTATATGTATACACACACACACACACGCGCGCGCATATATAGGGGCTGAGATTTCTGGTGCTTTGCTATGCCTGAGAAGACATGCAAACCTAAATAAAACCATAGCTGTCCATGCATAAGGGGATGTCTTCTATATCCCTCTCTCAGTCTTGTGGGTGCTGGTGTCACACAAAAGCACTCATTGGTCTGTCTGAGTTTATAGCAGAAGGTACTTTCCCAAGGTACTGCACAGTGGGACTGAACCCAAAACCACACGGTTACAAAATGAGCTTCTTAACTCCACAAGAAGGAAGGCAGAACCAAAAAAAAAAAAAACAGAATAGTAAAACAAATAAAAGATACAAATGAAGATTTACTCTTAAACATTTAACATTCAAACTGGCCATATCTGGCCTCTTACTCCTACCCTACAATATCAATCTAAAAATAGACGATTTTGTCATGAAAATCTCAAAGCTGTAATATATTGAATAATTAATTCAAAACAATGTAAATAAATAATAAGCATTACATTTGACAGAATAATCTGAATGCTAAAGAGTTAAGATTTAAACTGGCCAGATCCAGCCTCTCACACCTACCCTACACTGTCATTCTAAAATAAATAAGCATTATATTTGACAGAATAATCTGAATGCTAAAAGGATAAAGTCCTGTATCACAAGTGTTATTTGTCACCAAATCTTGAACTACACATAACTGCAATTCAAGACGTGCTGTTGCTTGGGGTCAGAAAAAAAAAGGGTACGAAGCACTCTTCTGTATGAGAAACAAAGTTCAGTCTCGTTTTAGAAAAGAACTTCCTATCAAAAGACTTCTTGTTTGCAAAATTTCTGTTTCCAGTTCATTCTTTTTACTCTTTTATTTGTATCAGTGATTTGACTGCAGCCATGCTGGAGCACCGCCTTTAGTCGAGCAAATCAACCCCAGGACTTATTCTTTGTAAGCCTAGTACTTATCCTATCAGTAATTTTGCTGGACTGCTAAGTTATGGGGATGTAGACACACCAGAATTGGTTGTCAAAAACAAACACATAAACCTACTCACACACATATACGATGGGCTTCTTTCGGTTTCCGTCTACCAAATCCACTCACAAGGCTTTGGTCGACCCGAGGCTATAGTAGAAGACACTTGTCCAAGGTGCTATGCAGTGGGATTGAACCTGGAACCATGTGGGTGGTAAACAAGCTACTTTATTTTATTGAATTTGCCAATAAGGCAGTACATAGAGTAATGTAGCTTGCGGGTTAGACAAGGACATTAATAAGGTGAATGATAATGATACAAGGATGATAAGGATGGGAGAAATTGAACCCTTTTGTTACCATATTTTTGTTGAAATACACTGCCTTTGTTTCAATTTATTTTGAAGATAATAAAGAATTTAATAAAATAACTTTACCATTATTAAGTTTGGAACATAAATTGATATGAAATTTCGATGGAAATTTTCAATTCAAATCAGTTTAAAACGGGAATTTGTATTTTAGAACCAGAGTCTATTTAAGGTGGGTTGGTATGAAAAGAAATTACAGCATGGAAGATGGACACACAAAAACCGTTAAGATTCACTTTGACATTTAAATTTAATTTGCCAAAATATTTTCGTCGTTTTCAGACCGCGACCTGTTCACCGACAAAATTCTGTGCTGAAAAGGGTTGAAGAGTTAATACAGGTGAACAAAGTTGATGCTTTCAACTTGATTAACCATTATAAACTATTAAGGTGCAGAATTGGTTGAAGGTAGTGACAAGCATCATGTGCTTGAGGGTACCATCTTTCAAATAAAAGGGAAAAATGAAAATAATGACATTTTATTTTCCTTTTTCGTTCATTTTACATATGTATTTCGAGGTTAGCATGAATTAGATGGGTATTTACAATAGAGGCCTTGTTGTACAACCAAATGTGCTACTTCTCAACCCTTATCTGTTTTTCAAGTAAAGGGATTTATTGTTTATTCCATACATCTAAAGAAATGCAGCAGTTATTCTTTTGTTTATCTGGGTTTTTTTTTTAGGGAACTATTTGTCAAAGATAGGAGTGGCTGTGTGGTAAGTAGCTTGTTTACTAACCACATGGTTCCAGGTTCAGTCCCACTGCGTGGCACCTTGGGCAGGTGTCTTCTGCTATAGCCTCGGGCTGACAAAAGCCTTGTGAGTGGATTTGGTAGATGGAAACTGAAAGAAGCCCGTTGTAATATGTATATGTATATATATATATATATATATATATATATATATATATATATATATATGTGTGTGTGTGTGTGTTTGTGTGTCTGTGTTTGTTCCCCCCAATATCGCTTGACAACCAATGGTGGTGTGTTTACATTCCCGTAGCTTAGCGGTTCGGCAAAATAGACTGATAGAATAAGTACTAGGCTTACAAAGAATAAGTCCTGGGGTCGATTTGCTCGACTAAAGGCAGTGCTCTAGCATGGCCACAGTCACATGACTGAAACAAGTAAAAGAGTAAAAGAGTAATGTCATTTATAGCTCAGTGCTATTTTCATTCAAGTACAACATGAAAACATTCAAACACACACACACACACAAGCTTTGTAAAAGCTCTCCTTCATTCATAAGGCACAGTTGGTCGGTTTGGTGCTACATGAGAAGACATTTGCCCATGGTACCATGCAGTGGGACTGAACCTGAAACAACATGAACTGTATTGTAACAAACACTTTGTTCCAACATTTATGGTGCCACATAAAAAGCACCCATGCTAGAATTATGTAGAAAGCACCCATGCTTGTGCCACATTGAGTAAACATGCCAAGCTATATAAGAACCACCGTGTCCGTGTCACATAGAGAGTACCTATGCCAATGACACACAAGAAGCACTCAGCACGTTCTGTAAAGTTTGCATTAAGAAGGTCATCCAGCTGTAGAAACCAAGCCAAATCAGACTGGAACTTGGTGTAGCTCCCCTGCTTACCAGCTCTAATCAAACTGTCCAACCCATGCCAGCATAGAAAACGGGTATTAAATGATAATGATGATGATAATAATGGTAATGGTGATTTTGTGTGAAAATTTTGTTGGGTAGGGGAGCAGGGGCATTGAAATTCAGTTTATTTAGTGCACCAGTAACCCTAAAACTGCTCCCATTAAGGTACACTATTTACTGTGTAAGAAAAGATGATTGTATAATAAAGAGAAATATAAGCAGAAATATACATAAAAATGATGAAGTAAAATAATAAAATTCCTCCAATGTAGGCAGCTTACTCATGAATTTTTAAAAGTGAAATGCTTAAATACTATAGGTTCATGTGCCAGTAGTCTGTGTTCGGCAGAGTAGAGTTATGTTGACAACTGTAACAGACTAATGTAATGCAAGCTATAATCAATAGACCATTACACTAAGTTCCTTACATCAGTGAACAAGTACAGAAAACATGACAGACCAATTGTGCTGCTCTATGTTTCTAAGTACATTTTTTTCCCCTTTACAACAGACAAAAATATTCTTAAAAGAGTTATACTTTGATTACTTTAGGCTAGAGGTCAGTTGAATTGGGGAAAGTGATAGATTGATGAGGAGAGAGGGAGAGGGAGAGAGAGAGATGTTGTGCAGAGAGAAACTGTTTTTACTTCAGTGAAACATACTATATGTTAATTTCCACATAACACACTAAAATGGAAAACATGGAAATTGGTGGGAAAATGTTTGCAACACATTTTGGATACATGCTCTCAATCTTAAGTGCATGTGCTGTGTGTTTTATGTTTTCTGAATATATATATATATATATATATATAATATATATATATATATATATATATATATATATATATATATATATATATATATATATATATATATATATATACATATACACACACACATATATATATACATGTATATATATCTATATATATTTACTTATCTCTTACTTATTTCTGTCATTGGACTGCAGCCATACTGGGGCACCACCTTGAAGAGTTTTCAGTCAAGCAAATTGACCTCAGTACTTTTTTAAAGCCCAATACTTATTCTATCTGTCTCTTTTGCCAAACTGCCAAGTTATGGGGATGTAAACACACCAACACTGGTGGTCAAGTGGTGGTGGTGGTGGGCCATTCACAGACACATAAACACACACACACACAAATACATACATATATATATATATATATATATATATATACACACACAACAGACTTCTTTTAGTTTCTATTGATACAATTCACTCATAGGGCTTTGGTCAGCCCAAACCTAAAGTAGAAGACACTTGCCCAAAGTGCCACTCAGTGGGACTGAACCCAGATCCATGTGGTCAGGAAGCAAACTTCTTACTTCTTACCTCACAGCCATGCCTGTATATATATATATATATATGTGTGTGTGTGTGTGTGTGTGTGTGTGTGTGTAGTTAATCCAAACATGAAAACACAAAGAGAAAACACAACAACGCGAGGACGTGGAACAAGTATAGTATTATTGGACGCTCAGGAAAGGAAAGAAAGAAGGAGGATTTAACGTTTCAAGCGGAGCTCTTCGTCAGAAATATAGGAAAAGGAAAGATCCAAGGAAGGGAAGACGGAGGACAAAAATCCCCACCAATACACACACAGTCACATCACACCATCTCCGATGAGGGGATATAATTAATAAATATCCTGGAAACAGCTGTAAGACCTAACTTTAAATGCTCTAATATCTACACATCCTTGGTTATTTATCTCATTACACAAAAAATTCTTATATATATACACACACACACACACACAGGTATGTATACACACACACACACATATATATATATGTATGTATGTAAATAATAATAATAATGAAATTATTGTATACAGTGCTCAGGTGCACCACAACTTGTCAGAAAGTGCATATAAAGTACATGCAGTAATGTAGAAATGTCTGGAAAGTGAACATGCTTGTGTGTGTATGGAGGGGAGAAAATCAAGTGTAGTGTTGGCGAATCTCAGGAAGCATGGAAGTCTTGAAGGATGCAGTGCTCCAACAACTAAAAACCGATGCCGGCAGTTTGTTCCACGCTTCAGCAACTCTCAGCGTGAAAAAATGTTTCCTGAAGTCATGGGAGCTGTGCTGTTTTCTTACTTTGTAAATATATCAACGGGTGTTAGATGGGTGGAGTTTGAAGAGGTGCTCAGTGTTATTGTTTGTAGTATATATGTAGTATATATACACACACAACCACACACACACACACACACGTAGCCATTAACAATAGATATTTTATAAGCATACAAGTTTGGTTAAGAATCACATGATTACCAACTGAGTCTCTTAACTCTTTGACACTCGGCTGTGCATGGATCTTCACACACACACATGTATGCATTTGTGTTTTCACACATCTCTCTCTCTCTCTCTCACTCTCTCTTTAATGTTGGAAACAGGAAAACGGAACTCAAAACATGGATGTATATATTTCTTATCATCAGCAATCAGCGAAGTAACAAAGGGACACAAGGGCTGAAGTCTTTTTTTGTGTATTGGTAAATTTGATAAATACCAATACATGAAACTTGAGTTATGCTGTAACTTCTGCCTTTAGTAGTAGCAGCAGTAGTAGTAGTAGCAGCAGCAACAGCAGCAGCAGTACCAGTAGTAGTAGTAACAGTAGTAGCAGCAGCAGTAGTAGTAGTAGTAGTAACAGTGGTAGCAGCAGCAGCAGTAGCAGTAGTAGTAGTAGTAGTAGTAGTAGTAGTAGTAGCAGCAGCAGCAGTAGTAGTCCTTTCTACTCAAGGCAGAAGGCCTGAAAGTGTTGTAGAGGGGACTAGTCACTACTAGTACTTATTTTGTTGGCCCTGGAGGAATGAAAGGCAAAGCTGACCTCGGTGGAATTTGAACTCAGAACATTGAGATGGGTGAAACACTGCCAAGCATTTTACTCATTGCTAATTAACAAGGATGGCAGCAACGACGATGACAGATGATGGTGACAGCAATGATGCTGCTGCTGCTGATGATGATGATGATGATGATATGTGTGTATATGTATGGGCAGAGGCAAGGCTGTGTGTTTAATAAGTTCACTTCCCAACCAAGTGGACTTGGGTTCAATTCCACCGCACAGCACCTTTGGGTGAGTGTCAGTCAAAGCTTTGTGAATTTGATAGGTGGGAAACTAAAAGAAGCCTTTGTGTGTGTGTAAGGTGTGTGTATGGTGTGAGTATATGGTGTGAGTATGGTGTGTGTGTGTGTGGTCTGTATGTTGTGTGTATAGTGTGTGAGTATGGTGTGTGTGTATGGTATGTGTGTATGGTGTGTCTATATATATAGTGTGTGTGTATATAGTGTGTGGTGTGTGTCTGTGTATAGTGTGTGTGTGTAGTGTGTGTGTATGTGTATGGTGTGTCTGTATATAGTGTGAGTGTGCGTGTAGTGTGTGTATGTGTATGGTGTGTCTGTATATATAGTGTGTGTGTGTGTGTATATAGTGTGTGTGTGTGTATAGTGTCTGTGTGTGTGTGTATAGTGTCTGCGTGTGTGTGTGTGGAAACATATGCCTATACAAGTAACACATGGTAAATTACACAAACTGTTGAAATTTCTTCTAGTACAGTGTTATTTATCACATGAAGAACAGCTGTTCTGATTGTGAAATATTTTGAGAAAGACATATTCTTCAAGTTTCAATTGTTACCATGGAAACACTTCAAGAGTGGAACACAGAGTGGTATATCTGAAATGTCTTCCATTCACACAAGCCATATATACATAAATGGACAAATATAAGATGCCAAAGGGCAGTGTCGGTGTGCATGCATTAGAGCATGACATCATCGTTCAGTTACCGTTCCCAGAACCATCATTGTCTTCGTCTTTTCTTGTAGTCGTTTCACTTAAAATATACACCGAAATTGTTGCCTTTCTCACATTCCTTCTTGAATACAAACGAAATATTGAATTCAATAATAATAATAATAATAATAATAATAATGATGATAAAATTCTCAGTAACTGAAGAAAGGTAGTAGTCTCATGGAATTCTGTTTCAATCTTTCAAATCTTTCAATCTATTCTTCCACACTCCACAGAAAATGAAAAAAAAATAAAAAATCTTTTCCAATAACAGTCACGCAGTTCCTGATTAGATAATGGAGAATTGTTTTTGTATACATTCACTTTACTGGCAAGTAACATGATATGTGTATTTCATCTGGGATTCATATTCCGACTTATAAGGATTTGAAATGCAACTATTACTCACAGAGGTTGTGCATAATTGGAATTTCTCTAGTCAATAGGCTATAATTAAAATTATTAGATACCCTATAGCACAGATCAATATCTAATTTTTGCTGTTTCTTTCCTATCGTTCTGCCTCTGCAATGACAAGATTAAAAATAAACTAAAAAAATAAAAGAATTTAAAGAGAACCAAAAAAAAAAAAAAGACCCCAAAAATTTAACAAAAACTTAATAATCATCTCTTTATTATTATTATTATTATTATTATTATTATTATTATTATTTTTTTTTTTTTTACTTAGATAACAAATATAAGCAAAACGGTTGTAATATATTTAAACTGCTTCTGGAAATTATCAATGGTTTCAAATTTAACAAGCTTCTTTTTATATAAAAGAAGAAGAACCACTAGTTATTTTCTATGCCCTGCAGCGCCATCCTTTCAAACATCTGCCTTTGACTGGAATCATGGTAAGAGAGAGACATGCTGCACTAAAAATACATTATCTCCTTTAATCAAGCAAGGGTATATATTTCTTATCTCGCTAGATTCTATATTAAATTTGGTGCAAAGAAATAGGACATAACACTTAAACAATGTATGTAAATTATATCTTTTGGAATAGATAAGCACAATCATCATCATTATCATCATGTATATACACACATATGCATATATACATATATTCACATATATATACACATACATATATTAACATATATATATATATACACACACACACATATCTCTCTCTCTATATATATATATATACATATATATATATATATCTGTAAGTTAGGATTAATATTCCCACAAATTATTATTATATATATATATATATATATAATATATATATATATATAATGGTGGTGCCCCAGCATGGCCACAGCTCGTGAGCTGAAACTAGATAAAATAAATAAAGTTTTTAAAAATATATATATATACATATATAGAGAGAGAGATATA
>NC_043003.1:14025598-14073098 GCF_006345805.1 Octopus sinensis
CATATACACACACACATACATATGCATAATTTGTAGTTGAGAATATTTCACATTATATTTATACGCGTCTTCCTTTGAAAAACCCTCCGCATTCTTATCAGATGAACGAGCTATCTCAATGTCATCTAAATAAGTCAATACCTTCTCGTTTACTCGGGGAAATTATATTTTCCTAAAAGGTTTTGATCGCTTTACCATATTTACATTTCGTTACATAACTAAAGCATTCGGAAAAATGTCCTGCTTCTTTCACTAAATCCATCTCTTGGCGACGTAGTCAGCGTAGCAGATATTGCTCTATGCACATCAGAAAGTAAGTCATTTCATAGAAGGCTTTGAACAAAAACCCCCTGATGTGTATACTGCGGTCCGATTAGATCCGTCTGAGCATTAGAAATAAAAGAAAGAGGGTCTATTTAACAGGCTGCTATCAGAAATAGAGTTAATGGAATCAATAATAGAGAATCTTCTCCCATTGCACACAGCTCGGCTACTGGATTTTCCCTGGATAAGATAAAGTTCATTTATAGCTTGTGTGCATTTGTGTGTGATGTGTAAATAGAGAACACTTTTCCATCCCCCCCCCCCCACACACACACACATAAGTCCAAGCGCTCCCTCTGTTAACTTATCTGTAAATTATCCGTTTGAATTTCTCAATGCAAACACAGAAGACGTGTACTAAAAGAGCAAAGGATGGAGGGGCGAGGGCGGAATGGAAGGCCTGCATTGATATAAAAGCAAAGCATAGAAAAACACGGAACACGTGTGTATGCAATGTGTGCAGCTTTATTCGACTTGCAAAAGAAAAGATTAATTACAAAGTAGGAAGCTTCTAGATGGATTCATTATACGAGATTTGAACACCAAAATTGAATGGTGATCTTTTTTTTTTTTTGGCCTTCTCCCCCTCCCCCCCACCTCCCTCTTCTCACTTGTCACTTAATTTCTGTCAGAAGAATACAACTATAGAAATTTCATTTTGTACTGTTTTTCTATATCTGTTTCTTAATATTTTATTTTATGAAAATTTTCCAAGATTGATATAAATCTTTGTAAGGAGAGATTTGAGCAGCTAAAATTTGCTTACCTTCCTGGCACCTGTTAAGCAACATTAAACAGTTGAAGACAATTCCCCTGAGACCAAACGTTGATAATAAATAAACGCGGGCATGGTTGTGTGGTAAGAAGCTTGCTTCTCAACCACATGGTTCCCGGTTCAGTCCCACAGCATGGCACCTTGGGTAAGTGTCTTCTATTATAGCTTCAGGTCGACCAAAGCCTTGTGAATAGATTTGGTAGACGGAAACTGGAAGAAGCCTGTTGAATATGTATATTCTTTTACCCTTTTACTTGTTTCAGTCATTTGACCATGGTCATGCTGGAGCAACACCTTTAGTTGAACAAATCTACCCCAGGACTTATTCTTTGTAAGCCTAGTATTTATTCTATCGATCTCTTTTGCTGAACTGCTAGATTACAGGGACATAAGCACACCAACATCAATTCTCAAGCAATGGTGGGTGGACAAAGACACACACACATATATATATATACGACGGGCTTCTTTCAGTTTCTATCTACCAAATCCACTCAGAAGGCTTTGGCCAGCTCAAGGCTATAGAAGAAAACACTTGCCCATGGTGCCATGCACTCCGTCGGTTACGACTACGAGGGTTCCAGCCGATCCAAGCAACAAACAACCTGCTCGTGAAAGTAACGTGCAAGTGGCTGAGTACTCCATAGACGTGTGTACCCTTAACGTAGTTCTCGGGGAGATAAGATACAGTGTGACACCGAATGTGACAGGGCTGGCCCTTTCGAAATACAGGTACAACAGAAACAGGAAGAAAGAGTGAGAGAAAGTTGCAGTGAAAGAATACAGCAGGGTTCCCCGCCACCCCCTGTGAAGCCTTGTGGCGATTTTAGGTGTTTTAGCTCAATAAACACTCACAAAACCTGGTCTGGGATTCGAACCCACGATCCTATGACTGCAAGTCCACTGCCCTAACCACAGGGCTATTACACCTTCACTATCATACAGTAATCTAACTTAAATATGTTACAAGAGGTTAATATAGCAATTACAGCTTTAATTAAACTCCTAGAAGTATTACTATTATTATTATTATTATTATTATTATTTGTAAAATTTGAAAATATTATTTAAATATTCATGATATTCCAAAGAAGACTATTTCTGTCAAAATCGTAATTTTTCAATATAACTCTCAATATCAATTCATTAAGCTTGATTATAAAAATATTGTATATTATTAAGATGTTCCAAATAAACCTACTTGACAAATTCTTTTTAACCTTTTTGCATTCAAATTATTCTGTCAAATGTAATGCTTATTTATTCACATTGTTTTGAATTAATCTTGTATTATCTCATTCGTAGCTTGGAGATTTTGATGATGTGATTTCTCTTAAGTTTTTAATTATTTTTTTTTTATTTTGTTCCTAGTTCCAGTCATTAGACTGTGGTCATGCTGGAGCACCACCTTGAAGGGGTTTTAGTCAAAAAAATTAACCCCAGGACTTGTCCCCCCCCCACAGGCATGGTACTTATTCTATTGGTCTCTAAATTATGGGGACATAAACACACTAACACTGGTTGTCAAGTGGTGGAGGGAGGGACAAACACACACACACACACATGATGGGCTTCTTTCAGTTTCTGCCTATCAATTCCACTCACAAGACTTTGGTCAACCCAAGGCTATAGTAGAATTCACTTGTCCAAGGTGCCATGCAGTGGGACTGAACCCGGAACCCTGTGGTTTGGAAGCAAGTTTCTTACCACACAACCACAGCTGTTTACTTTTGAATAAAGTTATTTATTTTTTGAGCAAAAATTATATGGTGGGGGGTGAGAGGACTGCTCTGGCCAGTTTAAACACAAAACAGCTTGACTATTTGAGCTGTATATGGCTCGTTCAAATGCTAAGAAGTTACATATTCATGATGCCCTGAGGAAGACTACTTTTATCAAAATTGCAATTTTTCAATACAATTCTCAACATCAATAAATGAAAATTGATTATAATTGATTATAAAAATATCATATATCACATTCCAAAAGTATTTGCTTGACAAATTTTCTTAGAATCAACCTTTTAGTATTTAATCCAGTATTTAATATTTATAAGTATTCAATAGTATTTAATATTTATAAGGCAGCGAGCTGGCAGAATCGTTAGCATGCCGGGCGAAATGCTTAGTGGTATTTCGTCTGTCGTTACGTTCTGAGTTCAAATTCCGCCGAGGTTGACTTTGCCTTTCATCCTTTTGGGGTCGATTAAATAAGTACCAGTTATGCACTAGGGTTGATATAATCAACTTAATTCGTTTGTCCTTGTTTATCCCCTATGTGTGTAGCCCCTTGTGGGCAGTAAAGAAATAAGTATTTAATCCAGCCATATCTGGCCCAAATATTCTACCTGTTTTAGTTTTATGTTGAAACTAGCCGGATCCAACTTTTTGCACCTACTCTACAATGTTATTCTAAAAATAAACAATAACAGCATAGAAATCTGAAAGCTATGAGATGATGCGGGGTTAAATTAAAACAATGTGAACAAGAGCACTGAGTGAGTGCAAACCTTCGCCAAGGCAACACCAATATCCTCTCAACGATTAGCTGGAGATGATTTTTAAAAATAAGACTATCTGAAATAAACCCGACTGCTCTCACAAACGAGAATACTAAAATTGAACTTGACCGCTCTCAAAAATTAAGTAAAAAAAACAGGAAAAATAATCGAGAATCCTTGTCCGGTACTGGATCAATCCCAAAATTTAACCAGTTTGTGCCAGTCACAAGGCTAAACATCCCTGAAAGTTTAATCCGAATTCATCCAGTGGGTTTTGAGATATCTGTCCATGGACAAACAAACAAAGACAACTGAAAATAATACCTCCACCTTTGCTAAGGCGGAGGTAATAAATAAGCATTACAATTGACAGAGTAATCTGGATGCTACAGAGTTAGACTAAATGATTATATGATAAAGAAAATAGTCTATCATTAAAAAAAACAACACTGTCGAAATATTCCTTTCTAATACTAAATTCAATGTGTTCTTAAAATCAACCAATAATGTGCTCTCTGACTTTAGCCAATCCTTATTTTATGTACTAGTTTAGCTCCAGCTGAGCAAAGGTCTATTTCATCATCATCATCACCATCACCACCACTAATTTTTTTCCCTTTCTGTAATAAATGTTAACTCTCATATTTTCTTTTTAGTTTCTATCACTGATTCCCTAACTCAGTTTTTAATGTTTATTTTTTATTGTAATTCCAAACAAAAAAGCCTTCTTTTTTGCCAGAATTTCACCACATTTACCTCTTGTTTTTCAATATAATTCTAGTCCTTTCTTCTCTTGCATATTTATGACTGCTATGTTTTCTATACAAGATTCATCATCATCATCGTTTAACATCCAATTTCCATGCTGGCATGGGTTGGACGATTTGACTGAGGACTGTTGAACCAGACGGCTGCACCAGGCTCCAATCTGATCTGGCAGAGTTTCTACAGCTGGATGCCCTTCCTAACGCCAACCACTCCAAGAGTGTAGTGGGTGCTTTTACGTGCCACTGGCACGAGGGCCAGTCAGGCAGTAATGGCAACAGCCATGCTCAAATGATGTTTTTTACGTGTCACCTGCACAGGAGCCAGTCCAGCACTGGCAATGACCTTACTCAAATATTTTATTTTATTATTCAAAAAAATTTTTTTTTAATTAGAGTAATCTGAATGCTACAGGGTTTTAAGACTTTAATGCATGATTCAAGGGAAATTTAGCAGCTATATCCAGCAAATAAGGCAACTCTGTAGACTCCTCCTACAAAGCTGGTTTGCTTGTGTGTTTCTTTGTTTATTCATATATTAATTTTTGCTGTTCTGTTGTTATTGAAAAGAACGTTTTGTTAGACGGACATTTATTTCGTTCACTTATGAATCAACACCGTTCAAATGAAAGGAAAAGTAATCACTGAAAATCCCATAAAGTAAAAACCGTCAGCGATATGAAACTAAATAGTCTACTTAAATTATATGGAAACTTGAATAAAAGAGCACATAAAAACTAGTTAATAGAACTTATGGCCATTTCTATATTAAACAACCACCTATCTAAGATAGCCACATCTTTTGATTCTCAAAGTAACTTTTTTAAATAGGTTAAGACAAACACAAAACAAAATGTTCTAAATGTACTCGGTCTCTTTAGTATTAAACTACATGCTGTCATCACTATCAATGCAATTTTTCTACACTGAATATACTAGTTGTCAGTGATTTTTAATACAAAGTTTGTTCTAGTGTAAGCAAAAAAATTTTCTCAACAAACTGCAAAGCATTTCTCAGAATGTGGGCACAATAATGTAATTTCTTTTAGGCAATTGTGGCAGCCAATTTTGTTATATGGATGAACAATATGGACACTAAGAAAACTTCTTGAAAAGAAAATTGACAGAACTTATTACAAGAATGCTTCAAGCTGCTCTGGACATCTGGAGACGGCACCCGATGAAAGAACTTCTCAATAGTAATTTATCACCAGTATCACTTGTCATCAGAGAAAGAAAAAAGATTCACTGGACATTGCTGGAGAGCAAATGATGAAATCATCAATGATATTTTTGGAAACTGAAGCATGGCTACACAAATGTTGGTAGACCACATTGAATCTATGTAAAACAATTGTGGGAGGACTCTGAGTGCACCCGAGAAGGCCTACCACAGTTACTTTAGCATTCACATTACTCCATGAAAAGTAACGCTTATTTGTTAACATTGCTTTGAATTAGATACTCTTTTACTTGTTTCAGTCATTTGACTGTGGCCATGCTGGAGCACTACCTTTAGTCGAGCAAATCGACCCCAGGACTTATTCTTTGTAAGCCTAGTACTTATTCCATCGGTCTCTTTTGCCAAACCGCTAAGTTACGAGGATGTAAACACACCAGCATTGGTTGTCAAGCGATGTTGGTGGATGAACACAGACACACATACTTATATATACATACATATATACAACAGGCTTCTTTCAGTTTCCGTCTACCAAATCCACTCACAAGGCTTTGGTCGGCCCAAGGCTATAGTAGAAGACACTTGCCTAAGGTGCCATGCAGTGGGACTGAACCTGGAACCATGTGGTGGTAAGCAAGTTACTTACCACACAGCCACTTCTACGCCTAGTTGTACATTATCTCATAGCTTCTAGATTTCAATGATGTGATTGTTTATTCTTAGAATGACATTGTAGGGTAGGCATGAGAGGCCTGATCTAGTTAGGCTGGATATAAAACAGGTAGAATATTTAGGTCTTATATGGATGGTCTGAATGCTAGAGGATTAAACAGAAGACATATTTCCTTGGTATCAAAGCATCACATATGAATGTTTCATATTCCCAATTTTTCTTACAACCGCCAACCTCAGTTTATGAAAAGGAAAGCTTTATATTATTCAGAACATATGAAACAAAGGCTAACTAAAAGCCTGCAGGAGTGGCTGTGTGGTAAGTAGCTTGCTTACCAACCACATGGTTCTGAGTTCAGTCCCACTGCATGGTACCTTGGGCAAGTGTCTTCTACTATAGCCTCAGGCTGACCAAAGCCTTGTGAGTGGATTTGGTAGACAGAAACTGAAAGAAGCCCATCTAATATATGTAAAATGTGACTGTGTGTGTACCATTGGCGATTTTTTTCCTCCATCTTCCCTTCTTTGGATCTTTTCTTTTCCTATGTCTCTGACAAATAGCTCCATTTGAAATGTTAAATCCTCCTTCTTACCTTCTTTCCTGAGCGTCCAATAACACTATACTTCTTCCACATCCTCGCGTTGTTGTGTTTTCTCTTTGTGATTTCATGTTTGGATTAACTATATATATATATAATATATATATATATATATATATATATATATATATATGTATGCATATGTATGTGTGTGTACATGTTTGTGTATGTCCCACCAACATCGCTTGACAACCGATGCTGGTGTGTTTACTTACCTGTAACATAGCAGTTCGGCAAAAAAGAGACCGATAGAATAAGTACTAGGCTTACAAAGAACAAGTCCTGAGGGTCGATTTGCTCGACTAAAGGCGGTGCTCCAGCATGGCTACAGTCAAAAGACTGAAACAAGTAAAAGAGTAAAAGAGAGAGAGAGAGTAAGAAGCACAGGCATTTAGGACAAACTTTGGACAGGCAAATGGCTAAAAATGTGCTGTCCATAAAACTGTCTATTACTATATAGCCGTATAATACACACAATGCATCTCTACTTCTTCTCTTCTGTTGTAAACTTCTATTGTGTCTCAACTTTGCCTAATTCTTCTTTTCTCTGATATTTCCAGCCTGCTTGTGTTTTCCTTCAACCAAAAAAAAATCAGACAAAAACAGTATTGATTTTATTATCTAGCTGCTCTTAAGACTTGGTCAAGTAGGTTTTGAAGAAAAAAAAAACCAAAATCTTTATGCATTAACCCTTCTTCACAGACTATGGAAACGATAATCAATAGTTAAAGGACAGAATGAAACTATGATCTCAGGCTTTACTTAATTGTTTGCTTAATAAATTCACATGGTTCCAGTTACTTTGGTAAACGCTGATTTTGCTTTTCTTTTAAGTAGGTTGCAGGGGAAAAGATATCATCATCATCATCATCATCATTGTCATCGTACCTATTTCTTTATTACCCACAGGGGGCTAAACATAGAGGGGACAAACAAGGACAGACATAGGTATTAAGTCGATTACATCGACCCCAGTGCGTAACTGGTACTTAATTTATTGACCCCGAAAGGATGAAAGGCAAAGTCGACCTCGGCAGAATTTGAACTCACAACGTAACGCAGACGAAATACCGCTAAGCATTTCGCCCGGCGTGTTAACGTTTCTGCCAGCTCGCTGCCTTAAATCACCACCACCACCACCATCATCATCATCGTCGTTTTAACATCCACTCATCCATGCTTGCATGCATTGGACAGTTTATTGAGGTAGATTTTTAAAATTTTTTCTATGGTAGGTTGACTTTCCTGTTGCCACCCCTTACCTGTTCCCAAGCAAGACAATGTTTTTCCTCATGGCCAGACATGTTTTTACAGAATATTGGGAAAAACGAAACGACACTGCCTGTATGACAGTGGCATTCATTTACAACTACCATGCGATTACAGGGGTACTCAGTACTCTGTGGAGTGGTTGGCATTAGGAAGGGCATCCAGCCATACAAACCAAGCCAAAACAGACTGGAGCCTGGTTCCAGCTCTTCAGGTTACCATCATCAGTCAAACCTTCTAACCCATGCCAGCATGAAAAATGGACATTAAATGATATTGATGATGATGATGATGATTACTCTTTTCTCTTTTTCACTCTTTTACTTGTTTCAGTCATTTGACTGCGGCCATGCTGGAGCACCGCCTTTAGTCGAGCAAATCGACCCCGGGACTTATTCTTTTTGTAAGCCCAGTACTTATTCTATCGGTCTCTTTTGCCGAACCGCTAAGTGACGGGGACGTAAATACACCAGCATCAGTTGTCAAGCATTGCTAGAGGGACAAACACAGACCCACAAACATATACACACACATACATATATATATATATATATATATATATATATATATATACATATATACGACAGGCTTCTTTCAGTTTCCGTCTACCAAATCCACTCACAAGGCATTGGTCGGCCCGGGGCTATAGCAGAAGACACTTGCCCAAGATGCCACGCAGTGGGACTGAACCCAGAACCATGTGGTTGGTAAGCAAGCTACTTACCACACAGCCACTCTTGCGCCTATATGATGATGATATTTATTTGTGTGTGAGATGTTTATTTGTAAAATACAAGAACAAAGAACCTTTCCCAACATTATGGCTAAAGATCTAAATATTTTGTATTCTAAAATTTTCCCAAATCATTTGGTATTTCCTTCAGCTTTCATATTTTCAAACCTATTTATTTTTACTTCCTCTTGAAGCTATTTAGCTCCTTATTCAGAAACCTGAAACTGGCCCCTTTCCTTCTCAATGATGCATGGCAAAAGGAAGGAAAAAGAACAAATTTAAAAAGCAGCAGTGAGAGCTTCACAAGAAATACAAGAAAAAAAATGTGTTATCCTCTACTTGGAAAGAAGAGATATCATTTGAAAGTCTTGTTCTTAATGTTGATAGATGTGAATGAGGGTGGTGGTGGTGGTGGTGTGTGGTGTTTGGGGCGGGGGGGGGAGATTTCAGGAAGTCTATCTTACACTGGATGGACTATTTCCTTTCTTTTGATTTCCAACTTTCTCAAGTACCTACTACTACTACTACTACTACGCTTACTTTCCTAGGTTCTTACCACAAATCTAACTAACAAATTAACATCAACTTATAATGCATTTTTTTGTTACTACTACTACTACTACTACTACCACCACCATCACCACCACCAATACTACCACCACTACTACTACTACCAACAGAGGCGTTCATTCTGCTTTTCAAGTAGCCGGATGCGATTAATGTTTAGTTTGCATACTTGTAGATTAGTGACACAACAACAACAACAACAACAGCAGCTGCCACCACCACCACCAACAGCAGCAACACATAGGGTCAATTACCTGGTTTGTACGATGTATGTATGTGTGACTGAGACCACAAAATTAACCCCTAGCAAATTAGTGATGGAAGGAACGCAGAAATAAATTTGTTTGGAAATACTCACACCATAATATACGTGGATAAAGGTTTTAAACAAAAATCTTTTGGGGAGAACAACCTAGGCTTCTTGATGTAGTTTTGGCACCGACAATAAAGAAAAAGTATGACTATATACCAGATTTGATGGCAAAAAGACATATGGGCATATTAGATACAACCCAGTTTCAACAGGGAAAGAGTTACAGAGCAAAAGAGATGATGGGTGGACCTTCTTGTTACCACATTTTTTTTCTGTTGAAAAAATATTGCCCCTTTGTTCCAATTCATTTTGAAAATAATGAAGAATTTAGTAAAATAATTTCCGTCCTAATTTAGCTGATATCGGATTTGATTGAGTCAGGTTGGATTGCCCACATCCAGTCCACTGCAGAACAAAGGCCTCCGCATGTTCTCTCCACCAACGACGGTCCGATGTGGAGGTTGTGAATTTGAGCTTGAGACCATACTGGTTTGATGAGTCAACTCGGCCACACTGGTTTGATATGGCTTGGTAGAGGGGTGCAATTTTTTTTTTTATGCTTCTACCCAGTGTTTAACTGGTGCTTCTTTTATCAATTCTAAAAGGACGAAGGAAAAGCCAGCCTTGGCATAATTTGAACTCAGGATGTAAGGACAAACGAAATACCACTAACTGTTTCACCTACTATTGTGCTAACGGTTCCGCCAGCTTGCTGGTGTTAGGAGCATAAATTAACAGGGAATTTTGATCAAAGATTTTAATTTAGATCACTTTAAAGCAGGATGTTTGTATCATAGAACAAAGGGCAGCCTCAGATGATTTAGTATCAAAAGGGTTTGATGGTTCACATAGGGTTTAGGAAGGAACAAAAACAGATAGGTTAAGCATGTATCAGAGAATGGGATGCAATAAAAAGATGGGCCCTCACATAAGCAGAGGCTATTGTAAATATCTTTTCTACTAAAGGCACAAGGCCTGAAATTTTGGAGGAGGGGATTGATCGATTACATTGACCCCAGTGTTCCACTGGTACTTAATTTATCGACTATGAAAGGATGAAAGGCAAAGTCGACCTCAGTGGAATTTGAACTCAGAACATAAGTACAGATGAAATACCTATTTCTTTACAACCCACAACAGGCTAAACACGGAGAGGACAAACAAGGACAGACAAATGGATTAAGTCGATTACATCGACCCCAGTGCGTAACTGGTACTTATTTGATCGACCCCGAAAGGATGAAAGGCAAAGTCGACCTCAGCGGAATTTGAACTCAGATCGTAGTGGCAGACGAAATACCACTAAGCATTTCACCCGGCGTGCTAATGATTCTGCCAGCTCACATGATAACAATAATAATAATCCTTTCTTCAAGAGGCACAAAACCTGAAGTTTAGTGGGAGGGGACTAGTCAATTACGTCAACCCCAGTGTTTTACTGGTACTTAATTTGTCGCCCCCCCCCCCAAAAAAAAACAATGTAAAGTAAAGGTGACCTCAGTGGAATTCGAACTCAGAACATAAAGATGGATAAAATGCCACAAAGCATTTTGCCGGGCGTGCTAACGACTGCCTGCTCACTGCCTTAGAGGCTATTGTAATATCAGTAAAGAAATAGCGTTCTGTGAGTGAAGGCTTACCCCACATAGTTAGACGGCTTTTCTTAGACGTAGGTAATGTGTGGGTACAGCAAATGCACTAATCCAGATTTTTAAATATAGCCTTAACATATGGTGAATTTAGATATTTGTAAAGGGTTAACAGCTGTTCAGAGCTGGTGTATATGTTGGCCATATGTGACTTTCGTAAGAGTTTGGTGGTAATGTTAAGCTGAGCAATTATTATTGAGGCGTGTAACAGTATGAGACATGAGAAAAGAATATAATTTAAAATACTTTTGTCTGTGATATGAGTTCTGGCATTACTTAATGGGGACTCAAGTTCTATTTAGGAAGCATGTGCAGAACTAGTATGAACTGAAAACTGCATGCAAACGAACTTTGCCTGCTAATAACAAGGAATTGTGGAGTGGTGTCATTTTGCAAAGGATTAAGGATGGCAAAGCGGCGAGCTGGCTACAATGTTAGCATGCCGGGCGAAATGCTTAGCGGTATTGCGTCTGCCGCTACGTTCTGAGTTCAAATTCCGCCGAGGTCGACTTTGCCTTTCATCCTTTCGGGGTCGATCAAATAAGTACCAGTTACGCACTGGGGTCGATTTAATTGACTTAATCCATTTGTCTGTCCTTGTTTGTGCCCTCTGTGTTTAGCCCCCTCGTGAGTAGTAAAGAAATAGGTATTTCGTCTGCCATTACGTTCTGAGTTCAAATTCCGCCGAGGTCGACACTGCCTTTCATCCTTTCGGGGTCGATCAAATAAGTACCAGTTACACACTGGGGTCGATTTAATCGACTTAATCCATTTGTCTGTCCTTGTTTGTCCCCTCTGTGTGTAGCCCCCTCGTGAGTAGTAAAGAAATAGGTATTTCGTCTGCCGTTACGTTCTGAGTTCAAATTCCGCCGATGTCGACTTTGCCTTTCATCCTTTCAGGGTTGATTAAATAAGTACCAGTTACACACTGGGGTCGATTTAATCAACTTAATCCGTTTGTCTGTCGTTGTTTGTCCCCTCTGTGTGTAGCCCCTTGTGAGTAGTAAAGAAATAGGTATTTCGTCTGCCGTTACGTTCTGAGTTCAAATTCCGCCGATGTCGACTTTGCCTTTCATCCTTTCAGGGTTGATTAAATAAGTACCAGTTAAACAGTGGGGTCGATTTAATCGACTTAATCCGTTTGTCTGTCCTTGTTTGTCCCCTCTGTGTGTAGCCTCTTGTGGGCAGTAAAGAAATAGGTATTTCGTCTGCCGTTACGTTCTGAGTTCAAATTCCGCCGAGGTCGACTTTGCCTTTCATCCTTTCAGGGTCGATTAAATAAGTACCAGTTACACACCGAGGTTGATTTAATCGACTTAATCCGTTTGTCTGTCCTTGTTTGTCCCCTCTGTGTGTAGCCCCTTGTGAGTAGTAAAGAAATAGGAATTTCGTCTGCCGTTACGTTCTGAGTTCAAATTCCGCCAAGATCGACTTTACATTTCATCCTTTCGGGGTCGATTAAATAAGTACCAGTTACACACTGGGGTCGATATAATCGACTTAATCCGTTTGTCTGTCCTTGTTTGTCCCCCCTGTGTGTAGCCCATTGTGAGTAGTAAAGAAATAGGTATTTCGTCTGCCGTTACGTTTTGAGTTCAAATTCCACCGAGGTCGACTTTGCCTTTCATCCTTTCGGGGTCGATCAAATAAGTACCAGTTACACACTGGGGTCGATTTAATCGACTTAATCCGTTTGTCTGTCCTTGTTTGTTCCCTCTCTGTGTAGCTCCTTGTGGGTAGTAAGGAAATAGGATTAAGGATGTTTAGCACTGAAAGTGCAAGTTCATAGATGTAAGAAAGAAGACTGGGAGAACTAGAGAGCCTGGATTGTTAAAATAGGGGCTGAAGAAACGTTAATAAATGCGATAGATTCATCATTATTGTTTTAACATCTACTTTTCCATGCTCTCATGGGTCAGACAGAGTTTTGTGAGGTAGTTCTTTTACAGCTGGATGTCCTTCCTGTTGCTAACCCTTATCTGTTTCCAAGTGAAATAATATTTCTGCATAGCCAGACATGTTTTTGAAGAATAGCTTGCTTACCAACCACATGGTTCCGGGTTCAGTACCACTGCGTGGCACCTTGGGTAAGTGTCTTCTACTATAGTCTCGGGCTGACCAAAGCCTTGTTAGTGGATTTGGTAGACGGAAACTGAAAGAAGCCCGTCGTATATATATATATGTATGTATATGTATGTATGTGTGTGTATATGTTTGTGTGTCTGATTTATATCCAAATACCAGGTTTATAAAAAACAAAATTATTAGGTTGTCTGGAAAGTTCGTGCCGATTTATAGTCGCTTACCTTTCGACTTATTTTAGAACATGGTTAAGTTCATAAAATAGGATTTGACTACACCTCCATTTAGAGCACAGTTCAAGCTATCTTTTTGTGGAAGAAGGTTTATGTTCCTATGTGTAACCCTTTAAAATGGAAGATAAGAAAGTTCATTTTCGGCATTTGATGCTTTGGGAACCAGACAAAAATTGCTGCAGCTTGGCTGGGATGTGTTACCCCAGCCTCCATATTCACCAGATATTTCTCCTTCGGATTTCCACTTATTCAGGTCTCTGCAGAATAGTCTTAATGGTAAAAATTTCAATTCCTTGGATGACGTAAAAAGATACCTTGATGAATTCTTTGCCATGAATCCACCTCAATTCTGGGAAGAGGGTATTTTCAAGTTAAAGGAAAGATGGAGACACATTGTGCAACAAAATGGTTCATATTTGGTTGATTAAAAATGTAATGGCAAGTATTTATTGACCTTTTTCTTTCCTTTAAAAATTGGCATGAACTTTGCGGACAATCCAATAATTTATTAAATTTTTTACCATTTTCAAAATTAATTGACACAAAGACAGTATATTTTAAAACAAATATGATTAAAGGATCTAATATAGGACCCAACTTTGCATATAGGACCCGAGGGAATTTTTCTGAAACACCTTTGCAGGCAAAAAGTGAGTCTTATGTGGTATCACATGCCATGGATATTAAATTATATCTCCATTGAATGTAACTAAAATAAAAATTAGATTATTCTCTGCTTATTTTGATAATATTTGCATCTGATTCAGTGAAAGAAATATGGAAAAAAAAAGGGGGGGGGGATAAAAATGAAAAGCATGCAGAGTGATAGACCTACAGTGTACCATCGTTAAAGTAATTTATTTGTTGGAAATGGTGGAATCAAAAATAACGTCCTTTACTGCAACATACATAGTGGTGGTGTTCAGTGCTTCATTGACAACAACAAATCAATGAGTAGCAGCAGCAGCAGCAACAGCAGGGAAACAGCTGCTACTGTCATTACATGTGCATTACAACCAGCTGTGCTTGGCGAATGACAATTGCTGATCAACGCAGATAGTATTGATTTACCAGTTTTAAGGAAAATACTGAGGGGGAAAAAAACAAAACAAAACAAAACAAAACAAAACAATCTAAGATACTGCTATGACAATAAATTAAATTAACTAACCACACAACAGGTTTGTCAACATAGAATATGGGTCACAGGAGAGAGATATCAACAGTAATATTGGTGAAGGAATTATAGTTACTTTGGTAGCAGGTTGCAGCCAATTATTACAGCAACTTATTTTTCACTTGAAACCGTAACAGAGATTAAGAAAGTAAGAATTAAAGTTCTAAAAATTAGCTTACTCTCTTTTACTCTTTACTTGTTTCAGTCATTTGACTGTGGCCATGCTGGAGCACCACCTTTTTAGTCGAGCAAATCGACCCCAGGACTTATTCTTTGTAAGCCCAGTACTTATTCTATCGGTCTCTTTTGCCGAACCGCTAGGTGACGGGGACGTAAACACACCAGCATCGGTTGTCATGCAATGCTAGGGGGGACAAACACAGACACACAAACACACACATACATATATATATATACATACATATATACGACAGGCTTCTTTCAGTTTCCGTCTACCAAATCCACTCACAAGGCATTGGTCGGCCCGGGGCTATAGCAGAAGACACTTGCCCAAGATGCCACGCTGTGGGACTGAACCTGGAACCATGTGGTTGGTTAGCAAGTTACTTATTATTACTACTACTACTACTACTTCTACTACTACTACTACTACTACTATTATTATCATTACTTTACTGGCACCTGTGCCGGTGGCATGTGTAAAAGATTCGAGCGAGGTCGTTGCCCGTGCCGCCTGACTGGCCCCGTGCCAGTGGCACATAAAAGCACCCACTACACTCTCGGAGTGGTTGGCGTTAGGAAGGGCATCCAGCTGTAGAAACACTGCCAGATCAGATAGGAGCCTGGTGCAGCCATCTGGTGTGCCAGACCTCAGTCAAATCGTCCAACCCATGTTAGCATGGAAAGCGGACGTTAAACGATGATGATGATGATTAACGCGGTGAGCTGGTAGAATCGTTAGCACGCCGAGCGAAATGTTCAGCGATATTTCACCTGCCGCTATGTTCTGAGTTAAAATTTTGCCGAAGTTGACTTTGCCTTTCATATTTTTGGGGTCGGTAAATTAAGTACCGGTGCTGGTGTGTTTATATTCCTGTAACTTAGCAGTTCAGCAAAAGAGAGTGATAGAATAAGTACTAGGCTTACAAAGAATAAGTCATAGGGTCAATTTGTTCGACCAAAGGCAGTGCTCCAGAATGGCTGCAGTCAAATGACGGAAACAAATTAGAACGAAAGAGTATTATTATTATTATTATTATTATTGATCTGATTCAGGTATCTTCATATTCCTGGTAGAATTTATGTTCTAAAATAAGTCGAAAGGTAAGCTAACTATAAACCAGCACAAACTTTCCGGACAACCCAATACAAATCAATTTTCCCCCATTTAAATTAACTAAAATATAATTAATCTGTTCCAGCCCACCACAAAACCACTCAAAAATAATTTTTTATGGGTTTTAAAATAGAAAAAGTGTAGTTACAAGTAAAATGGCAATTATAAAAAGAGAATGCAAAAGAAATATGTAAACTGGTTTTATTAACTAAATTACCTTAACCCTTTAGTGTTCACATTATTCTGCCAAAATTAATCCTTTTTTATCCACATTGTTTTGAACTAATCATGCATTATCTTGTAGCTATGAGATTTTGATGAGGTAGCTGTTAACTTTTAAGATGATATTGTAGGGTTGGTGTGAGAGACCAGATCTGGCCAGTTTGAACATAAAACAGGCAGAATACCTTTGGCCGGATATGGCCGGTTTAAATGCTAAAGGGTCAAAGATGGGATGATTTGTGTGCTCATACTGCGGATTTTTGCTCATACTTCAAGACAAAAATTTGCTCGAGTCTCAGCCCATACAGCAAATTACTGGAACAATGGGGCATTCGTATTGTGAGGTTCTACTGCGTTATTCTTATTATCAAGGCAGTGAGCTGGCAGAATCTTTAGCATACCGAATGGAATGCTTAGTGACATTTCATCTGTCTGTACATTCTGAGTTCAAATCCTGCTGAGGTCAGTTATTATCAGTAAATGCTATTATTATCATTTGTTTTTATTATCTTACAGAGTTCAAGCTAAGCACCTGTGCTTAAAATTGTTTTCGTTATATTATATTGAAAGTATACAGATAGAAAATGCAGAAAAGGGACAAAACTAAGGAAAGAAAGAAGGGTGGTGGAAAAATGAGTAGAGGGATAATATACATATATATATTCAATAAAGATAAATATATAATACATGTATAATATACATATCCATATCCACACTTCCATACACAATAAATATACATATACACATCCATATACAATATACAAAATCTGCGTCAACAAGTTTTGTTTCACCCATGCAAACATGGAAAAATGGATGTTAAATTGATTATATATATGATTATATATATATGATTTTATATATATATATATATATATATATATATACATATAGATGGTAAATGTTTTTTCATTTCCTTTGATTTTAATCTGCAATAGTGGTTCGGAATTTAACTGTCCTCTCTAGCGTGTAGGTAGTCCTATGATGGCTACCTCTTATGTGTTTAAATGTACACTGTATTCATATATATCATCATCATCATCATCCTCATTTAACGTCCGCTTTCCATGCTAGCATGGATAATATATATATATATATATAATATATATATATATATATATATATGATACATAAATAGCTAAAAAGACAGACAAATAGACACTGTTTATGGCAGGCACAGAGTTCTAATCCTGCCAACTTTATTCCAACATTTTTTCCCATTTTCTCTCTCTCTCTCTCTCTCTCTCTCTCTCTCTATATATATATATATATATATATATATATATATATATATATATATACATACACACACATACATGCATGCATGTATGTATGTGTGTGGCTGGTGCTACATAAGAAGCAACTAGAACACTGTAGAGTGATTGGTATAAAGGATATCCAGTTGTAAAAACCATACCAAAACAGACAACTGTGTGTATATATATATACACAAATATATATATATATATCTATATACACACACACACATCAAATGTATCATCATTTTCATGTCCACTTTTCACTACTCACATGAGTGTCTGACAATATGTGCATCTCTGATCACGAGCAGAAGTAGTGGGGAAGCATCATAGCCATGTGTTGGGAGGAATTTTTGGGGGTTTGAATAATTCACCCCTGGAAACATGAGTTTCGTTCATCATCCTTAAACAAACCTAATTCTGGGACTGTTTGAGCAGGATGTGCTACTCCACCTGAAAAAAATTCTAATTGGGTCCCACCCGCAAGGTCATGACCTGTTTATCTTGATATGAGATCACCATGTCATGCACATATGGTTGTGATGCATGTGCCTGGTGTACCCTTATCAGACGGGTAGTCATGATGGGTATACTGGGCATTGGATATTTGTACCCCAGTGTTACTTTGATGGCATGCACTGCTCTCTCACTCAATAATAATAATAATAATAATAATAATAATAATAATAATAATAATATGAACTGGTAATACTGCTACTAAGACATTGTTGCAATTGGTAGTTCTGTAAAATATTAGTTGCAAACAGCTGACAAAACTAAAAGTGGTGATTGGCTAAGAGCAACAATTACATGATATAGTAATTAACTTTCTTTGGAGAGAAGATTAACAACTAGAATCTTAGCTTTTTATTACGGTCATAATTGTAAACTTGGTTTGACAGTAACGTTATCATGTTTCGCTTGGAAGTGAAATTATTGGCAATTTACATCAGGAGCAAACCAGATGATGGTAAAACATAAAACAAGGGAATTACGAAGAGTTAAAATAGAGGAGTTTTTATTTGATGTAAGAAAGTGTTATAAGCGTCATAAGTTATATTGAAGAACTTGTTCAGTTTGACAGTACAAATGAAAGAACAAAAGCATTTTGTTGCTAGTGAGAAGAAAAAAAAACCTGGCTAAAAAAATACAAGTGACTTAACTCATATCACCTTTCTAAATGTATGAGTTGGTTTTATATATATATAAGAAAAAAAAAGGTCGTCATTTGTGAACTACAATAATAGTCTTGTATAGAAAATATAGCTGTCATAAATAAGAAAGAGAGTGAGTGGGGGGGGGGACTAGAATTATATGGATAAAATAAGAGATAAATGTGTCGAAATTCTGGTAAATAAATAAGGTTTTGTTGGTTGGAATTCTAACAAAAAATATTTAACCTTTTAGCATTCCGATTACTCTGTCAAGTGTATCATCCTCATCATCATCGTTTAACGTCCGCCTTCCATGCTAGCATGGGTTGGACGATTTTGACTGAGGGCTGGTGAACCAGACAGCCGCACCAGGCTCCAATCTTAATCTGGCAGAGTTTCTACAGCTGGATGCCCTTCCTAATGCCAACTACTCCGAGAGTGTAGTGGGTTCCTTTTACGTGCCACCAGCACGGGGCCAGTCAGGCGGTACTGGCAATGACCTCGCTTGAATCTTTTTACACATGCCACCGGCACAAGTGCCAGTAAGGCGATGTTGGTAACGATCACGCTCGAATGGTGCCCTTTTACGTGCCACCAGCACGTAATGCTTATTTATTCACATTGTTTAGAATTAACCATGCATGGTCTTGTAGCCTTGAGATTTCAGTGATGTGACTCATTACTTTATGAATGACATTGTGGGGTAAGTGTAAAAGGCCAAATCTGACTAGTTTGGTCATAAAAATCATAGAATTTTTTTTTTTGGCCAGATATGGATGGATTAAATGGTGAAGACTTAAAACTGAGTTAAGGAATCAGTGACAAAAATTTAAATAAAATGAAATTTAACCTCTTCATTATAGAAAGGGAAAAAGTTAACCCTTTAGCATTTAGATTTTTTTTTTTATGAGCTCTTTTCAAGCCTAGCCAGGCTCATGGGCCTGGTTTCCAGGTTTCTATGGTGTATGTGTTCCCCAAGAAACAGGAAGAAAGAGCGAGAGAAAGTTGGGGCGAAAGAGTACAACAGAGGTCGCCACCACTCCCTGGTACTTATTTTTTTGACCCTGCCACCACAAAGATGAAAGGTAAAGTCAACCTCAGTAGAATTTGAACTCAGAACGTGAAGACAGACGAAATACGGCTTCAGTATTTCGTCCAGCACTCTAACTGTTCTGCTAGCTCACAACCTTAATAATAATAATCATAATAATAATAATAATAATATGTATATGTGTCTGTATATACACGCACACACACAATGTATATAAGGTTATGTAGCAAGAAAAGAACACACTCTCTCTCTCTCTCCCCAAAGCAAACAGTAAATAATAAGATCCTTCTTATATCATAGTTGTTGGTGATTAACCTATCAGCTCACTTTCAACAATACAAAATAAAATCAATAACACACTAATGGGAAACCTATAGAACCAGTGTGTCATCACAGTCATATTCTAGTTTAATTAGCCTGGGACAATAGCTGTTGAGTTTCATCCGTTATTACCTGTAAGTGCTAGGTTATTAGATACAGAAGAGAAGGTAAAAATGGCAGCCGAGAGCAGGCACGAGCAATCTCTTACAGGAAGTAGGTCAATGGGACATGGCTCATCATGTGACAGGCCACATGACTTTAACCCTTTAGTGTTTAACCCTTTAGTGTTCACATTATTCTGCCAAAATTAATCCTTTTTTATCCACATTGTTTTGAACTAATTATGCATTATCTTGTTGCTATGAGATTTTAATGAGGTAGCTGTTAATTTTTAAAACAATATTGTAGGGTTGGTGTGAGAGACCAGATCTGGCCAGTTTGAACATAAAACAGGCAGAATACTTTTGGCCGGATATGGCCGGTTTAAATGCTAAAGGGTCAAACCAGCCATATCTGGCCAAAATATTCTACCTGGTTTATCTTCGGACTGGTCAGATATGGACTTTCATAGTTACCTTACGGTGCCATTTTTAAAATAAACAATCACAGTTGTATATTAAAGAGATGAGGAATTATGTACATTATTTACATTCGACAAATATTTGTCCTCATCTTGTTTATTGTTAACACAATGTTTTGGCTGATATACCCTCCAGCCTTCATCAGGTGTCTTGGGGAAATTTCGAACCTGAGTTCTCATTCCTAAGGTATTTATCAATGTTATTATTATTATTATTGTTGTTCAGGTCACTGCTTGGAATCAAACTCGGAATCTTGGAGTTAGTAGCCTGCGCTCTTAACCACTACACTATATGGAATCAGTATTAAGGCAGGATAGAAAAATATTAGGTTTATAAGCCCTAAAATTCATTCCATAATTGCCCACGGACATATGGCATAGTGGTTAAGAACACGGGCAACTAACCCCAAGATTCCAAGTTTGAGTCTAAGCAGTAACCTGAACAATAATAATAATAATAATAATAATAACAACAACAACAATAACAACATTGAAAAATACTTTAGGAATGAGAACCCAGGTTCGAAATTTCCCCAAGATACCTGAAGAAGGCTGGAGGGTATATCAGCCGAAATGTTATGTTAACAATAAACAAGATGAGGACAAATATCTATCGAATGTAAATAATATAAACAATCACATCATTGAAATTTCAAAGCCATGAAATAATGGATGATTAATTCAAAATGGTGTGGAGTACATAAGCTTTACATTTGACAGAATAATCTGAATGCTAAAGGGATAAAAAAAAATTTGAGGTAATTTTTTTGTTAGGCCTACACCTGGTCAAGACCTTGAATCTGAACAGAATTCAAAATTTTAGCTTATATTTTAAAATATTCAACCTGAACCTTTTAGCATTCAGATTACTCTGTGAAATGTAATGCTTATTTATTCACATTGTTCTGAATGAATCATGCATTATTTCGTAAGTCTGAGATCGTTTACTTTTTAGAATGACATTGTAGGATAGGTGTGAGAGGTTGCATCTGGCCAGTTTAAAATATTAACTCTTTAGCGTTCAGATTATTCTGTCAAACGTAATGCTTATTTATTTACACAGTTTTGAAAAAATCATGCATCATTTCATAGTTTTGGGATCTTGATGATGTGATTGTATATTTTAAGAATGACATTGTAGGATAGGTGTATAAAGTCAAATCTGGCCAGTTTGAACATAAAACAGGTAGAATAGTTGGGCTGGATGTGGTTGGTTTAGATACTAAAGGGTTAAATACTCTGAAAGCCTCACTTGAAATGTTCATAGACTTAGCTGTGTGGTTAAGAGATTTGTTTCCCAACCACATGGCTTTGAGTTCAACCCATTGCATGGCATGCTCGGCAAGTGTCTTTCAGTACAGTCCCAGGCTGATGACCTAAGCCTTGTCAGTGGATTTTGTGAATGGAAACTAAAAAAAAGGGTGTTATGTACATGTGTGTGTTTGGGTTGGATGGAGTTTGCTAAAAGCAGATTTTTCTACAGCTGGATGCTCTTCCTGTCAACAACCTTCACCTGTTTCCTAGTTAAGTAATATTTCCCTTTGACCAGACATGTTTTCACAGCAGACTGGAAATGAAGGACACCATTTGCACGACACAGACATCGAAGCTATTTTACAACTATCACATGATATCAAAACAAGATAACACTAACACACACATATATGTAAACCAACACAGTAAATATAAATCATAATCATCATCATCATCCTTTAACGTCTGCTTTCCATGCTAGCATGGGTTGGACGATTTGACTGAGGACTGGTGAACCAGATGGCTGTGCCAGGCTCCAATCTGATCTGGCAGAGTTTCTACAGCTGGATGCACTTCCTAACGCCAACCACTCCAAGAGTGTAGTGGGTGCTTTTACGTGTCACCTGCACGAGGGCCACTCTGACGGTACTGGCAATGGTCACGCTCGAAATGGTGTTTTTGACATGCCACGTGCACAGGAGTCAGTCCAACAGCACTGGCAACTACCTTGCTCAAATGCTTTGTTCACGTGCCACCAACACAAGTGCCAGTTATGCAACACTGGTCAATTATAAGATTTTTAAATATTTCAGCCTTAATCAATTTTAAACTGGTATTGGGGTCTCATCAGGTGTCTACATCACTTTACAATCCCAGAGAAGGAAGTAAGCAGTCTGTTTATATACTCAACAAATCCTGGAGCTTTAGATAACTGGAGCTACTAATTTGTATAATATAAGTGCTTAACACTCACTTTATTTAATATCAGTAACCTAGGAAACACATGAATACGCTGCAGCTATAGTTCAGTGAAAAAGCACAACAGGCTCATTTAATACACATCATTTTATTTCATGTAGCTCGAACTTTTAATCCAGACTGTTGATTTTAAAGACTTCAATGAAGACAAATTTCTATCTTTGCTTCCAGTTAGTTAAATGCTAGCTAATTTATAGATAAGGATTGGAAAGAAAAAAAAGAAGAAAAAAAAGAAATATTTTCTAATTGTTCTGAATATGGGGAAATGAACGCAGCTAAATCTAATTAAAATACTTTATACAATGAAGCTCAATCAAATTTGTTATAAACAAGCATTACATTGCATGAACAGTCAGTGTTCTAAGATTTTGCTTCCCTGGAACCAAACTGAAATTATTTTCCTATATTTTATGCAAACAAAAGAATGTCCAAACAAAGACAGAGAGAGAAGAAAAAAAACTTTATACAGGAGACGTTGGATTAGACGACACAAAAATCCGCCCTTAATCTTTGCATAAATAATTGCTTTTTCATTTCATACAATAGTTTGTGAGTATCTCCTTGCATTCTTTTGTGACCTACATATGATCAAACCAAAACACAAAGCCAGATTTTCTGACAAGTAAAATGTGTAATGTTATGTATGTACACACACATGTTAGCGAACTGAAGTAAAACCTAAGTTCCCATGATGTTAACAATCTACTGCTGGTTAATAACATGGGAAGGCTGCATCCTATCGATTTAATGACTCCAGCATTGGGTTTTATGCCTGTGTTAGTAAGATACTACATGTCCAGTTTATCAGAGATCTGGAACTCGTTACAGCTGCCCTTCCATACTCTTTTATTTCACATTTATATAAAGGCATGCAAGTTATCTTGTTAACAAATTCACCGAAAGACCAGGTCAGGTTGAAATGAGTCAACAGAGACATAAATCACATCAATAATTATTTCTCAGTGATATGAATGTACACATTCTTAAACGAAGGGCAATTAGAGGTTATGATATTCATACCATTTTTTTTTTCTTTCTTTTGAGGATATTAAAGATATAAATAAAATAAGAATGTTTCTGAGAATCAAAACAAAACCTGCAGATGTTGGTTTACCAGGAGCTTGCCTCCACAATAAAAGATAATTAATAACAGTGACGCAACCAGCCTCGATAGAAAATTAACCCTTTTGATGCCAAGCCAACATGGAACTGCTCTTAGTTCTATGGTTCAAACTTTCTTTCAAAATTTCATGTTAATTTATGCTCTAAACACTAGCCTTATAATATCATCATCATCATCATCATCATCATCATCATCATCATCATCATATGTTTAGTTTGACTGAAACTGTCAAGCCAGAGAGCTGCATCAAGCTCCAGTCTGTTTTGGCTTTGTTTCCTAACACAAACCACTCTACAGAGTGTACTGGGTGTCATGTCTTTTACTTACATGTCGCTGGCACAAGTGCCTTTAACATGTCACCAGCATGGGTACCCTTAACATGCCACTGGTACGGGTGCTTTGTGTGTATCACCAGCATACGTGCCTTTAATGTGTCACTGGCATGGGTACCTTTAATGTGCCACTGGTACGGGTGCCTTTTGCGTGTCACTGGCATGGGTACCTTTAATGTGCCACTGTTACGGGTGCATTTGTACATATCACCAGCATTTGTGCCTTTAACGTGTCACCGGCATGGGTACCTTTAATGTGCCACTGGTACGGGTGCCTTTTGCATGTCACTGGCATGAGCATCTTTAAAGTGTGACTGGTACAGATGCTCTCATGTGTCACTGGCACAAGTGCTTTTGACGTGTCAATGGCATGGGCACCTTTAATGTGCCACTGACTACAGGTGCCACTTACATTCCACTGGCACGAGTGCCTTTACCATATCACTGGCATGAGTACCTTTCATGTTAAATTCTTCATCATTTTGAAAATTAATTGAAATAAAGATGGCGCATACCCACAGAAATCATCCATCATCCATCATCATCACTTAATGTCTGCCTTCCATGCTGGCATGGGTAGGACAGTTTGACAGGAGAAAGCCAGGCATGGGACCTGTACCAGACTTTTGTGCGTTTTAGCATGGTTTTAACAGCTGGATGCCCTTCCTAACCTCAACCACCCAGAGTGGACTTAATGCTTTGTATGTATCACAAGCACAGGCGGGGTCAGTTTTGGTATGGTTTTTACAGCAGCTGGATGCCCTTCCAAATGCCAACCACATTACAGTGTGGACTGGATGCTTCTGAAGTGGCACCAGCAATGGTAACCAGAGTTAACCTTCTTGATATCAACCTGCCTCAAACAACCCCTGTTTTTATGATACAGACTTTCTGTTTTAACTCTTTAAGTATTCAAATTCTGTCAAATATAATGCTTATTTATCCACATCGTTTGAAATTAATGATGGATTATCTCATAACTTTAAGACTTCAATGATGTAATTGTTTATTTTTAGAATGACATTATAGGATAGGTGTGAAAGGCCAGATCTGGCCACTTTGAACACGTAATAGATGCTAAGGGGGATATAGTTATATAGAATAGTGCTTCTCAAACTATCTAATGTGGCGTACCGGCGGTTTTTTCTCCAATGTGCCAGGAACCGGTAATATTTCTTAGTAATATTAATTTATACCAGAAACAATACATATAACGAATATAATAAAAGTTGACAATTTTTTAAAAATCTTATATTTATTTTGTAAACAAATAATACAATATTACATAAGCATTTTATAATGTTTCTTTTTCTGGAAACTCACCATGTACTGGCAGCTAATGGCTCATGAACCGGCACTGGTCCATGGACCACCACTCTGAGTAGCACTGATCTAGGTTTTAATCTAAAACCTTCCATCATAATTTCATGCTAGCTTATGTTCCAAATACTAGCTTAAATAATGATGAATTCATTTTAATAAAGTCTCTGTAATTTAAAAAATTCATTAAAATGAAGGCAGAGTGTTTCCACAGAAATATAGCAACAAAGGTGCATAACGCTATAACGCTTATCAAGCGTAATGCTTATTTATTCATTGTTTTGAATTAATCATGCATAAAATAGGTGCAGGAGTGACTGTGTGGTAAGCAGCTTGCTTACCAACCACATGGTTCCGGGTTCAGTCCCACTGCGTGGCACCTTGTGCAAGTGTCTTCTACTATAGCCCCAGGCCAACCAAAGCCTTGTGAGTGGATTTGGTAGATGGAAACTGAAAGAAGCCCATCGTATATGTGTGTGTGTGTGTGTGTGTGTGTATGTTTGCATGTGATTGTGCCCCCAACACAGCTTGACTACTGATGCTGGTGTGTTTACGTCCCTGTAATTTAGAGAGAATAAGTTCAAGGCTTTCCAAAGATAAAGTCTTGGGGTCAATTTGTTCCACTAAAGGCAGTGCTCCAGCATGGCTGCAGTCAATTGGCTGAAACAAATAAAAGAATAAACTCATAGTTTTGCGATTTGGATGATCTGACAGTCTATTTTGGAAATGACATTGTAAGGTATGTGTAAGAGGCTGGATCCAGCTGGTTTGAACATAAAACAGGTGGAATATTTAACATTATTTACATTATTTATATCTGACAGATATCTGTCCTCATCTTGTTTGTTGTTAACACAACATTTCGGCTGATATACCCTCAAGCCTTCTTCAGGTGTCTTGGGGAAATTTTGAACCTGGGTTCTCATTCCTGAAGTATTTTTCGATGTTATTATTATTATTATTATTATTATTATTCAGGTCACTGCCTGGAATTGAACTCGGAATCTTGGGGCTAGTAGCCCGCACTCTTAACCACTACGCCATATGCCCTGTGTTACACAGCAAAGAACTAAGATGGCAGCTTACAATATGAGAATTCATATTTGATAAACAAAATCGTGTTAGATTAAATTATTAGAAATGTTTGCAGTGTTTGTTTTGTTGGAGACTGATGCTAAAAGCAACCAAGATGAAACGAATAATAAGGAAATAAAGAGAACAAGTTACTTGGACATTCAAATCGGAACCAGCAAGAAACATTTTGAGATATTGCAAGATTTTTAAGTTAATAAAGTGGCGAGCTGGCAGAAATGTTAGCATGCTGGGCAAAATGCTCGGTGGTATTTCGTCTGTCTTTACATTCCAAGTTCAAATTCCGCCGAGGTCGACTTTGCATTTTATCCTTTGGAGTCGATAAATCAAGTACCAGTTGCATACTGGGGTCTATCTAATCGACTAGCTCCCTCCCACAAAATTTCAGGCCTTATGCCTAGAGTAGAAGTGATTATTATAATTATCATTATTAAGGTAGCAAGCCGGCAGAAATGTTAGCACACTGGACGGAATGCTTAGTGGTATTTCGTCTGTCTTTACATTCTGAGTTCAAATTCTGCCGAGGTCAACTTTGCCTTTCATCCTTTCGTGTTGATTAAATAAGTACCAGTTACGCACTGGGGTCGATATAATCGACTTAATCCGTTTGTTTGTCTATGTTTGTCCTCTCTGTGCTTAGCCCCTTGTGGGTAGTAAAGAAATAGGTATTTTGTCTGTCTTTATGTTCTGAGTTCAAATTCTACCGAGGTCGACTTTGCCTTTCATCCTTTTGGGGTTGACAAATTAAGTAACAGTTGCATACTGGGGTCAGTCTAATCGGCTGGCTCCCCTCCCCAAATATTTCTAATCGACTGCCCCCCCACTCCCCCCAAATTTCTAATCAACTGACCACACCCCCAAAAATTTTGGGCCTTGTGGTCTACAGCAGAAAAGAATATTTTTAAGATAATTTTTCATATATTTCATTTATTGATTAATTTATTGAATTCTTTCATTTATCCTTTATTGTTAACACTGAGTAGAGAGGAAAGAAAAAAGGCAACGAAATCAAAAATGTGAAAATGTTACATCATCTCCCAAGGTTTTCAAATAATGCATTTACACGATATCACATCACGCCTGCGTTATTACTATGTAACGCTGGCATTTACATTACATCAAGAATTTCTGTTTATAATTGTATATTTCTACAAGGCACCTAATCTTATTGATAAACTTGTTCCAAAATATAAATGCAACCAAGTAAGAAAGCAGCAAAGAAGAAACCAACACATGGACACACATACACACAGATACACATGGACACACATACACACAGATACACATGGACACACATACACACAGATACACATGGACACACATACACACAGATATACATGTGCCTATGTATACACACATGTACGCACGCATATACGCACACACAGGCACACGCATACACATACACAAAAGTGAAATGTTGCCAAGATGGAAATTAAGAAAAATAAAGGGCTGCAAATAATATTGGAAAGTGGAGGGTAGCCAAAGCTGGAGTTGAAATCCATAATTTATTTGTCATGAATTTATAAATGGCTGTCAGTTTTGCAAGCTTCGTAAGATTATTTAAACATTCGCATCAAGTAAAAACAAGAACGCGATGTAAAATTGAGAAAATATGTAAATATGTAAATAAATTTGATTGTACTATCTATTTCTCATGCATGACGCACAACAGCATTTCTGAAATCAGTGGAAAGACAAAATGAAAACTGAATGTTTCTCCTTATCAGCAGAAGAACTCTCACAACGTTACATTCATAATATACAATGGATATTATTAAAACTGTTTATGTGAGAAATCATTATTAATACCACACGAAAATATCATTATTAAAACTGTTTGAAGGTCATATCATAAGAATGATATCAACAATAGAAAGAAAGAAAGAGAAAGAGAAAGAGAAAGAAAGAATGAAAGAAAGAAAATATCAATAAATTGTTTTACAGAAGATGAATATTTTCAGTGTTTAGATAAAGCTCAAATACTTTAAAAAGCAAAAGAATTATTCACGTATCTCCTTCAGTTGCGTCCAATATATTCTGAAAATGTCTGCAGAAAACGCACATTTTTTTTTTTTTTTTGTTAACTTTGTTTTTGTTTTTTTGTTTCCAAAACAGAAATAAGAACATGGAATGAAATGATGTTTCACAAAGGAGATTTTTCAAAATTTTGTTTCCCTTAGTTTCCGAGATCAAATCTCGCTGGAACTGCCTGACCATCACCCCCACCACCATCACCCCCCACCACCACCAACACTGCACCCAATCAATAAAATATATGCAACAAACCTTCCCTCGAACCCTCAACCATTTAGAATTCAGATTACCCAGTCAAATGTAATTCTTATTTATTCCCATTGTCTTGAATTAATCAATCATTATCTCATAGCTTTGAAATTCTGATGGGTGATAGTATAGTTTAGAGTGGCATTGTAGGATAAGTGTGAGAGGCCAGATCTAATCAGTTTAAACAACATAAAACAGGCAGAATATTCCTTTCTCTTCTACTCTAGGCACAAGGCCCAAACCTTTGGGTGAGAGGGGTGGCAGTCAATTAGATCGACTCCAGTACGCACCTGGTACTCAATTTATTGAGTAGTTAGTTAGTTAGTTAGTTAATTTGGCTCAAAAGCAAATTGCAAGGCCATGTAGGGGGACATGGAGTTAAGTACAGGGTGGTGTTCATGTAAAGAGTTCAGGCCACTTGAGGTCAAGGGAGACTTTGAACAAAGCGGTCGTCGGCATCTTCACCATCTCGTCTGGCAGCTTGTTCCACGGATCCGCAACCCGGACGGAGAAAGCTCCTCTCCTTCGATTGAGATGAAATCGTCGCAGGTAGAGCTTTTCGGAATGACCCCGCAGCCGACGCTCTGGAGCAGGAGTGAAGAACAGCTCTTTCAAGAGGTTACACTTTCCGCTTATGATGCTGTGGGCGAGAATGAGATCACCACGGCAGCGGCGTTTTTCTAGAGAATAAAGGTCGAGCGTCCTCAGCCTTTCTTCATAGGACAAATTTTTGAGACCATGAACCATGCGGGTAGCCAGCTTCTGGACTCTTTCGAGATGCTGTATGTCTTTGAGGAGATAAGGAGAAGAGGCTTGAATCCCGTATTCCAATATGGGTCTCACCAGCGTGACATAGAGTGGTAGGAATATGGCTGCTGTGAGCATTCCGAATGACCGTCGAATCAAGAACAGAATTCCGCGTGCTTTGTTGGCAGCATGGACGCACTGGGCTGAAGGCGAAAAGGAGGAATCCACCAAGATACCCAGGTCCTTTACCTGATCGGTCCTCTCCAGCAGCAGACGACCCGGCTCGAAATCAAGTAAGGTAAGAATGAGAGGCCAGATTTGATCAGTTTAAACATAAAACAGGCAGAATATTCCTTTCTCTTCTACTCTAGGCACAAGGCCCGAAATTTTGGGGGAGTGGGGTGGCAGTCAATTAGATCGACCCCAGTACACATCTGGTACTTAATTTATCGACTGCAAAAGGATGAACGGCAATGTTGACCTCGGCGGAATTTGAACACAGAATGTAAGACGAAATACTGTGAGATGTAATGCTTATTTATTCCCATCGTCTTCTACTAATCATGCACTGTTTCATAGCTTCAAGATTTCAATGATGTGATTGTTTATTTTTAGAAATGACATTGTAGGGAAGGTGAAAGAGACTGGATCTGGCCAGTCTGAACATAAAACAGGTGGAATATTTGGGTCAGTTTAAATGCTAAAGGGCAAAGCTTGAGTATGGGACATGACTTGAAATTTTAGAGGTTTTAACCGAGGTTGCTTTAACCCTTTAGCATTTAAACTGACCATATAGGTGTAGGAGTGGCTGTGTGGTAAGTAGCTTGCTAACAAATCACATGGTTCTGGGTTCAGTCCCATTGCATGGCACCTTGGGCAAGTGTCTTCTACTATAGCCTCAGGCCGACCAAAGCCTTGTGAGTGGATTTGGTAGACGGAAACTGAAAGAAGCCCGTCGTATATATTTGTATGTGTGTGTGTTTACGTCCCTGCCTGTCCCACTAACATCGCTTGACAACCGATGCTGGTGTGTTTACGTCCCTGTAACTTAGCGGTTCGACAAAAGAGATTGATTGAATAAGTACTGGGCTTACAAAGAATAAGTCCTGGGGTCGATTTGCTCGACTAAATGCGGTGCTCCAGCATGGCCACAGTCAAATGACTGAAACAAGTAAAAGAGTAAAGAGAATCCATGCCAAATATTCTACCTGTTTTATGCTCAAACTGACCAGATCTGACCTCTCACACCTTCCTCGCAATGTCATTCTAAAAATAAGCGATTACTTCATTGCAATCTCTTTGCTAGAAGATAATCCACAGTTAATTCAAAACGATACGAATAAATAATTATTACATTTGAGAGAGTAATACAAATACTAAGGAGTTCAACAGAGAGTTTGTATCACAGAACCAGCGGCCGTTTCAAGGAGGTTGTTATCAAAAGGAGTGAAGAACAATGACATCCAGGACTAAATTATCCTAGCGGCAAGCTGGCAGACACGTAGCACGCCGGGCGAAATGCTTAGCAGTATTTCGTTTGCCACTAGGTTCTGAGTTCAAATTCTGCCGAGGTCGACTTTGCCTTTCATCCTTCGGGGTCAATTAAATAAGTACCAGCTACGCACTGGGGTCGATATAATCGACTTAATCCGTTTGTCTGTCCTTGTTTGTCCTTTCTGTGTTTAGCCCCTTGTGGGTAGTAAAGAAATAGGCATATATTGCCTTCCTATTTCAAGACAGTAGGGTGTGATTTGGCTACTATTTCTGGCAGCTTACTTGAGTTCATTATTTAACCGAAGATAAACAGAACTTATATTTTCCAGTAGGAGAAATAAACTGAACTAAGCAATAAGCTAACAATCTAAGAATTAAAATGTTTTACGATAGGATTTGAACCCTCAACCCTAGGACAGGTAGTTCACCACTTTTTGCACTTAGGTTTTTTTTTTATTTAATACTAGCAGTATCGCCCGGCGTTGCTCGGGTTTGTTTCGACCCTTTAAAATTGGAATTTTTGAAAAGTAAAAATTTTGCATTATGTAGCTTGTTATTCTCTTTAAGTGAACATTTTCCTGGTTGAAATACACCGAAAAATGGTGACACAGCAGTCAAAAAATTGTAAAAAATAGGGATCTTCATAGAAAAAAAAGCACCTTTTTGATGTAAATAATTTTTGGTGTTAACATGGTCCGATTTAAATTTTATCTTCTACAGAAGGAAGAGCAAGCCTTCTTCTATCATACTCTCAATTTTGGTCAACTTGTGCCGCAGGGTCTCGGAGGAGATAGTGTTAGTTGAAGGCTACCAAACCTGCCATACACAGACAACTTCAGCTTTATATATAGAGAGATTATACAAATCTAATAGAAAATAGCAAATTTAGGTAATTTCTATTGAATGTCCCTTTACAAACACATGCGTAATTAAATGTGTGTATGTATGTGTGTCTGTGTGAATGTCAGTGTGTGTGTGTGTATATGTGTGTGCTTATGTGTATACATATGTATTGTTGTTTTCCTGTGTCTGTATGTGTTTGCATGTGTGTGTGTGTGTGTGTGTGTGTGTGTGTGTGTGTGTGTAAACACCTATGTTAATGCAATGCATATTTTATTAAATATGATCTTAAAGTAGATTCATCATTTGATGTCCTAATTAATATATCAAGATTGAATTTAAAACATTAAAACAACAATTCATTAACATTTTTAATTACATGCCTTTTGTTGTTGTTGCTGTCGTTTTTTGTTTTTGTTTTGGCTCCAACCTAATTCTTATATTTAATTTAGAAATACAGAAGCTTTCAAAAGTATAATTTGCCATAAAAAAAAACAAAGCAAAGAAAACAAAAAAAAAGTTTGGTACAATAAGGGAATTGCAAAACAACAACAAAAAAAGGAAAAAAAAGCTTTGCTAATAAATCAACATCCTCCTCTCTCTCTATGTCTTACTAAAGGATCTATAGAAGATTAGTATTTTGAGAAGACAAGGTGATCAATAATTCTAAAAGGAATTTCTCCGGTGATGACAATCTGCCAATTATGAGGGCATTGAAAGGGTTGAGATGCAATGTCAAAAGGAGAATGATAGCAAACATTTTGATAAATGTTGGGGAAGCTAAAACCATATATGTAAAAGATAGTTGGAACGGAGCTACTTCAATCTGAAATGAGCGAGAGCAGTTTATATATTGGGAAGATTAAAATCTGACAAGAATATATCAGATTTTATACCACAACACTATGTAAAAAGATCATTGTTCAAAGACAGGGACAATAAAACACAATCTGAGTTCTAGATCTCAAAAGAAATTATATTCGGCTGCTTTTATCACTGCAGTAAAAATTCGACAAAGAGAATACTCAAAAATGAAAAATGAAAGGATGGAAAACAATGAAGAGGCCAACAAACAGATGAAATGTTATATCAGTTCTAAATGCCAAAAACTACTATGGGAAAAAACGAATGGTTGTAACAAGCCAATGATGAGCATAAATGTAGTTGCCCACCCTGCTGAAAATAACAGCCAAATCTCTTTCAAATCTTAGACTATCGTTTTAATGAACCCTTTTACCTGTCCTGTGTAACCTGTTCTGTGATACACAAAGTATTTCTTTGGCGTCCATGCATCAGGTGATAACACATTTCCAATTTCTTTTCAACCATCCGGATACTTTGGTTACTTATGAAAGGAAAGCTTTATATTTCTCAGAGCGGCCCGATGCCAGTGCCGCCTGATTGGCTCCTGTGCTGGTGGCATGTAAAAAGCACCCACTACACTCTCAGAGTGGTTGATGTTAGGAAGGGCATCCAGTTGTAGAAACATTACCAGATCAGATTGGAACGTGGTGCAACCTCCTGGCTTGCCAGTCCCCAGTCAAACCGTCAAATCAATGCCAGCATGGAAAATGGACATTAAACGATGATGATGATGATGTATACAACAAGGGCTAGCTAAAAGTTTGAAACCATGTGTGGATATTTAGGACAAACTTATGAAAATGCTTTGGACAAGCAAAGGGTCAAGGAAAAGATAACAATAGACAATGTAGTCCTATGTAACCTTGATCATCCCTTTTGGAATAGAATTCGTGTATATCTGTTAAATCACACCTCTAACTTGATTAAAACAGTTATTATATAATTATTGCTATAATTTATTATTCACGGAAGGCAATTAACTGGCAGAATCATTAGAACACCGGACAAAATGTTTAGTAGAATTTCATTTGTCTTTGAGTTCTGAGTTCAAAATTCTGTTGAGGCTGACTTTGCCTTTCATCTTTTCAGGGCCGATGAATTAGGTACCAGTTAACTATTAAGGCTGATGTAATACACTTAACCCATCCTCCGAATCTGCTTCTCATTCTTAAGGTATTTTTCGATGTTTGGTTAGTAAACCGTGCCCTTAACCACTACACCATATACCTTTAGTCGAAAAAATCAACCTCAGTATTTTGCACAGTAGTGGTCCTTAACTGGGTTTCATATGGCCCTTGTGGGTTCATATAAGATTTTGTTGTTAAAATTTGTGCCAAATAAATTGGTTATACTTCAATAAATTTTTTTTATACAATTCCTAATAATATTTAATCATAAAAATATAATAGGATCTCTTAAACAGCAAATGGCTATGAGGGTCCAACCAATCAAACTAGGAATCAAAGGGATCCACGAGCAAAAAAAATGGTTGAAACCACTATTCTAGAGGGAAAAGTTAGAAATTATCAAGAAAAGACACGAAGGTGGTAGCTTCCATGCTACAGGACACAATTTTGGAGTCAAAGAATCTATCATTTGTTCTGTTTGCAAAAGTGCATGGTAACGATTCATTTATCTTTTTGTTTGTTTTAACCAAACGCCCACTATGATAAATGAGTATAGAAGTACTGGAAGTCATCTCAAACAACCTCAATATTGTTGCATTGTATCAATATAATAAATCTGTAATATTTCATTGCTGCCATCCTCTTAGAAAGCAGAGTAAATGACTTAATTTCCATCCACTTATATTTCTAATATGTTATATAGAAAGGTAAAACCCAATGACCCATTATTCTCTTTTCTTTAAAATCCTCAATTTTCTTTGTTCATTTTAAAAGTTTAACTTAATTTAAACCTTTTATTTTTTTTCTCGTTTTTATTGGTCTAATTAATTGTATTCACAATCTCAGGCCAGTACACACAAGTTAGCATTAATATAATTTAATATTTGGTGCATTAAAAGAAGCTCACTTGAAATCTTTATATATAAAAGTAAGGTTGTGTGTCTGTCTCCTACGATTCAGATTCCTAACTACTCCTACATTTTGCGGTGCAGTTTAACCAAAACCGGGTATCTTATAGTCGTGATTCATATCGAGCCCTTCTGGGTATTAGCGCGCGTCTACGATGAGTCTACGATTTTAAAAATAATTTACCATTATTTTTTTCCCATTTTAATGCATTTTATTCGCTATTATATAAGGGAAGTAACTCTCTAAAAATGTCTACGATGAGTCAACGATTTAAAAAAAAATTTACCATAATTTCTTTTTGCATTTTTTTGCTATTTTTTGGCTATAACTCTCTAAAAATGCTTTATAGTTATTTCCCTTACAAACCCAAGCAATGCCGGCCGATACTGCTAGTAACTGATAAAAAAGGATGCAAGAGAATGACTAATATTTTCATTTGTCAGGCAAGTGCAGGGAGAGAACTCCAGACATGTTTCGGTGTCATTCTGACTTCTTCAGCATAGCATATAATTCACTATATTTACTAAAAGAATCACTAAGTAAATATACACTCATGTGCATTTGTTAGTGTAAGAAAACAGAATTGATTAGACACGATCACTAACCTTGCAGATAATCATAACTTGATTTAGTGACTCATTCACCTATGAGTCTTCATAAGATCTTGCAATAAAAATTTTAATGACATAGGTGAAAAAGGAAAATGTATAATGTTGGAAAATCTCAATAAGAGTAGTAACTATACTGACAAGTAAAGTTAATCGCCACATCATTTATGGCTGTTCGATATCCCTACCATTTTGGCCCCAGAGAGATCTTCAACCAGCTAGTTATAGGTGCAGCCTGCACCCTGTACATATTGCAAACAGAGGAGCGAACCCCTACCATCCTCCATTATATTTGATGGCAAAAAAGATGCACAGGTGTATTAGACACCCTGCAATTTCAGCAGCGCATATTTAAGAGGAGAAAGGGCTTTTTTGTTTTTAGAGTTTACGGGAGGCCCAACTGTGCATATAGGGCCAGGCATGGCTTTTTGAGACGTTCTGTTTGGGGGAAAAAAATTACTCGTAGGCCATCAAATGTCATACTTGGTTTCCATTTGTGCAAAACGAAAACTGGGGAAACCAAGATCCAAGTGAAGAATTTAGCTTTAGAAGTGCATACCCAAATTTTTTTGTCCTTTTCATCTAGTAATTTTACATATATATATATATATATATATATATATATATACACACACACATACATACATACATACAAACATATATATGCTTTTCAATAACATAAACAACAGCCATATGATTTCAGAACAGGCATATATTTACATATATTGTTGAAAGATGTCTTCCATATCTTAAGCATAACTAACCACTTTACAATGAATTATTTATCAAACAAGTAGATATATACCGAAGTAAATACATTAATGTGAATTTAAAATTATTTTATTTAAATTATACAAGAATTTTCAGGGTTTTTTTTGGGTTTTTTTTAACACCACCGAATATTTTCTCACAGAATTCATACCAAACATTGCTGAAAGCATTAAAAAAAAATTATATTCTCCTCTGTTCTAGTTTTAAAAACTCTATACTTTATACTGCCAATAGAAACTGAGGAGTATTAATCAAGAAGCACTATTTTATTCATTAATTCAAAATATGCACCACTTTTATGGAAATCCACGACATTAGAGCTAAACATATACAATAGCTGATAAATTTATTTTTCTACGGTAAAGCTAAATTGAATATATAGATGGTCTTAGCTGAAACTATAGTAGCACAAAATTTATGATTATTGTTATTACTTAAACAGGAACAGCAGAGGACAAGAAAAGATACCATTTTTAATATATATTGCTACGTCCACCTAATTTCTGTGTTCAAATTTCATTAAAGGAAGCAAGCTGGCAGAATCGTTAGCATGCCGGGCAAAATGCACCGTGGCGTGTCATCTGTTTTTATGTTCTGAGTTCAAATTGTGCCAAGGCCATCTTTGCCGTTTGTTAATTCAGAGTTGATAAAATATATACCAATTGAGCACTGTGGTCAACTTCATTGACTTACTGCTTCCCCCCAACTACTGGTCAAAATTTGAAGCTATTATTATTATTATATTATTATTATAATTATTATCATTATCATTATTATTATTATTATTATCATTATTACTATTATTATTATTTATATGGCACCGGCAATGCCCACGACTACAATTCATTTTTGCTAGTTGAGTAAATTGGAGAAACATGAAAGAAAGTGTCGTGCTCGAAGGCACAATGTGCCACCAGAAGTCAAACACACAACCTTATGAACATGAGCCAAATATGATAACCATTAAGCCACAGACCTTCACTGTAAATGAATAACCCTACAATAGACTAGCATCCTATCCAGGAGGAATGTAGTATTCTCAGTCACTTATACGCTATGGAAATCAGGTAAGTAGCCCTGTGAGTTCTCGGAGTCAAAGACAGAAATGTCCAAGGAACTTATTTTTACTATTTTGGTTGCTACACCTTGTTTCCGTCATCTTCAGGTAAACCATTTTCCAAAATGCACACATCCTCTGGTCAGGTCTGAAATCAGAAGTTTGCTTTTCTAACACAAGATTCTAATGTTCTTATCTACTAAACCACAGCCACGGTTCATAAAACTGACCTCACACACACACACAGACAGACACTGACATACAAAATGCACACAAGAAGCTGAGGTTTGCAGCCTAGGAAACTTCATCTGAGAAAAAAAAAAAAAAAGCAAGGGAAATAGAATATAATTGAAGTGACCATTGTTGTATTGTTCTCTCATAAAAACGGAAATGGTCACGTATTTTAGTTAGTCATCAGATCAATAGAACAGAACCTATTGCTGTTACTAGTAGTAGTAGTACTATTGCTACCACCACCACCACCACTGCTACCACTATTACTACTACCACTGCTACTACCACTGTTATTACTACTACTGCTGCTGCTGCTACCACTATTACTACTGCTGCTGCTGCTACTACTGCTTCTGCTACTACTACTGCTACTACTACTACTACTATTACTGCTACTACTACTACTGCTGCTGCTACCACTACTACTACTACTATTACTGCTACCACTACTACTACTACTACTGCTACTGCTACCACTACTACTACTACTACTACTACTACTACTACTACAGAATGCACCAAAGCATTTTGTCCGGTGTGCTAACAGCTCTTTGTGTTTGGTACAAAAAAATAAACTGAACAAAGAAATAAGCTAACAATCTAAGAATTAAAATGTTTTACGATAGGATTTGAACCCTCAATCCTAGGTCAGGTAGTTCACCACTGTTAGCACTTAGGGTTTTTTCTTATTCAATATTATACAAATCTAATAGAAAATAGCAAATTTAGATGATTTCTATTGAATGTCCCTTTACAAACATATGGATAATTAAATATGTGTGTATGTATGTATGCCTGTATGTGTGTGTGTGAATGTGTGTGTGTGTGTGTATGTACGTATGTATGTATTATTTGTGTGTGTCTGTGTATATATGACAATTACTGCCATAGGACAATTCCCTCCAATGACAACTACCCCCTAGGACAATTACCCTGCTTAGTTAATTACCCCCTGCCAATATATTAAGAAGTTTTAAAGCATCATCTGTTGTCCTCAGGGGTGTATATCCTAGACTCTTGCTAACAACCTCCCCTTGTAACTTAGCAGTTCAGCAAAAGAGCCAGCAAGAATATATAGCAGGGCTCATATTGGGCCCATAATGGCGGCGAGCTGGCAGAATCATTAACACGCCGGGTGAAATGCTTAGCGGTATTTCGTCTGCCGTTAAGTTCTGAGTTCATTTTCCGCCAAGGTCGACTTTGACGGTTATCCTTTTGGGGTCGATTAAATAAGTACCAGTTACGCGCTGGGGTTGATATAATTGACATAATCTGTTTGTCTGTCCTTGTTTGTCCTCTCTGTGTTTAGCCCCTTGTGGGTAGTAAAGAAATAGGTATTTCGTCAGCCGTTCCGTTCTGAGTTCAAATTCCGCTGAGGTCAACTTTGCTTTTCATCCTTTCGGGGTCGATTAAATAAGTACCAGTTACACACTGGAGTCGATGTAATCGACTTAATCCCTTTGTCTGTCCTTGTTTCTCCCCTCTATGTGTAGCCCCTTGTAGGCAATAAAGAAATAAGAATACGAAGCAGGGCTCATTTGTTGAACTAAATCCCTGGAGATGGTGCCCCAGTATGGCATCATTCCAATGAGCGAAACAAGTAATCAATACGAGATAATTAAGGTTTATTACTCAAATACAAAATCAGAGCAGAATACAAACAAATGCCATAATGATTCATATATACATATTTTATTTATTTAAAAGGTTCACAAATAAATCAATGACTGAGAAGCAAGCTAACATTTAACTACTTCCCAATGGTAATAAGTACAGTCTTTATGTTTGTGAATTCACCGAGAAATTAGATTAAATAACACCTTATAAACACCGTTAGCTCCACGTACCAAATCATACCTAATTTTGTCTTGTAGCTAATCACGCATCAATCATTGAAGGAAAACATTTCGTAACTCACTTAAATGTTTATTTAAAACAAAAACCAATTTCTTTTAAACATTAACCCTTCAAGCATTCAGATTACTTTGTCAGATGTAATACTAATCTATTCACGATTCTACCAGCTTGTCACCTTAATAATAATAATAATAATAATAATAATAATAATAATAATTGTTTTGTCTTGGTATAAAAGATGGGCTACAGCAAATATCATGCTCAATATCACAGACTTGCTTCTCAGTTATTTTACCATAACCAGTTGAGCATGTCCCTTGGTGGCTGACGATATGTGCATCTCTGATCAGGAGCAGAAGTAGTGGGCGAGCATCATAGCTGTGTGCTGAAAGGAATTTTATTTGGGTTTTGAATAATTTACCTCTGGAAACATGGGTGTTTCATTCAGCATCCTTAAAGAACCCTTATTCAGGGACCTTTTGAGCGGGATAGGTTACTCAACCAGAAGAAAATTCTAACTGGGCTCTGCCTGCAAGGTCATGTGCTGTTTATCTTGATATGAGATCACCATGTCGTGCATATATTGTTGTGATGCATGTGCCTGGTGTACCCTTATCAGATGAGTAGTCATGAAGGGTATACTGGGCTTCATATATTTTACCCCAGAGTCACTTTGATGGCATGCACTGCTCTCTCACTCAATAACAATAATAATAATAATAATAATAATCCTTTCTACTAAAGACACAAGGCTTGAAATTCAGGGGGAGGAGACTAGTTGATTAGTAGGTTTCATTAGTACTTAATTTACCAACATCAAAAGGATAAGAAGAAAAGTTGACTTTGGTGGAATTTGAACCCAGAATGAAAAGATGGATGAAATGCCACAAAGCATTTTGCTTGACGTGCTAACAATTCTGCCAGTATGCCACCTTAAACTTAAAGACAGATGAAATACTACTAAGCATTTCACCCGGAGTGCTAACGATTCTACCAGCTCACCGCCTCAATAATAATAATAATGATGATGATAATAATAGTAATAATAAAGATGATAATAATAATAATGAGAATAATAATAATAAAATAATAATAATAATAATAATTGTTTTGTCTTGGTATAAAAGATGGGCTACAGCAAATATCATGCTCAATATCACAGACTTGCTTCTCAGTTATTTTACCATAACCAGTTGAGCATGTCCCTTGGTGGCTGACGATATGTGCATCTCTGATCAGGAGCAGAAGTAGTGGGCGAGCATCATAGCTGTGTGCTGAAAGGAATTTTATTTGGGTTTTGAATAATTTACCTCTGGAAACATGGGTGTTTCATTCAGCATCCTTAAAGAACCCTTATTCAGGGACCTTTTGAGCGGGATAGGTTACTCAACCAGAAGAAAATTCTAACTGGGCTCTGCCTGCAAGGTCATGTGCTGTTTATCTTGATATGAGATCACCATGTCGTGCATATATTGTTGTGATGCATGTGCCTGGTGTACCCTTATCAGATGAGTAGTCATGAAGGGTATACTGGGCTTCATATATTTTACCCCAGAGTCACTTTGATGGCATGCACTGCTCTCTCACTCAATAACAATAATAATAATAATAATAATAATCCTTTCTACTAAAGACACAAGGCTTGAAATTCAGGGGGAGGAGACTAGTTGATTAGTAGGTTTCATTAGTACTTAATTTACCAACATCAAAAGGATAAGAAGAAAAGTTGACTTTGGTGGAATTTGAACCCAGAATGAAAAGATGGATGAAATGCCACAAAGCATTTTGCTTGACGTGCTAACAATTCTGCCAGTATGCCACCTTAAACTTAAAGACAGATGAAATACTACTAAGCATTTCACCCGGAGTGCTAACGATTCTACCAGCTCACCGCCTCAATAATAATAATAATGATGATGATAATAATAGTAATAATAAAGATGATAATAATAATAATGAGAATAATAATAATAATAATAATGATAATAATAATAATAATAATAATGAGAATAATAATAATAATAATAATAATAATAATAATAATGATAATAATAATAAATTCCACCGATGCAGTACCAGGTACTGACTCTCATGGCTTCTGATCTTAACTGATTGGAAGTGTTATCGTGTACATTGTTTTGTCTTGGTACAAAAGATGGGCTATAGCAAATATTCTGCTCAATACAACAGGTTTGCTTGTCAATTGTTTGACCATAACCAGTTGAGCATGTCCCTTGGTGGCTGACGATATGTGCATCTCTGAACACGAGAAGTAGTGGGGGGGGGAGCATCATAGCCATATGTTGAGAGGAATTCTTTGGAGTTTGAATAATTCACCTTTGGAACCATGGGTGTTTTGTTCATCATTCTTAAACAATCCTTATTCAGGGACCTTTTGAGTGGGATGGGCTACTCGACCAGAAGAAAATTTTAACTGGACCCTCATCTGCAAGATCTTGCAGTGTTGATCCTGATGCTAGGTCACCATGTCATGCACATACGGTCATGAAGCATGTGCCTGATGTACCCTTATTAAATTGGTACACAAGAAATTGTATATTGGGCTTTGTATATTTGTACCCCAGTGTCTGTTTGATGGCATGCATTACTCTCTCACCCAATAATAGTAATAATGATAATAATAATAATAATAATAATAATAATAATAATCCTTTCTACTATAAGCACAAGGGCTGACATTTTGGAGGAAGGGGACAAGCTGATTATATCGACTGGTACTTAAAATCTATCAACCCCAAAAAGGGATGAAAAGCAGAATTTGAAGAAAAATTCTTGAAATTCGAGGAAACTTGTCAATAAACCTCAAGATGAAATGCTAACTACATTAGCATAATGTTATAATAATAATAATGACAATGATGATGATGATGATGATGATGATGATGATGATACCAATAATAATTGGCACACTTGGAGGTATCAGCACTCAACTACCAGCTTGGCTAAAAAAAAATCGGTTACAAAAGTAAAGGATAGAACCACCTACAAAAATCATTCATTGCTTCAAACTTCAAGAGTTCTCTGCAGGGTTCTTGAAGCATGATCAGTAAAATAAGTGTCAGCTTAGTCTGTTGGCTGTGGACAGCTGACACTTTCCACATTACCCAGCGGAATAAACGGGGAGTTTTCGTCAAATAACAACAACAACATGAATAAAAATAATCAATTAACAAAATCTAAAAAATTTGTCAAAATTATTTATTCCTTGACCAATATTATAATTAAGCCTAATTAATAATTAAAAAGAAAGAAAACAGTCAAGTTTTATAAAGAAAATGAAATTAAAATACAATTGATTATCTTAGTAATAAGATATTTAAAAATGCAATTTTGAATAATGGTAAAGAATATGGAATATGAAGGAAATACAGAAGACAGCATTTTACTTCAACCACAAAAATATTCCTCTAAGTTGAACTCAGAAACAATACACTTATATTATTTTTTTATTTTCTCTAATTTCCTTATTAAGGTATATAAATATTCACGGATACTGATTAAAATACGAAGTCAAAATACTGGTAACTGTGCAAAATAATAATAATAAGAAGAAGAAGAAGAAGAAGAATGATAATAATAATGATGATGATAATAATAATGATAATAATAATGATGATGAGGATAATAATAATAATGATAATGATAATAATAATAATTAATAATAATGATGATAATAATAATGATGATGATAATAATGATGATGATAATAATAATGATGATGATAATAATGATGATGATGATAATAATGATAATAATAATAATAAAGATAATAATAATAATAATAATAATAATAATGATGATGATGATAATAATAACGTTGATGATGAATTAAAGAAAAACTAAATGAGAAAAACAAAAATGAAAAATCTATACTTAATCACGAGATATCGTCTAAATTTGAAAGTTCAAATTAAAATTCTGTTAATATAACCGAAATATGTAAAAAGACCAAAATAACTTGTATATATTTCTTTTGAAACATGGAGAAGTAGAAGACGTAATTGACAATTACGAAGATTTCATCCCTTCTTTGCTCTCATACATTTTCGCTAGCAACAAACGCGAAGTGGTTTTGAAGCATGTTCTGGGTTTTTACTTTTTTTTTTATTATTTTTTTTTTTTAAGAACCCTTCTTATCAGACAATGGCGACGGCTTTTAGAACGGAACGCGATGACTACTACTGAATTGAAGGTTACCATGGGTTTTTAACATGTCAGAAACCATCTAAATATCTTCATGCAAAATTATAGCAATTAAGATGAGTTTGAAAGCAAACATGCATATTTTACATAATAATCTTACGGCATAAACGAAAATAGATCGATAAATTTAAAAAAAAAAAAAGGGGGAATATATAAATAAATCAAAATAATGCTGATGAACGTGCGAAAATATATTGTCTTCAGATGTTCGCTGGAAAATAATGTAGCATTTCAAGTGTAGGATCAAAGATTAGAGAAATTGAGCAAAAAAACCGTGAGAATAAGAAGGAAAAAAGAGACAAAGCCATTGTCAGTGTTTTCGCTTTTGTGATTTGAATATATCTAAAATGTTAGATCAAGAGCTGGAGACCGCGGCAATAATAGGAGGAGAATATTTATAATAAAATCTTGATACCATCACATATAAGAAGCAGCACAGGAGGTGAAGGTGGAAATAACAAAGGCACTGATGTCATTGTTGCTGTGTAGCCACAGGCTTGCCACAACTGTGCAAGCACATGATCAAAGGCATTAAGGTCTGCTTTGATTTAGCAGGCTTGTGATCAAAGACATTCCAATCTTGACCATCACACCTTTCTGTTATATCTATTTCTTTACTACCCACAAGGGGCTAAACACAGAGGGGACAAACAAGGACAGACAAACGGATCAAGTCGATTATATCGACCCCAGTGCGTAACTCGTACTTATTTAATCGACCCCGAAAGGATGAAAGGCAAAGTCAACCTCAGCGGAATTTGAACTCAGAACGTAACAGCAGACGAAATACCGCAAGGCATTTCACCCGGCATGCTAACGTTTCTGCTAGCTCGCCTTCTGTTATATCACATGTAGAATTACATTGTCCAATGTGTCCTTCTAGCTTTAGGATCAAAGACATTCCAGTCTTGACCATCACATCTTTTTGGTGTATCAAATGTAAGAATTACATCGTCCAATGTGTCCTTCTAGCTTTAAGAGTGTAGGATATGATTTTCAGGAAATTAGCTGCTATTTCTAGTAAGGAGAGTGACTTCATAGAGCAGTAGTTCTCAACCAGAGTCCACATAACTTTTGGGGGTCCATATAAGATTTTGTTGTTAGTATTTCATTGTTGTTTAATGTCTGCTTTCCATGCTGGCATGGGTTGGACAGTTTGACTGAGGACTGGCGAGCCAGAAGGCTGCACCAGGCTCCAATCCTATAATATCCAAAATATTTTGACAACTTTTTTTATACAATTCTACATAATATTTAATTTAAAAAATATAATATCATATTTTTTTACCTTTTGGCATTCAGGTTTCTCTGTCAAATGTAAGGCTTATCAATTCACATTGTTTTGAATTCATCTTACATTGCCTGGTAGCTTTGAGATTACAATGATGTGACTGTTCATTTTTAGATTAACATTGTAGAGTAAGTGTGAGAGGCCAGAACTGGCTAGTTTGAAGATAAAACTGGCAGATTATTTTGGTCAGATATGGCTGCTTTAAATGCTAAAACAATGGTTCATAACAGGGGTTCACATAGCCCTTGAGGATTTATATAAGACTTTGGGGGCCACAAAGCAAAATAGCAAACTGAGGATCCACAATAGTATTTTAAAGACCCCTGAAAAAATGCTGCTTTAGATGTATGTATTGGTATTTATTGCAAGAAACTGTTAGGTTCCTTTCTCTGATATTTTACACAATTTAATGGGTAAAAAACAAAATATGAATTTTGAAAGAAGTTTCTATAAGACTAGTTTTTAACCATCAAGTGGCTATGGGGGTCCACAAAGAGAAAATTGTAATCAAAGGGATCCATAGATAAAAAAAAAATGGTTGAAAACTCCTGCGCTAAAGGATTAAACATGAAATGGTTATAAGGGTCTCACTGAGTAAAATATGAATCACAGGGTTCCATAAGTGAAAAAAAATGGTTGAGAACCACTGGGAGAGAGGTTCTTGATATCTCTATATATCCAGGGTTTTTTTTTCTCCTTTACATGTTTTAGTCATTAGGGGCTTCGGCCATGATGGGGCACTACCTGGAAGGGTTTTTTTAGTTGAATGAATCGAAACTAATACGCTCATACACATACACACATATCTAGTCACTTTAGTGACATCTATAGTTCTGCCTTTTGGCTGTAAATTGCAAATAAGCCACCTTTATTTATATATATAGGGTGACCCCCTTCAGTCATGAATGTCTATGGGATTGCACCTAGAAAGTTACCCTCCGAGGCACAAGGCTGGGCAAGGTTGTTTATTGAAGACTAACAGTTGCCCATACATACCAGCCTCCCTCTCTCCACACCACTAATGTTATCCAAGGAAAGGCAAAGGGGCCGATACAGCTTGGCACCAGTGACATTGCAACTCATTTTTACGGCTGAGTGAACTGGAGCAACGTGAAATAAAGTGTCTTGCTCAAGATCACAACATGCAGCCCCGTCTAGGAATCGAACTTGACAACCTTATGATCGTAAGCTTGATGATCTAACCACTGAGCCATGCGCCTTCACACACACACACACACATATATACATGTACACGTACACACACATATATATATACACACACACACACATATATACATGTACACGTACACACACATATATATATATACACACACACACACACTCAATTAGATTCTTTTAGTTTCCTTCTACCAATTCACTCACAAGACTTTGGTCATCCCAGAACAAAAGTAGAAGACACTTGCCCAAGGTGCCTTACTGTAGGACTGAACCTGGAACCATGCATTTATGAAGAAAACATTTCAGCCACACAGCCATGACTGTACCTAAGCTCCCCGCCACACTCACAAATAATAAATAAAATAAAATAAACAAAGTAAACTCACCCAATATAATTTTTATCCCATATATCGTTCATCCTATGGTAAAACAATCACATTGGAATATTTTCAGGGGCCTGGAAATAAAAGAAAATACACCGTGAAAGAATGTTTTATAATGATATACAAAAATTAATATATTTTAACGATTTCAATTTACCACAAATATTTTTAAAATGTTATTTCTAAGATTCTCTTTCACATGGACACACATATATATATGAATCTTGTAATTAGGGGGCAAAAAAAAAAAAAAAAGGATATGACAAATTGAAAATTGCAGATAAACTCAGATGTGTCCCCTTTACTATGGTTGCATGGGTCAAATGGAGTTTATTGAGGTCGATTTTTCTAAAGCTGAATGCCCTTCCTGTTGCCAACCTTTATCTGTCTCTAAGCATGGTAATGATTTTCCCTACAGTCAGACATGCTTTCACAGAACGTTGGAAAGGAATGACACTGCTTGTATAACAGTGACACTCATTTACAACTATCACATGATGTCAAGACAAGAAGACACAAAAAACACACACACACACAAGTACATATACGTATGTGTATATACATCATCATTATCATCATTTAACGTCCATTTTTCATCATATTGGCATGGGTTGATATATATATTTGAAAAAAGAATGACTTCTCTGGTAGTTCTAATCAGTTTAATTTATAATTTTTTAATTTTTTAATAATATAAATTTTTGTTCATAGATCTAAAATTTATATTATTAATAAATGAAAAAAATAATAAATTAAACTAATTAAAACTACCAGTGAAGTCATTTTTTCTTTTGTTTTTTCAAACATACCCA
>NC_043003.1:14075598-14123098 GCF_006345805.1 Octopus sinensis
ATTTTTCCATAGAAATCTAAAACAAAACAAAAAAAAACCCCGCAAAACAAACATTGTATTTCGATCATTGACTATGTATGTGTGCATGAGCACTAGTGCACATGTGTATGCGTGTGTGCATGGGCAGTAGCATGTGTGTGTGTATGTGTGTGCATATATGTGTATTCACATAAAGTTAATGCTAACGTGTGTATGAATGTGTGTATGTGTCTGTGTGTGAAAGCATCCTAATATGTGTGTGTGAGTGTGTGTGCGTAAGCATGCTAATATGTGTGTAGTGTGTGTGTAAGCATGCTAATATGTGTGTATGAGTGTGTGTGTGTGTAAGCATGCTAATAGTGTGTAGTGTGTGTGTGTGTGTAAGCATGCTAATATGTGTGTATGAGTGTGTGTGCGTAAGCATGCTAATATGTGTGTATGAGTGTGTGTGTGTGTAGCATGCTAATATGTGTGTATGAGTGTGGTGCGTAAGCATGCTAATATGTGTATATGAGTGTGTGTGTGTAGCATGCTATATGTGTGTATGAGTGTGTGTGTGTAAGCATGCTATATGTGTGTGAGTGTGTGTGTGTAAGCATGCTAATATGTGTGTAGGAGTGTGTGTGTGTAAGCATGCTAATATGTGTGTATGAGGTGTGTGCGTAAGCATGCTAATATGTGTGTATGAGTGTGTGTGTAGCATGCTAATATGTGTGTATGAGTGTGTGTGTGTAAGCATGCTAATATGTGTGTATGAGTGTTGTGTGTGTAAGCATGCAATATGTGTGTATGAGTGGTGTGTGTAAGCATGCAATATGTGTGATGAGTGGTGTGTGTAAGCATGCTAATATGTGTGTATGAGTGGTGTGTGTAAGCATGCTAATATGTGGTATGAGTGTGTGTGCGTAAGCATGCTAATATGTGTGTATGAGTGTGTGTGTAAGCATGCTAATATGTGGTATGAGTGTGTGTGTGTAAGCATGCTAATAGTGTGTATGAGTGTGTGTGTGTAAGCATGCTAATATGTGTGTGTGAGTGTGTGTGTGTGTGTAAGCATGCTAATATGTGTGTATGAGTGTGTGTGCGTAAGCATGCTAATATGTGTGTATGAGTGTGTGTGTGTGTGTAAGCATGCTAATATGTGTGTATGAAGTGTGTGTGCGTAAGCATGCTAATATGGTTATGAGTGTGTGTGTGTAGCATGCTAATATGTGTGTATGAGTGTGTGTGTGTAAGCATGCTAATATGTGTGTATGAGTGTGTGTGTGTAAGCATGCTAATATGTGTGTATGAGTGTGTGTGTGTAAGCATGCTAATATTGTGTATGTGTGTGTGTGTAAGCATGCTAATATGTGTGTATGAGTGTGTGTGTAAGCATGCTAATATGTGTGTATGAGTGTGTGTGTGTAAGCATGCTAATATGTGTGTATGAGTGTGTGTGTGTAAGCATGCTAATATGTGTGTATGAGTGTGTGTGTGTAAGCATGCTAATATGTGTGTATGAGTGTGTGTGTGTAAGCATGCTAATATGTGTGTATGAGTGTGTGTGCGTAAGCATGCTAATATGTGTGTATGAGTGTGTGTGTGTAAGCATGCCTGAATGTATATTCATAGCAAGTGAGTATAGTAACAAATGTGTGTGTGTGTGTGTGTGTGTGTGCAGGCGCATACATGCACACGTGCAAGCATGTGTGTTCATAGCAAGTTGATAATATTCCATGCGTTTGCACATGGGCCTTCATGTGTGTGTGTGTATTTACAGAAAGTGAGTTTTAGCAGCATATGTGTATGTGTGTATGCATGCATGTGTGCATTCTTCATAGCTAGTGATTCTTAATGTGTGTGTGTGCGTGTGAGTATTTTTGAGTCTGTTTGTGTCCTCCACCACAATTTGGCAATGAATGTTGGTGTGTTTATACCCCTGTAACTTAGAGGTTCAGCAAAAGAGACCAATAGAATAATAATACCAAGCTTTAAAAAAAAAATTAATTAATTAATTAATTACAAAGGTCTATTCCATCCACTAAAAATTCTTCAAAATGTGCTCCAGCGTGGCCGCAGTCTAATGACTGAAACAAGCAGAAAATAAGAAGATAATGTGAGTATAAGCATGCATGCATTCATGCGTGCAAATTCAGAGCACGTACTAATAGCAACATTGAAGCGTCATGCTGTTGCCCTCCCGTGATGTTTGTCAATTTTCCTAGTTGAAATGCGGAAAGTTTGGTTTTCCCCCAAAAATATGTTGTTTTATATATGTGTGTATATGTATATATATATATGTGTGTGTGTATGTGTGCGCACGCGCGTGTGTGTGTGTGTATATATATATATATATATATATATATATATATAGATAGATATATATATATACATACATACATCCATCAATACATACATACATATATATAAATATATGTATATATTTATGTATGTATGTATGTATGTATATACATACATATAAATATATATATGTGTGTGTGGTGTGTGTGTGTGTATACACATATATATAAAACGGCATATTTTTCTTATGTATATATATATACATATACTATTGCTACTACTAACTGTTATGGCACACAAATATTATTGATCACAATGGAGAAAACTATTAAATAGAAAAAAAGTTATTTTTTTATAACATAAATCAGATTGCTTTCATTTGTTTCTGTTTTTTTTTACAATGAAAGACTTACAAAAAAAAAGTACAAAGGAAGGAAAAGAAAGAAAAACAAAAAAATTATATATATACACTTGTGTGTATATCATTTATAATGCCTATATAATTCTTTTATTCTTTTATCTGTTTCAGTCAGTTGAATGCGGCCATGCTGGAGCACAGCCTTGTAGGGTTTTAGTTGAAGAAAGTGACTTTATTTTTTTTTTAAGGCTAGTACTTATTCTATCAGTTTCTTCAGCCAGACCGCTAAGTTACGGGGATGTAAACACACCAACATCGGTCGTCAAGTGGTGATGGGGGAACATACAAAAGCACACACACATTGATATATACCTCTTTCTCTCTCTCTCTCTATATATATATATAAATACGCACAAACATGCACATATATATACAATGGGCTTCTTTCAGTTTCCATCTACCAAATCCACTCACTAGGCTTTGGTTAACCTGAGGCTGTAGTAGAAAAGGCTGTAGTTCGGAAGCAGCCTTCTTACTACACAGCCATGCCTGCACCTATAATATATATATCCAATGATATATAAATACATATATAAATTATACATACATGTATTTATTCTTTTATTTGTTTCAGTCATTTGACTGTGGCCATGCTTGTGCACCGCAGTTTTAGTCGAACAAACCGACCCCAGGACTTATTCTTTGCAAGCCTAGTACTTATTCTATCAGTCTGTTTTGCCAAACTGCTAAGTTACGGGGACGTAAACACACCGACATCGGAAGTCAAGCGATGATGATACAAGATAAACACAGACACACAAGCATACACAGATACACACATATATATATGTGTATATATATATATAATATATATATATATGAGAGGCTTCTTTCAGTTTTCATCTACCAAGTCCACTCACAAGGCTTTGGTCGGCTTGAGGCTATAGCAGAAAACACTTGCCCAAGGTGCCACACTGTGGAACTGAACCCAAGACCATGTGGTTGGTAAGCAAGCTATTTACCACACAGCCACTCCTGCGCTTATGTATGTATTTTACATACTTATCTCATATTAATATTTATTATAATGTCTCTCATACTCTCCACATACATATAAATACATATACATAGAGATACATATAAACACACTTACACACATATTGTTGGCAATCCGTCCGTTACGACGACGAGGGTTCCAGTTGATCCGATCAACGGAACAGCCTGCTCATGAAATTAATGTGCAAGTGGCTGAGCACTCCACAGACACACATACTCTTACCGTAGTTCTTGGGGATATTCAGCGTGTCACAGAGTGTGACAAGGCTGGCTCTTTGAATTACAGGCACAACAGAAACAGGAAGTAAGTGTGAGAGAAAGTTGTGGTGAAAGAGTACAGCAGGGTTCGCCACCCCACCCTGCTGGAGCCTCGTGGAGCTTTAGGTGTTTTCGCTCGGTAAACACCCACAACGCCCGGTCTGGGAATTGAAACCGCAATCCTATAACCATGAGTCAGCTGCCCTAACCACTGGGCTATTGCGCCTCCACACACACATATATACATAGATGTACACACATATATATCTATATAACATATTTTATATTTTACAGACACAGGCACAGAAACACACACACACACTATAATTGTTATAAATTGGTTGTAATTCGCACCGTAGGCTGGTGGACCAAAGTAACACAGAAACATTCACAAGGTCAGTCTAATTACAAATAGGTTCTACTTAGGGTCAGACTCCAGGGGGTTGCTGATTTAATAAGCCAGAAAGTCAAGCAGACACATGTTTAGAAATTCTCAGTTATTAGTATAGATATTTTGGGAATTCCTTTAACTCATGCATATTCTCTAGCAGTAAATGGTGTAAGTTTGGTATTAGACACCTCTGAGTGGCAATTTTGGTATTGGTCAAATACTTTTCCTGCAGCTGAAATCCATGTGCTTCAAATTTATGAATTTATTGAGCAAAAGCCCAAGATCCCTCCACATGAGACAGAGCAAAAGTACTCCGAGAAAGTCTTTTTGCCCTGCGTTTATATAAAACATATGTATGTATATACATACACAGAAATAGATATTTATATCAATATATACATATCTTCTTCTTCTTAATCCTTTTTACCCCTTGTGGAGCATAGGTCGGTTTCCCAGTTTCCTTGGCATATAGGTTCCCCACCTGGACAGGACGCTGGTCCGTCGCATGTGAGCTGCAAGATGTAGGAGGAAAGAGTGAGAGAAAGTTGTGGCGAAAGAGTCAGCAGAAGTTTGCCATTATCTTCTGCCAGAACCACGTGGAGCTTAGGTGTTTTGCTCATAAACACACACATCACCTGGTCTGAGATTTGAACCCACAATCCCTCGACTGCAAGTCCGAGGCTCTAACCACTAGACCATGTGCCTCTATAATATATACATATAGACATAATTGTATATACATATTGTTATATTTTGGGATGGTCATTTTGTTTTCTTTTGCTTTTTGCCAAATAAACACACACACACACTATATATTTGTTCTTCACTCATTTATTATTGTTCTTGTTTTATACTATGCCCATTGTCCGGAAATGTTTTGCCACACATTTGTGACCTCTTCGATGACCTTTTCTCACCATGTGTGTCCTCCTGGATTAAGCAGCACTTGCCAACACACGAAACTCTCAGACCTTGAGTCACTTTGTTACTTCTGCTAAATATCAATAAAAATATACATATACTCATATTTTGAGTTCTATTTTCCCCATTTGTACCAACATACCTATATATATATATATATATATGCACACAAAATTAAGAGGAATGACTACTAAAGTGGATACCTAATATGCTAAACATAGACGTCTATCTTGCTCATTTTTACATTTTGGCGTTTTGCTGAGATTTTTCTTCAGAACACATTCTTCATGGTAATGGTGATCTGACATCTATGTTTAGCATATTAGGTGTCCACTTTAGTGGTCATTCCTCTTAATTTTGTATGTAACACAATTTTTAATCTTCGGATTTTTTAAATATAGCTAGGCCACTGGTTTTAATGGATTAATATCAATTTCTGCCCTTATTATTTAATTATATATATATATATATAATAACAATAAGATAAATGTGCCCTTTTAAAGCCTAGCCAGGCTCATGGGCCCGGTTTCTATAGCGTATGTGCTCCCCAGCTGGAGGGGCACCAGTCCATCGCAGCGTTACTCATTTTTGCCAGCTTAGTGGACTGGGGCAACGTGAAATGAAGTGTTTTCCTCAAGAACACAACACATCGCACAGTCCAGGAATCGAAACCACAATCTTAGGATCATGATGCAGACACCATATATATATATATGTGTGTGTATATATATGTGTGTATATATATATATGTGTGTATATATATATATCTATATATATATATATATATATATATATATATAATATATATATATATATATACATGCATATATGGGCATAGGACGACACTAACAGTGCAAATAACATGAAATACGTAGACAAAAGAGGGAAAAACAAGTGAAATATGTAAACAACAAGAAAAAATGGAAAACAGGACAAGTTAACACAGAGAAAAGACCCTTCATCAGTTGTCAGCTGTCTATCTACACCACATTTCAAACAATTAGCAACATACGTACATACATACACATAAACAAGCATATATGTGTGTGCATACATATATATATATATATATATATATATATATATATATATATATATATATGCATACACATATACATGCATACATAGACATACATGTGTGCTTGTGTGTAATGTAGGCAACTCTATGGTTATATTCGAAAGCCTTAGCTGTGCATATTGCAGACAATGTGAAAACTTCATATTAAGTAAAAACGGCTTCTAAAGCAAACAGTAAACTAATTGGGTATCTTCTTACAGAAACACTTCCAGAACAGATTCTTCCCTCATTAGTGAGTTTGTGCCATTATTCTTTGGCTACCTAGTGAACTGGTAAACTAAATTGTTATATATAAATAGCAGTCACTTATTGCAATATAACATTAATAGTATGTTAGTTAGCTATGTAATTAATATAACTAATCGGATTAGTTTAATTAATAGCATATAGGAATATATACTATTTAATTAGCTGGGGAGAGGATTGTAGTATTTGAAACTTTAAGTAATGTGAATTTGAGTCAAAATGTGTGTGTGTATGTATGTATATATATATATATAATTAAATAAGGGTGGAAATTGACATTAATCAATTAAGACCAGTAGCTTAGCATATTTAAAAAATCTGAAGATTTAAAATTGTGTTAGAAGTGAAATTGACATTACCACAAAGAGTGTGTTCTCAAGAAAAAATCTCAGCAAAACGCCAAAATGTAAAAATGAGCAAGACAGATGAAAATATACGAAATAAAAAAATGATTACCTATGGACCATTCTTCATGGTAATGGCGATTTGACGTCTATGTTTACCATATCAGGTGTCCACTTTAGTGGTCATTCCTCTTAATTTTGTATGTATATATATACACACACACACATATATATACATATATTATATATATATATATCTATCTGTCCAACCCATGCTAGCATGGAAAATGGACGTTAAACGATGATGATGATGATATATATATATATATACACATACACACACAGATATACATATACATAAATATATATATATCCGAAGGGCTTCTATCAGTTTCTGTTTACCAAATCCACTCACAGAGCTTTGGTTGGCCCAAGGCTATAGTAGAAAACACTTAGCCAATGTATTATGTTGTAGGATTGAACCCAGAACCCTGAGGTTAGGAAGCAAGCTTCAGACCATACAATCACCCGCACCTATAAAATAACAGACTCCATGAAGCCTCCAGTGAGAATGGAACTTGCAAACCCTGGTTTAGAAGATCAGTGCTCTTACCGTTGAGCTATGGAGGTTCACACTCACACACACATGCAAACATAATCCTATGTCTCATATCTTAGGCAGCAAAAAAATTTCAATATGTACACACATAACATTAAACTCCACAACCACTGTATTTATTCCATAACCTCAAAAGCAAAATAAATGCTATTTACCAGGAAGTAGGAACCTTAGAAATAGACACAGAAAAATGTCTTTTAATGTATTTTCGAAAACAATGTTCGTCCATTGTTTTTATTCTATTTTATTTATATATTTCAAGTTTGAGGAAGAGGGAAAAGTTCCAACATACCCCTCATAAGTAGAGTATAGTGCTGCGGGGATATGGCTATAAGAAACCATGTCTATTCTATTTAAGAATTCTGCAAGAATACCTGAAGAATTCGTCAAGATTAAGGTGTTGAATTTTCTTGAAAGACTCCGTCAAAATTTCATATCTAATTGCTATGTATGCAAAACTCAGCTCTGTTAAAAGTTGCTGAAAATCTATTTTTACTTAGTATGAAAATCAAGGAATTTAAAAATGCCAGATTCAAGCACCCAACATCTGACAATAATAGCCAAACCTACATTTTACTGGAGAAATGTAACAAATACATGTAAAAATGGCAAAACAAAAAGAAACACAAAAACAAACATAACAAAGTAGCCAAGAAAACACAGTATATTAAATTCATACAAATCCAAAACACACACATACACACACACACACACATATATATATATAAATAAAATTTTCAAGCACTTGATCTCCATCACATTTCTGGCATTGTACCCATATTAGAATTATTATTATTATTATGCAAGTGGGTTTATTGAAAGGTGGGTGAAAGTTGCGAAAATGGCAAGATTGGATGGTACTTCTCTAAGTGTGGACCTGTGAGTCGGAGAGAAGGAATTGGAGAAGATACTTGCTCTTGGGGTTTCAGGGAAATCTCGGACAGTGGGGTTCCTCGATTATCCCCAGAGGCTTTCCTGCATCAGGAGGGCCACATCTCTATCATTCTCCCTGCCACTTTTTTTGTTTTTAACTTTTGGCTATCAAGCAATGGTGGTGGTGGGGGGGGGGAGACAAACACAGACACAAAGACACACATAAATATATACACATATGTATATGTACGTATATATATATATATATATACATATACACACGTGACAAGTTTCTCTCAGTTTCCGTTACCAAATCCACTCACAAAGCATTGGTCAGCACGAGGCTATAGTAGAAGACACTTGCCCATGGTGCCCTGCAGTAGGACTGAACCCAGAACCATGTGGTTAGGAAGCAAGCTTCTTACCAAACAGCCATGCTTGCATCATGGGGGAATCAGTGAGCCATCCCACCTTGTAGGGCTGCAGTTGTCCTGATTTTGCAGAGGAAATCAACAGTATGGGGTTCAGGAACGTGTGAGATCTCAACAGCAACTAGTATACATTGATAGCAGCCTGTCAGGCCCCTGTAGTTATTTATTTTCTCACCTCTACATTATGAGCAGCAACACTCAGGTTTGTGCCCAATGCAGAAAAGTTGGAGTCAGAGAACGTGTCACTGCCCATTATGTCCCAGAGTAGGGATGTACCCCACCTCAAATATGAAGAGAGTTAAGCCATCAGAGAGTTACTGTCCCTAGTCGCATCAAGGCCACTTTTAATTACATCACGCAGAGCAGCATGTCAGGGGAAGCAGTCCACACAATGGCTGCAGGCCTGGTGACCAAAGTTACTGGTCTAACTGGCCCAAGTTGAGATGGAATGCCTGTTGCATCAAGGGCCCATTTAATTACTTATTTCTTTATTGCCCACAAGGGGCTATACATAGAGGGGACAAACAAGGACAGACAAAGGGATTGAGTCGATTACAACGACCCCAGTGTGTAACTGGTACTTGATTTATTGAGCCCAAAAGGATGAAAGGCAAAGTCGACCTCGGTGGAATTTGAACTCAGAACGTAACGGCAGACAAAATACTGGTAAGCATTTCGTCCGGTGTTCTAACGTTTCTGCCATCTCGCCGCCTTAAATAAATTTAAGCCCCTTTAATTAAGTCTTTCAGAACAGCATATCAGGGGAAGCAGTCCACAGTATGGCTGCAGGCCTGGTGACCAAAGTTTCTGGTCTAATTACTAAATAGAATTTGTAAGCGTTGTAACATTATCATAGTCTTATAATACCATTTGTGTTATAAGTTTACTGCAAACAGCATTGTGTTTTAGCTAGTCTTATCATAATCAATACTCATCCAATTACACTATGACTGATATATATACATATATATACATACATACATACATACATACATGCATGTATGTATATATATAAACATTTTCTATCATATAATGATATATATTTTTTCCCAGCAGATATCTCTTTGCATCTTTAATCTTATTCTTTCCTTATTAAACAATCTAAATATATTAAATCCACTCATGACTTGCAGCAATATGTATCTTAAGATCAGAGATTAGCAAGAAAACGGTGGTGCTGTATGCAACATAAATTTCACAAGAGGAAAGAGAGAACTTCCATTTATCTACCTGCTTTCTCTGAATGAAATATTCAGTTATAGGGGGAGGTTAAAAAGTAAAAAAAAAAAAAAAAAATACAGAAAAAACTCCAATGGAATCATAGGTATAGCAAAAGGTAGGTTCAAGTTATTATTGATCCAAAAGATTAGTATTTCAATTGAGACTAGTATTGAATAGACTCAGTCTACAGAGCTGAAATTAAGTTCGCAGCCAATATAGAATTATGCTGCAAGATAACTACTTCGGTAATTTTGGAATATCCAAACTTTCCGGCATCCAATCAAAACATATTAGCAGTGAAATGCAATCATTTTTTTTTTATCTTTCTCTCATCTTTTTAATTTGTTTTTAGTTTTTTCTTTTGGACTGCGACCATACTGGGGCATCACCTTGAAGGGGGTTAGTCAAAGAAACGCACCCCGTACTTATCCTTAATGGTAACTTTTTGCCGAACAACTAAGTTACATGGATGTAAACAAACTAATACCAGTTGCCAAGTGATGGTGGGTGTGTGTGTATGTTAGGGGGATAGATAAAAACACAAGATACACTGCTGTAATCTAGTGTGTTGGTGATGTTGTTGTTTAGCCTCAGGTCAGTCCTGATCCAGACAGACCTATGATCAAAGACGTTCCAGCTGTGACCATCCCATCTTTCATTCAGGCATAGTGTATCTAGGACTACATTATGTAATGTATAGTAGTTAGTATTAGTGGCTATAGTAGTTGTTGTTTTTTGTCTTTCTCCTCTTACAGTCATTGAGACTTTGGCCATGCTGGGGCAGCACCTTGAAAAATTTCCAGTTGGCCGATAGATATATACATATTTTTGATTTTGATTTTCCAGTTTCAGCTAATGAGCTGTGGCCATGCTGGGGCACCACCATTAAATGTATATAAATATACATATATATGTATATAAATTTAAATTTTTTTCTTAGTGGTCATACCATATGGGGTCTACATTTAGCGTATAGGATGTTCACATAGTGGTCATCTATGTTATATATATATATATATATATATATATATTATATATATATATATATATATATATATATGTCTATATCACACACACACACACACATGTATTAACTGTAAAAATGAAGGATCTATAAAATTCCATAATGAGTAAGGATTAATTAATATTGTTTTAGTGAGTAAAATTATGTGGCAGTAAATTGGCGTAATTCTTGAAGCACCAGAGATTGAAATAATGATGTATACATCCTTTATATCTTCATGTACACACAACCATGGAACAGTTCACACTGCAGGATTTAGTCTACATACGCAACTTTTCCTTAGAGATTTTGTGTATTAACACAACATGCTACAACTGATATCTGTAGACTATCAGACACCAGTGTTTTGGTGTAACTTTGCTTGTTCAGTGACAATTACCACCGCAGTCATTTGGAACTTGCCAAGAACTTCTGTTCCTATATAAAAAACAGCATATAAGTGCTTGTGGGAGTGAGATTTGTGTGTGGAGGGATGGGGGGAAGGCATTGTATCTTCTTATTTATAAATAGAATTTGAAAATACACTCTTGAACATTAAAAATAAAATACTAAATGTAGCTTCTTCTTATCAAACAACATGGCCACCCGTGGAATGTACCCAAAGAAATTGGGGAGGGAAAAAAAAGCCAGGCTTGTCTTTTGCAGATGTTGTGTTAAATTAATTAAGAAAACTTCCATGCTTTGGCAGATTTATTTGTTTTTTTAATCTTTTTATTTTTTCCTTTAATCATTGAATATGAACAAGAACACAAGACGATACCAACTCCGAAGAATATTTCAGTTTTATATTCACTCAGAACCAGACAGTTCATTATTTTTGTCTTTATGTCTCGATCTAACCAACACAAAGGGTGAAGGCACCACGTTCTGAAGTAGGCGGAAAGAACAATATATTATTATATAATTTTTAACTTTCTGAACATAATGATACCCACCGTGTGTGTGCGTGTGTATGTAAGTGTGTGTGTGTGTGTCTAAAATGTACAACCAAGAACAGACATACAAAAGAGGGAGAGATATCAAAGTTAATAATTTGCCAAATCTGAAAACTTAGCAAATATTAAATGGAACCCCTGAAGTTAGAATTAATTGATCATTTCATTCAGAGCAAGCATCTTTATCTATTCAGCTGCTTCTGTGTACACTCTTTTTTTATATAGCCACCCCATTATATATTTTATTCATCATCTTTTTTTTTTTTTGGTAGAGTGTCTTTTTTTCATTGTGATCATCATCATCATTATTATTATTATTGTTATCATTATTAATATTATTTTGTCTTAAAGTTGTTAAAACTGCATTTCACATCGGAGATTTAATAAATAGCTAGCGTTTATGTATAGAATGGATTTTCTATTCACAAACAGAGAAAATCAATATGAGTGGAAAAATACAAGAGATATATACACATAGTCATTTTTAATGCATTTACTTTTTAATATTAAAAATAGCTGCATTTAAAACAGCATGAAAATAGTGAACTAAAATATACAGTAAAATGTTACACACTTTTGTTTGTCCTCTTTCCTTTTAATTGCAGGAAAAAGGGAAAAAAATCTAAGCTATCATTATAGAAGAGTAAAATAATTGTTGTTAATAATAAAAAAAATTTGGTATTCAACAAATTCTAACAAACTAACAATATTTATAAGCGAAAGCTTTTGTATTAGAGTGTGTGTATATGTGTGTGTGTGTGTGTGTATCTGTGTGTATTTTTAGCATTGTAAATAAAATCTTTTTACTTATTTGGAAGTCTTGCTTTTCATTAAGAAATAACTAATTACAAATTGTCAGACATTATTATAGAGCTGTTATTTTTGTTTCTAGGTTTCTTGGTAAACAACAAGAAATGAGCTGTAAACCCAACTGAAATTAGGGATATACTTTTGGGGGCAAAAAAAAAAAGAAAAAAAGACAATCCCAGAATTACTAGCACCACAACGGTATTCGCTAAAATACCAAAATGCTCAAACATGCTTATTCGTTGCCAGCAACTTCTAAATAAAATAAAATAATATATATATATATATATATATATATATATATATATATATATATATATATATAGAAATATTAGATTTCTAAATATCTCAAAGAGATATAAGCAATGGTGGTATGATAGAGCAGTTGTACACTGTCAAGCATTTGAAAAGGATGAAACGCAAGTCAATCTTGGTGAAATTTGAACTAAGAACATAAAGACAGACAAAGTACCGCTAAGTATTTCGCCCGGCGTGCTAATGTTTCTGCCAGCTTGCCGCCTTAAATGAAGAATAATCTTTTCTATTCTAAGCACAAGGCCCGAAAGTTTTGGGGAGGGGGCCAGACAATTAGATTAACCCCAGTATGCAACTGGTACTTAATTTATAAACACCGAAAGGATGAAAGGCAAAGCCAACCATGGCGGAATTTGAACTCAGAACATAAAGACTGACGAAATACCTATTTCTTTACTATTCACAAGAGGCTAAACACAGAGGAGACAAACAAGGACAGACAAATGGATTAAATCGATTACATCGACCCCGAAAGGATGAAAGGCAAAGTCGACCTCGGCGGAATTTGAACTCAGAACATAACGGCAGACAAAATAACGCTAAGCATTTCACCTGGCGTGCTAATGATTCTGCCAGCTTGCCGCCTTAGATAAGCAGTAATCTGAATGCAAAAGGGATAAGGGTATGAGGGATAAACCCATCTCCTCAGAGAACCCTAATTCTCTTATTCTTTAACTTGTTTTGGTCATTTTGACTGCAGCCATGCTGGAACACCGCCTTAAAAGGTTTTAGCCAAACAAATTGACCCCAGGGCTGTTGTTTATAAGTCATCACCAACTACTGTATCTACTAGAAATAACACCCAAATGTTCCTCCAAATTGCACTTTAGAATTTTGAAAGAAGAATGTAGTAAACAATGTAGTCTCTTCTGTCGTGTCTGGGGAGAGTCATTTTCTTTTTGTGCCTTATAATATAACACATTCACCGGTAAAATTTCCCCTTATTTCTTATTTTTATTTTCCTAAAATTTTCGTTGCGTCTTGCAACCTTTTCAATAGTGTTGACTATTGAAAAGGTTGCAAGTCGCAACGAAAATTTTAGGAAAATAGAAATAAGGAAATTTTAGGAAAATAAAAATAAGAGATAAGTGGAAATTTTACTGATGAGTGTGTTAAATTATAAGGCACAAAAAGAAAATGACTCTCCCCAGACACAACAGAATATGCTTCAACACACAAACTCAGATAAAGAATCTTGCAAACCAAATCCAAAAACGAAATGTAGACTCTGATATGTGAAAAAGAAACAAATGGAATAGCCACAGCTGGGATGTCTTTGATTACAGATATCTTTGATTGGGGCTGACCTGGGGTGAAGCAATGACAACAGCAACAACAACAACTTAATACTAGACAGACTTGGTATTTAGAAAGGACTTAATTGCTGTCTTGCAAGTGATATGATTTGCACGGCTAAGTCCTCAACTTGACCATCTGCTGTTCTATTTCCTTGACGGACCTATTCAATTATGACAGCTCGAAATGATAATACAAAACGACGGTTGTATCTGGCGACTTAATTATTTGCACCACTGTGTAGCTCGTTAAGATGTTTCATTTCGGTGTCATGCTATAGATTTGAAGAATGCGACATTGTAAATAGCAAGGTGGGGAAACAGTGGAAAGTGCTAAGAGGCACCAAAGTATTATATGTGTATGAATATGAATGTATATGTGTGTGTGTGTGTGTGTGTATATGAATATATATATATTTACACACACATATCTATATTAATGCTTGTTTTTCTGTTCAATTACAATAAAAACTATTTCACATTAATCTGGTGGGTTACTCTATACTTTGGTAGAGTACAAATTTATCATTATAAATATATATATATATATACACACACACATATATATATATACACACATACATACATATACATATATAAACATATATATACATATATATATATATATATACATATATATATACATACATATATATATTCATACATATATATACATACATATATATATATACATACATGCATGCATGCATACATAATTTTGTCAGTGAACAGGTCGTGGCTTCAAAGCGACGAAAATATTTTGACAAATTAAATTTAAATGTTGAAGTGAATCTAACGATTTTTGTGTGTTTCTCAAATGGCTTATAAACACCTTCCACTCTGTAATTGTTTTCATTCCAGCACACGATCTCAGATCAGATCACTTGCTATGCAAGTACATCTCTATAATAAATATGTATATATTCTTGTATAAGAATAATATATCTTTTTTCTTTTACTTGTTTCACTCATTAGACTACAGCCATGCTGAGGTACCATCTTGAAGAATTTTAGTCAAACAAACTGAACCCAAGACATTTTTTTTTTAAACCTAGACTTATTCTATCAGTCTCTTTTGCCAAACCAATAAGTTACAGGGATGTAAACACACCAAAACAAATACATATAAAAATCATTTAAATATCCACTTTTCTGTGCTTGCATGATATAATAGGTCAAATATAAAGTTTAGTGAGGAAGATTTTCTATGGCCAGACACCCTTTCTTTATGCCAACCCTCGCTTGGTTCTCGGCAAAGTGATATTTCCCCATGGCCAGACATGTTTCCACTGAATATTGGAAATTAATGACATTCATTTACGACAATTACACAACATCAAGTGAGAGAGTGTGACAGGTACTCCTCATGTTAACGATTATAAATATGACTTCCTACAAACAGACATTTACAAATATTTTCCCATCCTTCTGATGTGAGACATAACTCTTTACCTTGACAAGATATCAAACGATATCCAGAACGCTCTCATCTATGTGATGCTGCTTGCTCGCTGCACTTAAACCACAGTATAATACACACAAGTTCACCGAGCCAATGAATGAACTGATAGCCACCAGTTAAACTGCAGCACTAATTCACTAAGCTACCATCTTCTAAAAGAATTAAGTGATACAAATTACTAGCTTCAAACTTAATTCCTTTTCATGGCTTAACTCTTTGGCATTTGCATTCTCCTATCTGTTGATGGAGTACAAGGTTGATTTTGTTGGGGCTTTCACTCCTGTTGTTTCATTTCTTCCTTTCCTCTTCTGGTGGTTCTGAAGGTTTTGGTTCCGATGGTGATGGAACGTCACCACTTGGCATGGTCTTTGGGATTCTGTTTCAAATGATTTAGGCTCAATTCCAGTAGCTTTCAGTGTTGCTTTGAGTTGGTCCTTGTATCTTTGAAGAGTGCAACCCCATGGTCAATGTCATTGGCGCTTTTATGCCCAAGGTGCCACGCAGTGGAACTGAACCCGGAACCATATGGTTGGTAAGCAAGCTACTTACCACACAGCCACTCCTGCGCCTATTACTTGACATTTTACATTCAAACACCAACTTAATAACAGCATGGAACCCACCCATAGCTCAGGGGATTGTCATAACTACAATGAGAGTTCCAGTTGATCTGATCAATGGTGGGGCCTGCTCATGGAATTAACATGCAAGTGGCTAAGCACTCAACAGATATGGATAACCTCCATGTAAAAGTGTCCATGCGGTATCACATAAAAGCACCCGGCACGCCCTGTAAAGCGGCTGGTATTAGGAAGAGCATCCAGCTGTAGAAACCATGCCAAGTCTGTTTGGAGTATGGTGCAGCCCTACATTGTCCAACCCATGCCAGCATGGACAATGGACATTAAATGATGGTGATGATGATGATGGTGGTGATGATTCAGCATGACACAGAACGTGACAAGGCTGGACCCCTGTGAATTACAGGTACACCTCTTTTTGTCAGCCGAGTAGACTGAAGCAATGTGAAATAAAGTGTCTTGTTCAAGGATGCTGCTGGGAATTGAACTCATGACCTTATGAATGTGAGACAAATACCCTAACCATTAATGGGTTTACTAATAACTTTGAAGCAATATACACTTCTCCATTCCTTTTTATATTCTCTAAATCAGTGGTCGTCAACCATTTTTTGTCACCTACGGATCCCTTGGATTCCTTTCTCTTCATGTGGACCAAAAATGTTACTTCGATTTCCAGTCACCCCAACCCTTTCCTAACAGTATCCTCTCCCCTCCACTCCCTCTCTGTAGCAAATTAAAGCAAAAAAGAGAGAGATTCTCTCTCAAGTTTGTCAGTCATACGAAATAGAACATGCACTACTTATAGACTTGTTATGATGACGCACTTTGAAATGTAGAAGAAACCAGAGTCCAAAAATAATATTCGGTTGTCTGAAAGCAATCAACTGACATCAGTTGATATATTTTGACATTAAATATATAATTGGCTGCAATAATCAAATGATTGCCGTCATTAATTTACATGAAATACCTTCTTTTTCGCCCCCTCTTCAAAGTGTAAAAGCATATATGTGTTAAATAATAAGCAGAAAATATTAAAATCTATCATTTAACAGACCCAGCTTAGATTCTGGTGCTGGTAGCTTAACACTTTTCTGGTCACTAACATTAACCATTTAGTGTTTTAACTGGCCATATCTGGCCTCTTGTGCCTATCTTACAATGTCATTCTAAAAATATCTTGTCACATCATTGAAATCTTGAGACTATGAGATATCATCATTGTTTAACATCCGCTTTCCATGCTAGCGTGGGTTGGATGATTTGACTGAGGTCTGGCGAACCAGATGGCTGCACCAGGCTCCAATCTGATCTGGCAGAGTTTCTACAGCTGGATGCCCTTCCTAATGCCAACCACTCCAAGAGTGTAGTGGGTGCTTTTACGGGCCACCAGCACGAGGGCCAGTCAGAATGCATGATTAATTCAAAATAAGGTGAATAAATAAGCAATACATTTGACAGTAATCTGAATGTTAAAGGGTTGACCCTTACTATCTTGAACCATGCAAAACCCCAGTTCTGTGCATGTGCACTTGAGATAAAGGAACTGAGGTCGCTCATTTTTGATAGTGGGGTATTTTCCAAAATTCTTCATATTTCATATGACATAGTACACGCATTTCCTTTTTACTAGTCGATAAAAAGAGGTTGTGAGAACTGATCTGCATATGATTAACATGTCACAAACATTCGAGCGAGGTTGTTCCCAGTGCCGCTGGAATGGATCCTGTGCAAGTGGCACATAAAAAACACCATTTGAGCATGGCCGTTGCCAGTACCGCCTGACTGACCCTCTTGCCGGTGGCACATAAAAGCACCCACTACACTGTCGGAGTGGTTGGCGTTAGGAAGGGTATCCAGCTGTAGAAACTCTGCCAGATCAAGATTGGAGCCTGGTGCAGCCATCTGGTTCGCCAGCCCTCAGTCAAATCATCCAACCCATGCTAGCATGGAAAGCGGACGTTAAACGATGATGATGATGATGATGATCTGTACGTTAGTAAGCAAAACTTTAATCAACACAGCAAGGGTTAACAGCATCCATACTAAGCAAATCACCCCCTTGGTCCATAGAAGAAATATTGCACCATTCTACCGTTGTTATTGTACGAGAAAAGAGCTTCCACTCCACAGGAATTCCAACCACTCCATTATTGTTTTTGCTTTGACATAGAGTTACATAACAATTTCACTGGAATCCCATCAGGTTTAATAAAAGATAAACTCTGCAATATTTCTTCCATCACCAGTTTGGGATATGATTTACAAACTTCCAAATCTTGCCTATGATTAATCTAATCAAGCATCACTCTTGGGATTTTGAGAAGTTTTTCTTTCATTTTTTATTATTATTATTATTATTATTATTTTTTCCTCTCCACACAACATTGGAAGGAAAAGGCGGGCAACTGAGAAAGACCAATAAGACTAGTAAGAATTTGGAAGAAATTATGGAAAAGTGTAAACATTTCTGTATATCATGGGAATTAATCACAGGAATTCATAATTCAGATGAGCTGAAAATTATGTAGAATGTCAAGCAATGTTTTCTAAACGGAATTTGAAAATTTCTTGGAGCATGTGGTAGCAATTAAGGGAGGGCAGACTATTTCCATCCAGGATAAGACAAAGCAAATACATTTTTAAAATTAATGCTTTTATGATAGGATTTGCAAGAAAATACTGACAAGCTTAAGTTTATATAATCCCAGATATTTTCAATCTATTTACTCTACTCTTTTACTTGTTTCAGTCATTTGACTGCGGCCATGCTGGAGCACCGCCTTTAATCGAGCAACTCGACCCCGGGACTTATTCTTTCGTAAGCCCAGTACTTATTCTATCGGTCCCTTTTGCCGAACCGCTAAGTAACGGGAACATAAACACACCAGCATCGGTTGTCAAGCAATGCTAGGGGGACAAACACAGACACACAAACACACACATACATATATATATACATATATACGATGGGCTTCTTTCAGTTTCCGTCTACCAAATCCACTCAGAAGGCTTTGGTTGGCCCGAGGCTATAGTAGAAGACACTTTTTTTTTTTTTTTTTTTAAAGCCTGGTATTTTATTCTATTGGCCTCTTGCCAAACTGCTATGTTTTGGAGATGTAAACACATCAACACTGGTTCTCAAGTGGTGGTGGTGGTGGTGGGGAGGACAAGAACAGAAAAAAAAGCACACACACTGATGATGATAATGATGATATATATATATATATATATATAGAAACATGACGGGCTTCTTTCAGTTTCCAGCCTGAGCCTTTGCTCAACTGATGACTTGTGGTCCAGTTTAAGCATAACGTTCCCTTTTCTGTTTCCTTACCACAGTAATTCAGTTCTTTTTTACTCTTTTATTTGTTTCAGTCATTTTGACTGTGGCCATGCTGGAGCACCGTCTTTTAGCCAAACAAATTGACCCCTGGACTTTCAGTTTCCATCTACCAAATCTACTCACAAGGCTTTGGTTGACCTGAGGCTATAATAGAAGATACCTGCCGATGGTGTCACACAGTAGGACTGAACCCAGAATCATGTGGTTGGGAAGCAAGCTTCTTCCTACACAGCCACGCCTGCACCTAAGTTCCCAAAATCCAGTCATGGTTCAAAGGACACAATGTCTACAAGTACAATACAATATTACATTGATTTCAAATTTTGGTACAAGGCCAGCAATTATGGAGAGGTGGTAAATCAATTACATTGACCCCGGTGTTATTTTACCAACCCTGAAAGGACGAAGGGCAAAGTCAACCCCCAGCACCATTTGAACTCAGAACGCATAGTCAGACGAAATGTCACAAAGCAATTTTTCCCAATGCAGTAACAATTCTGCCAGTTCTCCGCCTTGAGAATATAATATTATATTGAAAACTTATTGGTATGTTACGTTTCAAAGCTATACTCAACTATAAAATATATCTATAGATATATTTTATAGCCGATTATAGCTTTGAAATGAATAAAATATATCTATAGATAAATTGATGTATATCTATATAAAATATATCAAATGATTTTAAGCCAACCTTGTATGTACGGAGAGCGAAAAAAAAAAAAAGAGACTTATTACATTAGTTTTAATCTGTTAAGCATTCATTTCAATTCGTTAGAACTTCATTAGTGACTAAATATCCACTTTACTGTTCATGGAAATACTGTTTAAAATTTAAGAGATTTAAGTAAATTAGATGACCCAATTTAAGTATAGAAGTCATTCTTCGCAATTAATTTCATTAATAAATTAGTGGTTTGTTAATAATATTTCACTTCAATGCTTTGTTTTATAACATAATATATCCCCTAAACTTTTAGCTAATGTTGTATGTAAATACCTTGTCCTTATATACAATATTTAAGGGGATATGGAAAGAGGGAGAACCAGACTAGTTTCAATCCTGTGCTGGGATTTCATCACCAACTAAGTATCCTATTTAACCTTTAGCACACTGAAGGTGAATCATGTTGCTGTACAAGTTTTCTCCCCCTCTCAATGCAACACAGGGTGCCTGCAACTACAGGGAAGAGAACTTGTGTGGTGACATGCTTTGCCTTTCACATGCTAAAGGTTAACTGTCCAGAGAGATACTTTTATCTTTTATTTATTTCAGTTGTTGGACTGTGGCCATACTGGGGCACTACCCAGAAGAGTTTAGAAAAACCAATCAACCCCAATTCTATATTTTTGAGATGAAGAACTTTTTTAAATTATGTATTAGTTGCAGTGATGACCTCATCTTGATTGTTGCTTTTACTACAGGCACAGTGAAATGGATAAAGGTGTTGCTTAATGAAGCGCAGTCACGTAGAGGTCCTGAGTTCAATCCTAGGCAAGGTACAAAGGTGAATCACAAGACACCTGAAGAAGGCTGGAGCATAGCAAAAGCAACAATCAAGATAAGGACACCACTCATTACTTAGTTTTATGTTTGGTATTTATTCTATTAGAATCATCTAGTGAGCTACCAATTTACAGGGACACCAACAAATTAACACCAGTTGCCATGCAGTCGTGAGGGGGGGGGGTGAGCAACAAAAACACAAATACACACACTCATAATGGGCTTACATATAGTTTCTGCCAACACAGAATTGGCCAACCGAAGACTAAATTAAAAGGAAAAAACTTGCACAAGGCGCCATGCAGTGGGATTGAACCCAAGAACCATGTGGTCGGGAAGCAAGATTCTTAAACCACACAGCCATACCTCTTGAACAGTTCACAGAGATATTTGCATAAATACCACTACCAGAGCTTAATAAAACTGGACAAGATCAATTTGCATATAAAACACATTCTTGGCAGTTAGTTCAATTAATTACAGGCAAGTCGCACAACGTTGACGAATGAAAAAAAAAACAGACATATAGGCACAAGCATGGGTGTGTGGTAAGAATTTCGCTTCCCAACCACATGGTTCCAGGTTCAGGATCACTTTAATGTACAAGACACTTGGGCAAGTGTCTTGTACATTAAAACAATGATGATGAAAATAGTTCTGGTTAAACGATGAAGTGTTTACATCTGTCTATATATATCTGTGTGTGTGTATGTGTATATATGTATATAGATATGTATACATGTGTGTGCATATGTATATATGTGGTGGGGGTGAGTGTATATATATATTCTTTTTTGTTTCAGTCATTTGACTGTGGCCATGCTGGAGCACCGCCTTTAGTCGAGCAAATCAACCCCAGGACTTATTCTTTGTAAGCCTAGTACTTATTCTATCAGTCTCTTTTGCCGAACCACTAAGTTACGGGGACGTAAACACGCCAACATCAGTTGTCAAACTATGGTGGGAGGGGACAAACATAGACACACACACACACACACACACACATATATATATATATAATATATATATATATATATATATATATATATACGACAGGCTTCTTTCAGTTTCCATCTACGAAATCCACTCACAAGGCTTTGGTTGGACCAAGGCTATAGCAAATGACACTTGCCCAAGGTGCCACACAGTGGGACTGAACCTGGAACCATGTGGTTGGGAAGCAAGCTTCTTATCACACAGCCACACTGTGCCTATATGTGTGTGTGTAATTCTAGCTAAGACAAAGTATTTACACCACTCTATATATAGTGATTGCTAAAACTCTACAGAAACATATTCCATACCACACTATACAAACTAAATTTATTTCAATTCTTGTTTACAGTAAAATTCTCGAAATTTTTCAATGAAATTCTAAAAATAACCTAGCAATTAAAAATATGATGAATATGAAATAAAGAATTCCCTAAATAACAATATCTACAACAGATAAACAAACGTGGGGGGGGGGGAGAAAAACAACCTCCAAATGAATAATGATGAATAAAGACTGAGAGAAATAACAAATGAATAAAAACAAAAGATTTGAATTCCCCCTACCCTACCCAAGTTTAAGCGAGTGACAAATGACAATTACAAGCCATGCTTTGCATTAGAAGTACCCTGTAATATCTGCCAGATTTTTCTCATGAACATGTTGAGACAGGGTCAGAAAAACAATACATAAGATTGAAATTTATATTTCAAAGCAAAAATATACATACATACACACACACACACACACATATATATACACACACATAATATAAATATATACATACATATATATATATATATATACATATATTATATATATATACATATATATACATACATATATATATACATACATATATATATACATACATATATATATACATATATACATACATATATATATATATATATACATACATATATATATATATACATACATATATATATATATACATATATATACATACATATATATATATACATATATATACATACATATATATACATACATATATATACATACATATATATACATACATATATATACATACATATATATAACATATATATACATATATACACATATATATACATACATATATACATACATATATATATACATAAGAGTAAAAGAGTATATATATACATACACACACACGCACGCACACACATATATATATACATATCTACACACACACACACACACATATATATATACATATATACATAAATAAATGCATGCATGCATACAGTTATGTATGTATGTATGTATGTAGGTACTTGTGTATGTATAAGTAGACTTTTCGTCTCATGTCAGGGAATTAAAACCAAAGGAGTTTATTTTCTTGATTTGTGAAGTAGGAAGGAGGAAAAGGGATTTTAAGATACTTTTTTAAGAATCTGGCAATTACTTGTGTTTTCCCTTAACTCCACGAAAGAGGATACATGTTATTCGAAATGTTCTCTAAAAACAAAAAAAAAAGCCCCCACATGCATGTGTGTGTGTATATAATATATATATATATATAACAACAGACAGTAAAATATCTTTATTGCGTGACTTTCTTGTTCGTATTGTCATTGTTGTCGTTATTATTAATATTATTATTATTATTATTATTATTATTATTATTATTATCGTCATCATTATTATTATTATTATTATTATTATTAACAGCAATTGAATAGATAAATATATGGAATGAACATTATCAATAAGCATGGATCACAGATAGTAAAATGGCTTTAGGGAAGGAGAAACTTAGATTTAGATGTTCAAAGACGGAGGATTCAGAAACAGATAAACAACAGTTCTTATTGGAGATACTTTATTTCAGTGCCCCAGGGAACTATAACAAGGAACATTCCAAATAATTCTAGCTTTCTATTATAATTTTGTTAAGAATTCAAAGGAGGAAAAAAAAAAAAAAAAATAAATAAATGCATAAAATAAATAAATAGAATCCATCATCTTAAACATTTTTTAAAAAGATATTTGTTAAATATAGGCTGATACACACTGCCTAGTATTTTACATGCACGCTGCTAATTTGCTAAAAAGAAGAAGAAAAAAATAATATCATTGGCATTTGAAGCAATGAGAGATTTTGCTGGTGGGGGTGAGAAAGAGAAGGAAGGTCGGGGAATGTATTAGCTTGACTTAATAGGGAACAGTGTGGAGTAGAAATGAGCTGAAGTTCACTTGAAGGGAAAACAGCAGACAATTCTCTGATATTCACCAAAAAATTTGTCAGCCATCGTCAACTCACGCAAACGCAAATGCGGAGAAGAGAGAAAAGAGGAAATATTTGTGCAGAAAAATGAATTCTGCTTTGTTAGAAGGAGACATACAAGGAAACATCTGTCCGTGTCCTCAGGCAGATTCCCTTCAGAAATAAAGTTCGGGGGGGAAAATCAAGTTAATTAATTAATTAATTAAAAGTGCTAGTGATTTTAAAAACAACAGCAAAAGACACTACATTTTCTGTACATTATTCTGTTTGGCGTGTATTGCAAGTAAAAGAATATTTTATTAAATTATGTTCAATCTATATAAACTGAATATTTAACAGATTAATAATTTATCATCTCATTTTGTTAATAACCAAAATTTTTTTTAAATCTCTTATTAGAACTATGCATCTTTTACATATCCAAACTTGAATTTTCTTCACTTAAACTTTTAGCATTCAAACCAGTTATATCCAGCCCAAATATTCTTATTTCTTTATTGCCCACAAGGGGCTAAACATAGAGGGGACAAACAAGGACAGACAAAGAGATTAAGTCGATTATATTAACCACAGTGCATAACTGGTACTTAATTTATCGACCCCGAAAGGATGAAAGGCAAAGTCGACCTCAGCAGAATTTGAACTCAGAACATAACAGCAGACGAAATACCGCTAAGCATTTCGTCCAGCGTGCTAACATTTCTGCCAGCTCGCCCAAATATTCTGCCTGTTTTATGTTCAAACTGGCCAGGTCCTGACCAAATCTAACCTCTTACAATGTCAACATCTTACAAAGCCATTCTAAAAATAAACTAACAGATCATCAAACTCTCAAAGCTATGAGATACTGCACAATTAATTCAAAACAGTTCTGAATAAATAAGGATTATCTTTGACAGAATAATCTGAACACTAAAGGGTTAATGTTCAAACTGGCCAGTCCAGCTCCTCACACCTGCCCTACAATGTCATTTTTAAAGTAAACAGCTTTGAATAAATAAGGATTATATTTGACAGAATAATCTGGAAACTAGAGTTAAACATTTTAGAATATATCTTTTACTCATTTCAGTTATTTGACTGTGGCCATGCTGGGGCAATGCCTTAAGGGATTTAGTTGAAGAAATCAAGCCCAGTATTTATATTTTTTTTATACCAGATCCTTATTCATTTGGCCACTTTTGTCAAACTGCAAAAATAGGGGGATGTAAACTAACCAACACTGGTTGTCAGTCAGTGGGGGCTGGGCATAAACACATACAGCCACACACACACACACATATGTAAATACATAAAGTTCCATTTCTTTCAACAGACAGACATATAGGATAGAACAGAATAGATAAACATAGACAGACAGATAGATAGATAGATAGATAGATAGATAGAGACAGACAGATAGACAGACAGACATAGAGAGATAGACAGACAGACAGATATAGAGAGAGAGACAGGCATAGACAGACAGACAGACATAGATAGATAGATAAACAGACAGATATAGATAGAGAGACAGGCATAGATAGATACATAGACAGACAGACATAGATAGACAGACAGACAGATATAGATAGAGAGAGAGACAGGCATAGACAGACATAGATAGATAGATAGACAGACAGATATAGATAGAGAGACAGGCATAGATAGATACATAGACAGACAGACATAGATAGACAGACAGACAGATATAGATAGAGAGAGAGACAGGCATAGACAGACAGACAGACATAGATAGATAGATAGACAGACAGATAGATAGAGATAGATAGATACATAGACAGACAGACAGACAGATAGTAGACAAACAGACTGACAGACAGATAATTATGCTTGAGTAATTTGAAATATAACAAAACTCTCATTATTTTATGGTTTTATAAAAAGGTTCATCAGACAAGCTGGATGGCCAAAATATACAAAACCAATTAAGATTAAGTTTCTTATACTTTAAATTTGTGATTCGCAACCGGGGACCTTATAAGATTTTGGGGGTTGCACTAGCAAAGTACTAAAACGAGGATCCAGAGTAGTTATTTTTAAGGGTCCATGAATAAATTTTGCTTTTAGATGTATTTATTACAAGAAACAACCAGGTTTGTTCCTCTAATATTTTACAAATTCAACAGGTTTCCGGCCATTGAGACATGATCTCTTTGAGAGTTCTTTGCAAACCTACAGAAGTGAACGTGTGAAAAACATAATAGAAACTTTGAAACAAGTATCAATAAAACTTGTTGCTGAAGCATGGAACAAACTGCTGGTATCAGTTGTTAGTTGTCAGAGCACTGCATCCTTCAAAACTTCCATGCTTCCTGAGATTCGCCAACACTACACTTGATTTTCTCCCCTCCATACACACACAAGCATGTATCTGACTCATACATTGTTCGCTTTCCAGACATTTCTACATTACTGCATGTACTTTATATGCACTTTCTGACAAGTTGTGGTGCACCTGAGCACTCTATACAATAATTTCATTATTATCATTATTAAAACTAGCTTTTATACATCAAATGGCTATGGGTTTCCACCAGAATAAAATAGTAATCGAAAGAGTCCACTGGTAAAAAGAATGGTCGAGAACAACTGCTTTAAATTTCCTGTAATGAGTCAAACACAGTTACATGGAAATGGTGTTTTGAAACTGTAACCCATAGGTTCTCAAAGTGGGCACTACTGCCCCACCCCCGGTGGGAGGACAGGGGTTAGAGAAAAAGGAAGCATTGGAAGCAGGCAGTGGATTGGGGGATGCTATGAATTTATATTATTAAAGAATAAAAAGTTTGGAATGGTACAACAATGTACTATGATACAGACAATGGGCTATATTCTCTTTTACTCTTTTACTTGTTTCAGTCATTTGACTGTGGCCATGCTGGAGCACCGCTTTTAGTCGAGCAAATCGACCCCGGGACTTATTCTTTGTAAGCCCAGTACTTATTCTATCGCTCTCTTTTGCCGAACCGCTAAGTGACGGGGACGTAAACACACCAGCATCGGTTGTCAAGCAATGCTAGGGGGACAAACACAGACACACAAACACACACACGCATATATATATATATATATATATACATATATACGACAGGCTTCTTTCAGTTTCCGTCTACCAAATCCACTCACAAGGCATTGGTCGGGCCGGGGCTATAGCAGAAGACACTTGCCCAAGATGCCACGCAGTGGGACTGAACCCGGAACCATGTGGTTGGTTAGCAAGCTACTTACCACACAGCCACTCCTGCGCCTATATACCTGTTGTAATTTAGTCATCCATAGTCTGATATGATATTTCGGAATAATATTCCTTCTTCAGATAGTCTTAGATGGAGTTGCCATTAGAAAACCGATTATAGCAGCGACTCCATCTAAGACTATCTGAAGAAGGAATATTATTCCAAAATATCATATCAGACTATGGCTGACTAAATTACAACAGGTATATAGTCCATTGTCTGTATTATAGTACACTGTTGTACCATTCCAAACTTTTTATTCTTTACAAACTATACACAATGCTTCAAGCGAACTACAACACTCTCTTATAATATTATTATAGTATTGTATACAAATTATATATTATATTGTGGAGGTGCAATGGCCCAGTAGTTAGGGCAGCAGATTCGTGGCCATGGGATCATGGTTTCAATTCCCAGACCAAGTGTTGTGAGTGTTTATTAAACAAAAACACCTAAAGCTCCACGAGGCTCTGGCAGGAGTTGGGACGAACCCTGCTGTATTCTTTCACCACAACTTTCTCTCACTCTTTCTTCCTGTTTCTGTTGTACCTGTATTTCAAAGGGCCAACCTTGTCACCCTGCAGTATTCTTTCACCACAACTTTCTCTCACTCTTTCTTCCTGTTTCTGGTGTACCTGTATTTCAAAGGGCCAACCTTGTCACCCATTGAATGAAACCATTCAAATGGGAAATAGTAACAGAAAAAAACATTTGTAGAATTGTTAGAGCACTGGAAAAAATATCCCACAGTTTTAATTCAGTCAAGATCAATCAACTTAGATTTTCATCCATCCTGGGTCAATAAAAAAAAAAATCAATTAAGCAACTTTTTTGATACTAACCTTCTTGGGACCACACCCCCAGTCCTATGAAATAAACTTCCCTTTAGCACTCAGATTTCTCTGTCATAAGTCATACTTATTAATTTTCATTGTTTTAAATCAATTATGTATTATCTTATAGCTCTGACATTTCAATGATGTGATTGTTTATTTATAGAATGACATTGTAGAGTAGGTGTGAGAAACAGGATCTGGCCAGTTTGAGCATAAAACAGGTAAAATATTTGGGTCTCATATGGCTGGTTTAAATGCTGAAGGATTAAAGTAATTTTAAAATAAACCCTTCCAATGAAATTTCATGTTAATTTATGCCCCAATCACCAGCTAAATAAGGGCAAAAGTTATTTTACTAAAATTTTCATTATTTTCAAAATCATTTGAAACTAAGTCAGTGTATTTAAACAGGAATATAATAAGAAAACGGTTGATCAACTAATCTTCCCTCTCTCACAAAATTTACTGGCCTCATGCCAAAATCAGAAACAATTATACCAAGCCAACAGCAATGAACAGAATCTTCTCCTGCAAGCTAATCTACAGTAACCAGGTGGCCCAGGCTATTGAAAGGAATGCCTTTGCTGGAGGCTTAAGATAGATACTGGTGGTGCTTTACATTCTTGGGCTGGTAAGCAGCACACACTTCATCCGTTGCATTATTATTGCTACTATATAAATAAAAATATGAATTACATGCTCTTTGAGATACAACAGCGAAATAAACATAATTGAGTGGAGGAGGGGGGTGGGGAGGCATGGGGAAATCACACCCCAATCAGCATATTGATTTTTATCAATGATTCTTCGTGATTTTTATCGAACCAATACTTACCCTCCTCCATCTGCGATATGGCTGAAGACGAGAACTTTTCCTCGTATCTTGTACACATCGTAAAGATTTTTCCCAACAATGCAGAAAAATGATGGTTATCTCGGAATATTTTTCTAACATTTAATATCACAGAGTGCAATTATTTTAACATACAAACTGATGCAATAATAGTATAGTTTTGTCAGAAATGTGTTATTATTTTTTTTCTTCTTTTCCCCTCATGCATCGGTATCGGTGATAAGAATGAAACACATTGTGTTCATCTGATAGCAAAGCAATCTGCTTAGTTGAAATCTATTTTTCCTTGACGACAACAATGTTATCAGTCGGCCTGGGTATCGATGCTATCCAGCTAAACTGCTATAAAGGAGATTTTAACAGCAAAATGTTAGCCCATTTATTTACATTCCCCCGACATCAAAAAGATTACGCAAAATAGTAAGAAAATTGCTTTATTGTTTCGAAACAAGATTTTCAAGCAGAATATGTGTGTGTGTGCATCAATATATTTCACATACATTATTACCACTGCAAAGCAATTAATTTACAATAGAAAATGTGATTTGTTTTTGAAAACACAAACAAAAAAGAAAATACAATTATTATAATGAAAATGAAATAAATGCGAATAAAGCAAAGAAAATATAATTAGTTACTTATATATGTATGTGATTTATCAAGCATAATTTCTTTGAAAGAGAATATTTTCCATTTAAGAAAATTTTACATAATGTGTGTTAATATGAAATGTTTCTATATTAATATAAAATATTTCTTTGAGAAAATATGGCTTCAAATATAATTATTGTCTTCTAATTACCAGTCAGCAGAAATAGTAGTGCCAAATTAAATGGGTTTTGTTTCATTTCTATTTAGTTTCAAATTCAAAGCTTTCAAGAGTTAAGGAGTTCATTTCTGCCTTTTGTCCCTCTAAGTCGAACAAGAATAACAACTCTATCAACAATAGTTTGTCTCCAAAAGTTGGCTTGGTGCCAACACGATTCTTCTGTTTACAACTTAGCATGGTATCTGGCCAAACAGGAGCAAACCACAGAATCAACTAAATATATCTGAATACTAAAGACACCGATGGCTTTGTGGTTAAGAAGCTTGCTTCCCAATCACATGGTTTCAGGTTCAGTCCCACTGCACGGCACCTTGAGCAAATGTCTTCTACTATACCCTAAAGGTTGATCAATGCCTTGTGAGCAACTCCGGTAGATGGAAACCCATCATTTATGTGTGTGTGTGTGTGTGTGTGTGTGTCTTTGTATCTATGTGTCCCCACCTGCCTACCGCTCGGCAACCAGTGTGGGTTTGTTTATATCTCCATAACTTAGCATTTCAGCAAAAGATACTGATGGAATAAGTACCAAACTAATTACTGTGTCAGCTCGTTCAACTAGAGCCTTTAAAGCAGTGCTCCAGTAATTACTGTATTTCAAAGGGCCAGCCTTGTCACACATTGTGTCACGCTGAATCTCTCCAAGAACTACGTTAAGGGTACACGTGTCTGTGGAGTGCTCTAATTTATAAAATTATAAGACAAAAGAGAGACCTATCAAATAGCCAGAAACCCTTTAAAAACATTTAACCTATCGTTAACTGTAGCATGTACAGACATACAGCTTAGGGGCCAAACACAGTTGCACCAATGATCATAAGGTCGAGGGATTGATTCCTGTATCTGCACTGTGTCTTTCAGCAAGGCACTTCATTTCACAATGTTCCAGCCCACTGAGCTGAAAATAAGTGCTAACTGACTTTTGATGCAGCTCTCTCTCTCTCTCTCTCTCTCTCTCTCTCTATCTCCGTCCAGTTGTCTTGTTGACAATGTTCTACCAGGTAAAGGATGAAAAGACCAAGAGGAAGTCCAAGTTTGTTCAAGATGACACAGGAACCTACGACAAGCAGCGACAGCATGGTACAAACTACTACAAGGTCATACACATTTGTGAATTATGTGCCGTATGTAAAAAGGACCATTTGAGCATGGTCGTTGCCAGTGCCGCCTGACTGGCCCCAGTGCTGGTGGCACGTAAAAAGCACCCACTACACTCTCGGAGTGGTTGGTATTTGGAAGGGCATCCAGCTGCAGGAATCCTGACAGTAGGGCTTGGTACAGTCTTCTGACTTGCTAGTCCCTGTGAAACCATCATAGCCACACCAGCATCGAAAACGGACGTCAAATGATGATGATGATGATGATTTACAAAAGGTCCATTTTTTTTCCCGAAATTAAGACACTTTCTGAAGTTGTTTTATATTTCTTTACTACCCACAAGGGGCTAAACACAGAGGGGACAAACAAAGACAGACAAACGGATTAAGTCGATTACATCAACACAAGTGCGTAACTGGTACTTAATTTATCGACCCCAAAAGTATGAAAGGCAAAGTCGACCTTGGCGGAATTTGAACTCAGAACGTAACGGCAGACGAGATACGGCTACGCATTTCGCCCGGCGTGCTAACGTTTCTGCCAGCTCGCCGCCTTAAGTTGTTTTATATTTAACAAAGTATAGCTCCAGATTAAACCACATTTACTTATTGATGCTCAAAGTTAAATACCAAAAACGTTTTATAGGATTGTTTACAAGAGGTGGAAGCAACTAAGAAAAATCAAAGAGAAACATGAAAATTTCAAGAAAAAGGCTTATGTAGGATATATTGCTTCTAACTCCTATGGAATTATGCCACCAAATAGAAAAAGTTAATGGCCTCTTTTAAAACAGAAGATTATTTTCCAAACAAGTCAATCACAAAATTTCAAAAATCTCTCCACGCTTCGTCATCATCTGCAATTATTTACAGCACATACTAAGATGGTGTAACATTTATATTTAGAAACATTCATTTCATTTTATTTTTATTTATATATTTTTATTTTTTTGAAAGTCCACTCTTCTATGCTGGCATGGGTCAGACAACGGAAATTGTTGAGGCAGACTGTCTATGGTGGGATGCCCTTCCTGTCACCAACCCTCACCTGTCTTCAAGCAAGGTGATATTTCCTAATGGCCAGATATTTTTTTCACAGAAAACTTTAAACAAATAACATACTTGTTTACAACCATCATGTGGCTTCAAGACATCAGTACACACACACACACACACACACACACAAATATATGTATATCATATACACAATGGGCTTCTACATAGTTTTCCCATTTTCCAAATCCTCCCACACAGTTTTGGTTGGGTCAGGGCTATAGCAGAAGACATTTGCCCAAGGTATCACACACTGAGACTGAACCTGGAACCACATGGTTGGGAAGCAAGCTTCTTAACAGCATAGCCACACCTGAGCCATGTCATAATTTGCGAGTTGCAGGTAACCACAGAAAAAGAAAATATGTGGTAGATATTTTGGTAAACAAATGAATAACCCTTTCTATTATAGGCAAAAGGCCTGAAATTTGGGAGTAGGGGCTAGTCAATTACATAGACCCCAGTGTTCAACTGGTACTTATTTCATCAACCCTGTAAGGATGAAAGGCAAAGACGACCTCAGTGGAATTTGAACTCAGAATATGCCACAAAGCGTTTCCCCCAGTGTGCTAATAATTCTTCCAGCTTGCCTGATAGCAGTTAAGTGCCAATGTGTGAAATAATTTATGAATATATGTGTAATAATTTAGATGTGATTTAGTTAACAATGCTTATTAAATAACTAACCACAAATATAGTCTACTCAATAGTCCAAATGATACTAGGAACAAACCAACTTTATTTTCGACTTCTTGGTAGTGATTGGCCATCAAATTATACAATCCACACAGCTGTGCAACACTGAAATTTTCTAGTTGAATGTAAAACATTCATATGGTTGGTCTAATTAACTATATTTAAATAATAAATGCAGAACAAATCCTTCATATTACTCACGCATTAACTTAATGCACTATTAATTGTAACCACTAGTGAAAATTAATAAAATTAATTCGCAACTCATACAAACTGATTTAAATAGTAGGCTTTAGTGAGATCAAGAGAATTCTAACATGTGCTAAGTTAGTCAGAGACCACTAACATAATATCTATTAGTAATAAGGAGGGTTATCAGTGATTTAATATTAACGAGGAGCAATAAAAATGAGACACAAGGGGTGGGAAACTTGTCTAATCATTGCAAAGTTTACTGAGAAGCCTGGGAATTTTTTAGGGTAAAAGAAATGGGATGTGATGTTTTTTACATTTCGAATATAGACATGACTGAGGCGACACAACATCGACCAGGAAGTAAGAACGGGCAATAAAAACAACTTGGGGTATATTTGATGATTAACAGTAGCGGCAAGAGTAGGGAACCTTTGTGTACACCCTTCAAGTACTTGAAAAAAACAGTGGGAGTAGAAATAACAAGAGCAACTTTCTGGACATATGCTACATCCATTATGATGTGTGTTTGTGTGTGGGGAGAGAGAGAGAGAGAGAGAGAGGGAGGGATGGAGAGGCAGAGAGAGAGCCAGAGAATATTGTACATTAACTAAACCCATATCAATTCCATGTGTACGAACCAAAGGAAATAATAAGAAATAACAAGAAAGCTAGCCAGAAATTTAGAGACTTAATCCTCATCATCATTATTAACCCTTTTGATACCAACCTGGCTGAAACCAGCTCTGGCTCTGTAGTACAAATGTCTTGTTTGCATAAGTTTTGAATTAAAATCTTCCACCAAACCTTAGTCACAATTTATGTTCCGAACACCAGCTTAATGATAGCTAAGTTATTTTACTAAATTCTTTGTTATATTTAAAATTAATTGAAAGAAACAGAAATACAGTAACGAAAGGGTTAAGGTGGCAAACTAGCAAAATCATAACTGTTCCAGGCAAAATGCTTAGCAGTATTTTGCCTGTCTTCACATTCTGAGTTCAAATTCTGCTGAGGTCAACCTGGCTAGATCCAACCTCTCACACCTATCCTATATTGTCATTTTTAAAATGAACAATTTCATCACTGATCTCCTGAAGTTATAAAATAATGCAAGATTAGTTCAAAGGAATGAGAATAAATAAACACTAGCTTTGACAAAATAATCTTAATGCTAAGCAGTTAAATTTGCATCACCCCAGTATCATACATATATATATATTCATTTATGTGTGAATGTGTATATATTTCTACATATAGAGGTTGTCCATAAAATCTCATTACAATATGGAGTTTAAAAGTATGAAACTTGTAAGGGTAATTTATGAACATCCTGTATATAGGAAAGTTAGGTGTATACAAGGCAGGTGGAAAAATTCACATCTGATTTTTAAAAATCTATTAAAATTTAATACCTTTTCATGACTTTTGACCCACCCTGTATCAAGAAACGTAAGCACATCTTATTTTGTAATCAGACATCATTCTCTCTCTCACACCTCTCCTTTTATCATCCTTGTTCTATCCAAGCTGCTCCCTCTCAGTGACCCCCACATGAATGATTTCTTCGCCAACCTTTGCTTCCCAGAATGTGACCCCGCCCCCATCTGAAATTCCTTCAACAGTCATGTTTTTCCTACAAATGTTGACGTTAGAATTTTTGAAGAAGAAAAACACTAGCCTTGCTACTAGATTAAGGAGTCCTGCAAAGGCCGTGAGCCCTAAACCCGCTCCCAGACCCAGCAAGAAATATACACATGCATGCATACATGCACTTATTAATACCTTATCGTTCATCACTGAATAACCGATGAAATTTGAACTTTTTCTTTTATCAAGAAAGACCCAAAGAATACAAGAAAATACCAAAGAAACAAAGCCAAAAATATTTTGAAAAAAAAAAACAGACCCAAAATTTCTGAAGTTTATTAAAGTTTTAAAAGGGAAAGAAAAAAAAGATATTTATTAATATTAGTGTTTAAGATTAAATGGTGTCTATGATGAAATTTAATATCTTGAATTTAGTCTCTCATTGAACAATCCAAATATTTAATATACATAAATACAAACATGTGCACACACACTATGAGTGTGTGTGTAGAGCATATACATACACATATATGCATATATAAATACATATATATGTGTATATACAGACATGTATATATCGATATATATATATAGACATATATCTATATCTATATATATATATAGAGAGAGACATATATCTATATCTATATCTATATATATATATATATATAGAGACATATATCTATATCTATATCTATATATATATATATATATAGAGACATATATCTATATCTATATCTATATATATATATATATATATATATATATATGTATGAATATATATCTACATATATATAAATACAAATATGTGTCTGTAGATATATATATATCACACACACACACACCCTTATACATACTAATACATACACCAACCCTATACATACACACATCCAGACCCCTCCCACGCACTTTTAGCTGGTCCCTCAACCCGTTTATCAACCCTATTATCTCCCCTTATTTCGCTCTCGCATCTCATGTTTGATCTTTGACCTCTGGCCGAAATCAGATCGCCATGTTGATTCGTTAGCTACTGCACGCATTTTTTTTCTCTCCTTCTTTCTGTGTTTTTCTCTCTCTGTGTATCTTTCTGTTGAAGAGCGTAGGCTCGAAACGTTAAAGACTTGTTTTATTTATATTTCCTGAGCGCCATACTAATACAATTGTTCGTTTGTTTTCCACCTGCCTTCGTCTTTTGTTTATTTTCATAAAGCTTCCCGTTATATATATATGTATATACACACATATAGATAGATACATAAACATATATATACATATAGATGTATATATATATATATATATATATATATATATATATATATATATATATGTATATGTGCATATTGTAAATCAAGATAAAGAACAACAAACATAAAAAAACAACACAAGGACATGGTACATGTAAAGTATTAGCAGATGCTCAGGGAAGGAACGATGGTTTAACGTTTCAAGCAAAGCTCTTCTTCAGAAACAGAGGAAAGTCCAATAGAAATGAAGACGGAGGAAGAAAATCACCAACGATTCACATGTGGTTACATTTTGAAATGACACACACATATGTATATATATATATAATCTCCTGGTGCTGTATGAACATTTAATGTGGTTTTAGAGTCAAGTTTTGGCTGTTATTTCCAGCGAGGTGGTATCTCGCAGATACCCTAAATTATAATTTTAATAATAATTATTACCTTTGAAGGGTTTTATTCCCATGCTGGCCACCTGATAAGATCGGTATTAAACAAAGATCTTATTCTTATTTATATAAATAAATATATATATATATAGGAGTGGCTGTGTGGTAAGTAGCTTGCTAACCAACCACATGGTTCCGGGTTCAGTCCCACTGCGTGGCATCTTGGGCAAGTGTCTTCTGCTACAGCCCCGGGCCGACCAATGCCTTGTGAGTGGATTTGATAGACGGAAACTGAAAGAAGCCTGTCGTATATATGTATATATATGTGTGTGTGTTTGTGTGTCTGTGTTTGTCCCCCTAGCATTGCTTGACAACCGATGCTGGTGTGTTTACGTCCCCGTCACTTAGCGGTTCGGCAAAAGAGACCGATAGAATAAGTACTGGGCTTACAAAGAATAAGTACCGGGGTCGATTGGATTGACTAAAGGCGGTGCTCCAGCATGGCCGTAGTCAAATGACTGAAACAAGTAAAAGAAAAAAAAGAGAGAGAGAGAGAGAGAGAGTAAAATATATATATATATATATATATATACATATATACACACGTGTCTATATGTGTACAGAAATTTGTTTGCAGGGGTGTGCTTGTGTGCACGCATGTGTGTGTAATCCATAAACGCTATGGAAGTCAACGAAACCCCTAATTCTCTTTGGAAATAAAACAGCGGCTTCCAAAAGAAAGGCTATTGAATATATTACTAATAGAATAAAGCCAAAACATTTTCCTTCTGAGCTGTAATGTTTCAAACACATCGAAACATTTACTCCTCAAAGCACTTTCCCATAAGCAACATTCTGACGAAAGACACTTTCAAACCAAACGTGTCACATCATTTTTCAGGTTTTATAGTTTATTTCTGAATGTGAGAAATTAATCTTCCTTCATAGAGAGGTAAAATTATCATAGTAAGAAAGCAAATACACACATCGATTACACATACACACATGTAAATGTATATATGTATATATATATATAATCATACATATATATACACCCCTCTCTCTCTCTCTCTCTCTCTCTCTATATATATATATATATATATATATACATATATATATATTATATATACATATATATATATGTATATATACAAACACACACATATATGCATACATATATATATACACATACAAAAGCACAAACACATTCATATATATATATATATATATTATATATATATATATATAAACATATATATACATCTTATATAAATGGCAATTTCTGTCTGTCTGTTACCATCATTGTACTTAAACCAGCAAAACCAGCATTCACGAATCTTTTCATACATGTTACACTAACATCCAATTCAATAATAGGCTAATTGGATTTCAACAAAAATCTATAATGTGATCCCCGCCCCAAGAGGGGATGAACGAATTACATAATAAAATGAGAACGGTGCAAAAAAGCATAAGTCTGAGGGAAACACACTAGCAGATTGAGGGTGACTTATACCAGAGAAGGCAAGAACCGCGTTATGTAAGCGACAAATATTGTGTAGCAATGGGATGTTAATGTTAATACAGCAGTCATATACATGCAATGCTGCATACATACTTTAGTAAATACATAGAGACAACACGCACACAGACATTCACACACCCACACATACATGTCTACTATACACCATTTTAAACTCATGATTACCTGTGTGTACATTTGTAAATGTGTGTGTGTGTGTGCGTGGGTGTGTATGTCTGTGTGTGTGATGTCCTGTAACTGTCTGACTCTACTTTTGTAGGGTCTCCCCTGTTGCTGTCACATATTGTGAGATTTTAAAATTACATCAAAATTTTCAAATTTAGTATATTGAAGTAATTTTCCATGTTAAATCCAATTTTGGTATTTATTTGTTCCAGAAAAATTACAGAAAAATGTTACTGAGGTTTGAAGTTTAATCAATTTTACCTAATCAGAAAGCAGGATTTGGAAGCTGACATTTTCTACATGATATTTGCATGATAGCCGGCATTTCCTGCGTGATAGCTGTCTATCACAAAATGAAAGCAAAATCATTAGGAAGAGGAATTTTTTATTAAACAAATGGAAGCAAAGCATTACAGTGACCAGAGTTGTAAGGAATTCTAAAGTTTTAATGTCTAAAGTCATGTGAAATGGTCAAACAGACATGTAAATAATTTAAAAATGAAGCAAATTCTCAACAAAGTTTTTTTGGTGAAAAATTGCACAAATCTATCCTGATCAAGAGGCCAATCTGTCGAGGAAGGCATGGTCTAACATGGAATAAACAAAACTTTTTATACGACATTCTATTGTAAAAATTGGCTGACAACAATGGGCTATTCAACAAGCACATATGTATATGTACATACATACATACATATACATATATATGTACATATACAGATATATACACACACATAAATATACATACACAAACACAGATATATATGTATACATATACACATACATATATACGACATATACATACATATTTACATAATATATATATATATTTATATATATACATATATACACACACACACACACACATATATATATATATTTATATATATATACATATATATACACACACACATATATATATATACATGCGTATAATAAGGGATGACCACTAAGTGGACATCCAATATTACAATTTTTCTGAATTTTCAGATTTTTCTGTATGCTAGGCTACTGGTTTTAAATTGATGTTAATTAAATTAATATTCAATTTATCACCCTCATTATTTAAATTATATATATATATATATATATATATATATATATGTATATGTATATATATATACATATGCTCCAGGGATTTATTTCTTTTGCTGAACCACTACACACACACACAAACACACACATGCCTGAATCTGGAAACTGTTTTGGTATTATCTTATCTGTTCATTGTTCATTGCACTTGTTTATGTCAGCTTTGCCTGGCCCCCGTGCCGGTGGCACGTAAAAGCACCATTCGACCGTGGCCGTTTGCCAGCCCCGTCTGGCACGTAAAAAGCACCCACTACACTCACGGAGTGGTTGGCATTAGGAAGGGCATCCAGCCGTAGAAACACTGCCAGATCAGACTGGGCCTGATGCAGCCTTCTGGCTTCCCGGACCCCAGTTGAACCGTCCAACCCATGCTAGCATGGAAAGCGGACGCTAAATGATGATGATGATGATGATGATGAGGAAAAAGCTTTCCAGATTCCTGTTTTATCATATAACTCAGCAAATGATACTTCCAGAATTTCCAACTGTAATGTGTCCCTCACACCGGTACAACAATGACAACAGCTGCACAATGGTTTGTAATAATGGAATAAGCAGATATCACACAGCTTTGGATTTTAATCCTACTTACGTAATACACACCACACATAAATACATACATACATATAAACATATTCTGTTGTGTCTGGGAGAGTCATTTTCTTTTTGTGCCTTATAATTTACAACACTCACCGGTGAAATTTCCCCTTACTTCTTGTGTTTTATTTTCTTAAAATTCTCGTTGCGTCTTGCTATATATATATATTAAATAGTGGAGGCGCAATGGCCCAGTGGTTAGGGCAGCGGACTCGCGGTCATAGGATCGCGGTTTCAATACCCAGACCGGGCGTTGTGAGTGTTTATTGAGCGAAAACACCTAAAGCTCCACGAGGCTCCGGCAGGGGATGGTGGTGACCCCTGCTGTACTCTTTCACCACAACTTTCTCTCACTCTTACTTCCTGTTTCTGTTGTACCTGTATTTCAAAGGGCCAGCCTTGTCACTCTCTGTGTCACGCTGAATATCCCCGAGAACTACGTTAAGGGTACACGTGTCTGTGTACTTACACAGCCACTTACACGTTAATTTCACGAGCAGGCTGTTCTGTTGATTCGGATCAACCAGAACCCTCATCGTCATAACCGACGGAGTGCTTCCATATATTAAATAAACATCATCAACAATGGCCTGTTCCATGTTGGGGATGGGTTGGTTTGTTTGAGACTGATATGTCCAAGGATGGCTTCAAGCTCCAGAGTCAGTTTTAGCATGGTTTTTATGGCTGGATGCCCTTCCTAACGCCAACTGTATACGTAAGGCAATTTTTCCAAACACGCCTGCTAGATAAGTTAAATTTGTCTCAATTTGTCTAAAGGCGTAAGACATCCGCTGTTATCCTGTTATTACCATTCTTGTTTTTATTTTTATTTTTGTTTTCGTTTTTTGTATTTATATTCGTGTGGCTTCGTCCGTTTTTCTGTCCTTGTTTCGTTTACATTCGATCCTTTTTCCAAGAAATCTAATGCTCGCAGCTTAGTTTTTCATTGGAGCTGGCCATGTCGGAGCAATATCAGGATTAATCAGCCGAAATTTGCTATGATGATCCGGTTTCTGACTGAAGATTAAAGGCTTCGATGACCGTCTCCGTTTTCTGTGTTCGTCCCTTTTGTGGATTTCACGTTCTTGTTTCTTTTTACAATATTTTATACCTATATATATATATATATATATATATATATAGAGGAGAGAGAGAGAGAGAGAGAGAGAGAGAAAGAGAGATGCAGAGAGCACAGCACACACACACATATACAGACATACCCACAAACACACACGTTACATATTCTAGATGGCAAGGAAATCCATGCACAGAATCAACATATTTTTCTACTATGTACAAAATTTTTGAATTTCCAATTTTTCAACTGATTGTATATTTACTTTAAAAGAAAAAGATGGCAAAGAACTTGCTAAATTCGAAAAAAAAGAAGAAAAAAGATATACATGGGAAGATCAATTCCATTCCTAACTGATCGTTAATAATTATCAACATTGAAAAATATGGTTTTGCTAAAAATAAAAAATAAAGAAAAACCCTCTAATTAGGTGTATATTATCATTTAAATCAGGGTCTTGGAGAAAAAAAATGAATTTTAAATGCACCTAATGCTCTTTGAGTCAAAAAATTCATCTCTCTACCATTTATATCATTTATAATTCCTACTTGAAAAGACAGAAAAATTAGCTTGGTAAAATATGATAAAAAAAACCCCCAAAAACAACACAAACGGTTTCAATGGTTAGAACTCATATTCAATGACAATAATCAGTATAACTTATCTCAAGTTGCACCACAGTTGCTGTGTGTGTGTGTACATAGATATATGTATATATGTGTGTATATGTGTGTGGGTATATTTCGCTTTTGGATTTGGTTTGCAAGATTTTTAATATGTTTCGTGTGTTGAAGCAAATTTTTTTTTGTGTCTGGGGAGAGTCATTCTCTTTTAATGCCCTATAATTTAACACTCACCGGTAAACAAATAAGTAAATGAGTGGAAATTTTACCGGTGAGTGTGTTAAATTATAAGGCACTAAAAGAGAATGACTCCCCCATTTACAACAGTATCTATATATATATAGGGATGGTAAAGAAGAAAAAAAAACAGAGACAATAAACCAACACTAGTTGTCAACATATATATAGCTGACAAGCTTCCACACAGTTTCCATTTACCAAATTCACTCAGAAGACATTGGTCAGCCTGGGGAATTGAACAAAATGCTCTACAGTATTGATTGTGACTCACTATGGTTCTGAGTTCATATCTTGCCACGGTCAACTTTGCCCTTCATCCCTCTAGGGATTTCAGGCCTGTGCCTTTAGTAGATAGGATCATCATCATCATCAAGACAGTGAACTGGCAGATTTATTAGCATGCTGGACAAAATGCTTAGCAGCATTTCCCCCATCTTTATGCTCTGAGTTCAAATTCCATCGAGGTCAACTTCACCTTCCATTCTTTCAGGGTCAATAAAATAAGTACCAGTGAAGTATGTAACCCCTGACGTATGTAATCAATGCAATCCCTCAAAACCTGATGGCCTTCTGCCAAAATTTGAAATTATTATTATTATTGGTGGTGGTGTTGTTGTTGTTGTTGTTGTAAAGGCGCATGGCTTAGTAGTCAGGGCATTTGGCTCCCGATCGTAAGTTCCCGGCAACGCGTTGTGTCCTTGAGCAAGACACTTTATTTCACGTTGCTCCAGTCCTCTCAGCAGGCAAAAGCGAGTAGTACCTGTATTTCAAAGGGCCAGCCTTGTCACACACTGTGTCACGCTAAATCTCTCTGAGAACTATGTTAAGAGTACATGTGCCTATGGAGTACTCGGCCACCTGCACATTAATTTCACGAGTAAGCTGTTCCGTTGATCGTATCAGCTGGGACCCTCATCGTTGTAACTGACAGAGTGCTCCTATTATTATTATTATTATTATTATTATTATTATTATCATTATTATTATCATTATTATTATCTTTTACTTTTAATCTACATCCTTGTCACAGTCACTTGCCGAAACACACCCAGTGTCCTAGGGCGAGTGAAGGATAAGAGATGTTACAGTATGACTGAAAGCTTGGGGAGGGGAAGTAGCGAAACATCATCATCATTATTATTATTATTATTATTATTATTATTATTATTATCATTATCATTATTATTATTATTATTATTATTATACAGAATACATTGGCAGAATTTGCTTTTCAATCCACCATGGCTGATAAAAGTCAAGTAGTGCAGTTAAATGGTATCAACTCACCTCTAGCCACCTTTCAGAACTTCTGGCCTTGTCCCCTACCTAGACCATTCATCTTTGTCACTGTCATCACAGCCATCAGCAGCAGCAGCAGCAACAGAGTGTGATGTTCAGAACAACAAGATACAGATTTGAACCCCCAACCATATCGACTCATCAGCCACAGGGTACCCCCACCCCCACCACCACTACGCACCTCAGTATCAAAGCCCAACCATTCAAAAATAATCTACCAGTGCCTTTACTACACAACACACAATCAACTTCCAGTTCTTCCCTTGTTGCCAAACAAACTCTGCTACTGTTCCACAGTAATCTCCAAACATCAGGCAGAGCCAGCCAACCTCAGTTGTAATAATAAATCAATAACACACACACACACAATATCACAAGTTTTAATATAAAGTGTTGATAGAGCAGGAGAGGTGACTGAAATAAAGTGCAGACAAGATGTTTCACTGATTTTTACTTCTCTCTCTCTCTCTCTCTACCCCTCTCTCTCTCACCGTCTCTCTATCTCTCTCTTCTACAGAGTTCTGTGTTCAAATTCCACCAGTGTCATTTAGAATCAATAAAATGAACACCAATACTATACCAGGGTCAATCTAATTTATTTGATTATCCAATTACTTACAGAAGTTGGCCCTGTGCCTCCACTAAGTAAAAAAACTGTAAGGAACGTGATGAAGAGATTTACCATATTTAACCCTTCGGCATTCAGATTGCTCCATCAAATGTAATGCTTATTTATTCACAGTTTTGAATTGATCATGTATTATCTCACAGCTTCAAAATTTTGATGATGTGACTGTTTATTTTTAGAATGACATTGTAGCATAGGCATGGGGACCTTGATCTAGCCATTTTGACCATAAACAGGTAGCATATTTGGGTGGGATATGGCTGGTTTAAGTGCTAAAGGGTTAAAATTATGTACCAAAATATGAAAAGAGAAGTTAAACTGATTTGATAATGTTTATAACAGTAAGTACAAATATAGGTGCAGGAGTGGCTGTGTGGTAAGTAGCTTGCTTACCAACCACATGGTTCCGGGTTCATTCCTACAGCCTCAGGCTGACCAAAGCCTTGTGAGTGAATCTGGTACACAGAAAGTGAAAGAAGCCCGTCGTATATATGTATATATATGTATGTGTGTGTATATGTTTGTGTGTGTATATGTTTGTGTTCAGTCCCACTGCGTGGCATCTTGGGCAAGTGTCTTCTGCTATAGCCCCGGGCTGACCAATGCCTTGTGAGTGGATTTGGTAGACGGAAACTGAAAGAAGCCTGTCATATATATGTATGTGTGTGTGTTTGTGTGTCTGTGTTTGTCCCCCTAGCATCGCTTGACAACCGATGATGGTGTGTTTACATCCCCGTAACTTAGCGGTTCAGCGAAAGAGACCGATAGAATAAGTACTAGGCTTACAAAGAATAAGTCCTGGGGTCGATTTGCTCGACTAAAAACAGTGCTCCAGCATGGCCGCAGTCAAATGACTGAAACAAGTAAAAGAAAAGAAAGAAAAATAATGGTCAAACAGTGAATCTGGATTTCACTTGGCTTCATACCACATGGTTCTTGGTTCAAGCTCCTTAGCAATCAACTTATTTAACCGTCCCTTTATGTACACACACACACTTTACTCCACACAAGGACACATATGGAGACACATGTGCACACATATAGAGATGCACATCCATACATACAAACATGGTACATAGTTGCAAAACACACACACATACTCACAGACATGCACACACAGGGAGACAGAGGTGCATACATATACAAACACATGCTCACACACACACACACACATACATAACACATACACACAAACATGGACATGAAAGCACATGAATATGCAAAATACATACATATGCATACACATACATACATATATACATATGCATACACACACATGCATACACACACATGCATACATACACACATACATAAGTGCATGCATGCATAGGCACCACACACACACTGACCCACACACATGCGCATAAACAAACAAAACGGAACACAATGTAAATAACAGACAGAATCAAAACTATTGAAAAGGTTGCAAGACGCATCAAAAATTTTTAAGAAAATCATCATCATCATCATCATCATCATTTAACGTCCGCTTTCCATGCTAGCATGGATTGGATGGTTCAACTGGGGTCTGGGAAGCCCGAAGGCTGCACCAGGCCAGTCAGATCTGGCAGTGTTTCTACGGCTGGATGCCCTTCCTAACGCCAACCACTCCGTGAGTGTAGTGGGTGCATTTTATGTGCCACCGACACAGGTGCCAGATGAGGCTGGCGAACGGCCACGCTCGGACGGGGTTTTTTTCTATGTGCCGACACAGGTGCCAGACGAGGCTGGCGAACGGCCATGCTCGGATGGTGTTTTTTTTTTTGTGCCATGAACACAGGTGCCAGACAAGGTTGGCGAAACGGCCACGCTTGGATGGTGTTTTTTTATATAAAATAAGAAATAAGTGGAAATTTCCCGGTGAGTGTGTTAAATTATAAGGCACAAAAAGAAAATGACTCTCCCCAGGCACAGCAGTTAACGGGGGCAGTTAATAAGTATAAATAGGAAGTACTGATTAACTTCCTATTTGTACGATTAATGAAATCAACTGACTGAGCACATTATCCATTTATCTTTACCTTTAATATTTAAACCGGCCATATCTGGCCCAAATGTTTTACCTGTCTTACCTGTTCAAACTGACCAGATCCAGCCTTTCACACCTATCCTACAATGCCGTTGTAAAAATAAACCATTAAAACACTGAAATCTTAGAGTTACAAGATCACGCTTTATTATTTCAAAACAATAAAATAAATAAGCTTTACTTTAGACAAAATAATCTGAATGCTAAAGGGTTAATATATTCAAAATTAAAATCAACAAAAGGGCCATGAACTTTAGGACAGAAAACTCAATACCAAACCAGTAACGAAGTTTCCTTTTCACTAAAACTCAAGCAAATTTTGTGAAATCCAATTTAGTCTTATGATATTTCGTTCTTTAAGCTTTTTGGTCAATCAACACAACCTTTTGAATTTGTAGGACCCTATTTTTTTCTCTTTGTAATCCCTAATGGGAAAGACCTCCACCTGTCCCCGCCCTCCATTTTCTCCCAAATTTGTTTATTTTTGTAATTTTTTTTTTTTTGCCAAAAATCCCCGTTTTTGGATACCAAGGTTCCGGAAAATTGCCAAAAACCGGCATTGTGAAATTTTTTTCCCCTGCTTCCCCCACCCCAACTTCTTAAATTTTGACTTTTTTCCCCTAAAACCCTAACCCAAAACCTAAAACCCTAACACCATAACCATAAGTACAGAAATGTTTTGAAATTTTTGTTTGAATCATGATGTTTGTATTTTTCTGCATATTTATATAAAAAAAAAATTCTTAAAAAAAAATTTTACGAAGATCTTCGGAAATTTTTTTTCAGAACCATAATCTCCGTATTTTTCCACATGTTTAAAAAAAAAATTGTGAAAAAAGTTTAAAATGAAGGAAATGGGAGGGTGGTGGTTAATTTAGAAATATCGATTTTTGCCAATTTTTTTTGAAGATTTATATTCCCCATAGCCGAAAATGGGGTTTGAAAAAAAAATTTGGGGGGAAAGGGTGGTTGGTGGGGAGTCTTGCCCCCAATGCTACAAAGGCCTCAGTATTTGTTTTGGATAAAATTGCATAAAAGAAAATGATATAGACAACACTGTTACATTTCTATTGCATTCAGTTCACTCATTGGACTGTGGCCATGCTGGGGTACTACTTTGAACAGTTTAGCTGAACAAATCAACCTTAGTATTTATTGTGGTACTAATTCCGTCAGTTTCTTATTGTCAAATCATTAAATTATAGGGATGTAAACAAACTAATACCAGCTGTTAAGTAGTGAGAGTTAAACACAAATGCACAGACACACACAGATCTCCACACAGCTTCTGTCAGCCAAATTCAGATCTCCACACAGCTTCTGTCAGCCAAATTCACCCATAAGACATTAGTCAGCCCAGGTCTACCCTAAAAAAAAAACAGTTACTTAACCCTTTCGTTACTAATCCGGCTGAAACCGGCTCTCGATCTTTAGTATAAATGTCTTGTTTTCTTAAGTTTTGAATTAAAATCTTCCACCAAACCTTAGTCACAATTTATGTTCCTAACACTAGCTTAACCCTTTCGTTACTGTATTTATTTTGAGCTGTTCTCTGCTTCTTTCAATTACTTTAAATATAACAAAGAATTTAGTAAAATAACTTAGTTATCATTAAGCTAGTGCTAGGA
>NC_043003.1:14128098-14138098 GCF_006345805.1 Octopus sinensis
CAAAGATACAATTTAGAATTTAATTTTACCATTAACCATATGAACAAACTTCAATATTATAGGACTTGGATGAAAATGATAGTGTAGCAGCTACTATTTATGAGTATGTGAAGTCAGAAATAATGTGGAAAAGTCATTACTTGATTATAATCATTATCTTGAACTGAAGTGTGTGTGTGGGAGGGAGGGGGGGAAATACAAAATAAAAGTGAAACCAGCCTTCGTTATTATCGATAAGTATTCCTTTTTAGGTCATAAATTCCATTTTCAATATCATTTTAATATTACTTTAATCTAATTTTAATGACATTTAAAAAATCTTTTAAGCTCAAAACATAGGGAAAAATCTACTGTATTTACTTTGTCTTTTAAGTTGCACAACTTTATACTTGAACTAGCAGTATTGCCCGATGTTGCTCGGGTTTGTTTCGACCCTTTAGAATTGGAATTTTTGAAAAGTAAAAATTTTGTATTATATAGCTTGTTATTCTCTTTAAGTGAACATTTTTCTGGTTGAAATACACCGAAAAATCGTGACACAGCAGTCAAAAAATCATTAAAAAATAGGGATTTTCATAGAAAAAAAGCACCTTTTTGATGTAAATAATTTTTGGTGTTAACATGGTCCGATTTGAATTTTATCTTCTACAGAAGGAAGAGCAAGCCTTCTTCTACCATACTCTCAATTTTGGCCAACTTGCACCACAGGGTCTTGGAGGAGATAGTGTTAGTTGAAGGCTACCAAACCTGCCACACACAGACAATTTCAGCTTTATATATAGAGAGATTTAACTGGTAAGAAAGAAAAAGCTGAGATACAGCTTATACAGGAGACATAGGTAAAACTATGAAGAGAAAGAAAAATTATCAATAGGTAACAGCAGATATGTGATACTAAACAGTGCTTCTATACAAACTATGATCAACCCCGAAGAACAGGAACATGGGGAATGGAAAATTCTGCAAACTAACTGCCCTGCTACCAAAGTCCTCAAAATGAATTACCATAAATCTTCGAGTATAATCTGCATTTTTTTCCCAAAATTTAAAGTTCAAAATCCCTAGTGCGTATTATACACGAGGTTAAAGATAAAAAATATTTTCTAAGCAATGTCCGAGTCTCTATTTGCTGTCCGGCGATGTTTATTCAGACGCATTCTGTGATGTCAGGCGCTAAATACCTTAAGCTAAGCATGAAAGCAATGAAGCCATAAAAGAATCATTCATAACTTGCAGTAAGCAATATTTATTAAACGTTATTTATATTATGACATGCATTCACATACACAACCACAAATAAATTTACATTTGTATCCCGAAATATTGATTACTTCTTAGCAAATGTCAAAGTAGTAATTTCAAAAATCTGGGAGCTTTCAGATTTCAAAACTACAGACCAATTGATACACACTTTGAAAGTCCAATCTGTAAGTGGAAGAATAAAGGTATGCAAAACTTCCCTAAAATTCTACATGTAATTCTTTAGCATCACTGCTCGTCTCAAGTAAAGAAGCTTTGTTTCTTTCTTAAAATCAAACCCTTTCTTTATGGAAAAGGTTCAAAAGCCACAACAGGTATATTAGTACATCCACACATATTAGTATGTCACTAGCCTGCAAGAGTCCTATGCTGGGGCTGTGTTATAGAGTGCTTGTGCACAGCCACATAAAAGCACCCAGTGCACTCTGTAAAGTGGTTGGCGTCAGGAAGAGCATCCAGCCATAGAGAGCGACCATGCTAAATCAGACCCCAGCTTGGGTCAATCCGTCCAACCCACACTAGCTTGGACAATAGACATTAAATGATGGTGATGGTGATGATGGTTGCTGTATCATCATGTATTTTGGTCTTATTCAGCACTTGCTAATTATTTCAGTACAAGCTACTTCTAGAAATATTTCTATAGTTTATAACTATGTAAAAACTATATGTGAGTGTGTGTGTGTGTTTGTGTATACATACATACATACATACATACATATATATATTATAGGGGGGAATTCACAAAAAACAAAAGACAAAGACAGGTGGTGTAGACAACAGATGTATTAGTATAATGTTTGGGAAGTGAAAAAGTCTTTAACATTTCGAGCCTATGCTCTTCCACAGAAAGGAACACAGAAAGAAACAAGGAGAGAAAATAAAGAAAGAGAGAAAATGAAGATAGAAAATAAAAAGAGAAAATAAAGATATATATATATATATATCTTCTTCCCTTCTTTCCTGAGCGTCCAATAATACTATATTTGTTCCACGTCCTCGCGTTGTTGTATTTTTTTGTATTTTCTTGTTTGGATTAACTATATTATATATATATATATATATATATCGGTTATAAGAGGTAATGTTGTCAGTCAGACCCAAAGGTACCAGGAAATGCTGAATAAATGCTATGGATAGACCATAATTAAGTTCCAGATTCGGTGATTATGTGAATAAGGGGTCCAATTAAATACAATATCCCTGCATATCTCACATCTATTTTCATTCCTCTACCTCACTCTCTATTTAGTATTTTATCTAAATTAACTATTGCTTAGCCATCTTCTCACACCGTCTCCGATGAAGGGATATAATAAATATCCTAGAAACAGCTGTAAGACCTTCTATTTATAAATGTTCTAAAATCTACACAGTCTTGGTTTTTTATCTCATTACGAAAAATAAATTTTATGTATGTATGTATATATGTACATACACATATATACATACACATATATACATACATACACATATACACACATATATATACATACACATATATATATATATATATATATATATATATATAACTGGCACTCTGGTGGTTACGACGATGAGGGTTCCAGTTCATTCGATCAACAGAACCTGATCATGAAATTAGTGTGCGAGTGAGTGAGCACTCCACAAACACACATACCCTTAACATAGTTCTCAAGGAGATCCAGTAGGACACACAAAGTGACAAGATCGGTCCCTTTTGAATAACAGGTACAATTCATTTTTGCCAAATGATGAGGTAGATATGCAAACATGAAAATCTCCTTGTTTCTCCATAAAGAGAAAAAAGAAAAAAAAAAGATGAACAGGAGTGGCTGTGTAGTAAGTAGCTTGTTTACCAACCACATGTTCCGGGTTCAGTCCCACTGCGTGGCACCTTGGGCAAGTGTCTTCTAATATAGCCTCGGGCCGACCAAAGCCTTGTGAGTGGATTTGGTAGACGGAAACTGAAAGAAGCCCGTCGTATATATGTATATATATATATATATGCGTGTGTGTGTTTATGCATCTGTGTTTGTCCCCCTAGCATTGCTTGACAACCGATGCTGGTGTGTTTATGTCCCCGTTACTTAGCGGTTCAGCAAAAGAGACAAATAGAATAAGTACTGGGCTTACAAAAGAATAAGTCCCTGGTCGAGTTGCTCGATTAAAGGCGGTGCTCCAGCATGGCCGCAGTCAAATGACTGAAACAAGTAAAAGAGTAAAAGAGTCTTCATCAAGTTTCGACCTTCATTGGGGGTCTTATCAGGTGTTTACACCACCACTCAGCCAATCTCAGGAAAAAACAAGCGGCCATTCTGTTTATATACACAGAAAACTGGAGCTGCTAATTTTCTCACACACACCTATATAGTGTGTGTGTGTGTGGTGTGTGTATTCATTTATTCTTTAACTTGTTTCAGTTATTTGAGTGCAGCCATGCAGGAGCACTGTCTTTAGTCAAACAAAAGACAAAGCGACCCCAGAACTTATTCTTTGTAAGCCTAGTACTTATTCTATCGGTCTCATTTGCCAAAGTGCTAAGATACGCGGACATAAGCACACCAACATCGGTTGTCAAGAGACAGTGGGGAGACAAACACAGACACACACAAATACATATATATATATATATACACGACCGGCTTCTTTCAGTTTCCATCTATCATATCCACTCACAAGGCTTTGGTCGGCCTGAGGTTATAGTAGAAGACACTTGGCCAAGGTGCCACGCAGTGGGACTGAACCCAGAACCATGTGGTTGGTAAGCAGGCTTCTTACTACCACATGCAAACACACACACACACACAAAGAGTTACAGAAAAGCTCCTGTCAAACTGATCAGTAAGCATTGAATAAAACCAAATGCGTGATGACGCACGAAGATGTAGTAGTCCTTTGTGCTCATAGCATATCACACACACACACTAAAAAACAAGACACACGTGCAAAATTTTTGCTAACTTACCACCTCAAAGTAAAGCAGCATCTCCTGTGCACATATAACTGTTGGTGCACACAACGCACGCATCTAATAGCACTGCTGTCTTCATCCCCTCCCAAATACATTAATACTGTAGTCTTCCATCTGTCAGTTGTTAATGTTTATGTTTACAGAACGTTGTGTGTTCAAAACATGAGCAATGGTGAGATGAAAATATAATCTGCTCTGCAAGGACAAGAGAAGAGCAAATCTAGGTGTGTGTGTGTGTGGTGTGTGTGTGTGTGTCTGTGTGTGAGTGCATACATATATATGTATGTATGCATGTGAGTGTGTGTTTGTTATGTATGTATATGTGTATATATATATATATATATATATATATACACACACATGTATGTATGTATGTGAGTGTAAATATATATACAAACACATATGTATGTATACATGTATGCACGTGTGTGTATATATGTGCTTGTGTGTATATATATATATGTGTGTGTGTATACAGAGAGAGAGAGAGAGAGAGAGAGAAAGATATGTATATGTATGTATACATACACATGTGTGTGTATATATGTCATCCTCATCAACGTTTAACGTCTGCCTTTGTATATGTGTGTGTGTGTGTTCTGCCCATCTTTACACGCAGCTTCGCAACTGGTACTGGTTTGTTTATATCCCTGTAACTTAGTGGTTTGGCAAAAGGGACCAACAGAATAAGTACTAGGCCTAAAGAAACCAACAAATTAGTATTACGGATCAATTTATTCCTCTTAAACCCCTTCAAGGCAGTGCCCCAGCTTGGCCACAGTGAAACAAGTACGACTGAAACAAGTACAAGATGAAAAAATGGAATCGACAACAAGTCCAAGCATAAAAAGTTCCACAAATAATCAAGGTGAACTCATCATCACCATCACCATCAACATGATCATCACCACCATCACTATCATAGCCATCATCACCAACAACACCACCACCACCATCATCATCTTGACAACTAATGTAGGTGTGTTTATACCCTCATAACTTAGCAGTCCAACAAAAGGGACCGATAGAATAAGTACGAGGCTTTAAAAAATTATGTATTGAGGTCAAAGTACTGCCCCAGCATGGCCACAGTCTGATGACTGAGACAAGTGGAAGATAAACACCAAAGGATCAATAATAAACAAAGCTACAGTATTAATCATGATAATAATGATGACGATGATGATGATGGTGTGTGTGTGTGTGTATGTTTTGCCAAATCCAGTAAATTGTAAGGAAGGCTGCAATTCTCAAAACTAGAACAAGAAGTTAAAAACTAAAAAAAAAAAAAAAAAAAAAATTTAAAAAGACTTTAAAATATTCTGTCAAAAGTTAGCAGAGTTAAAAACAAGTCGAAACAAAATCAGCAACGACAACCATTAATAATATAATAATAATATAATAATAATAATAATAATAATAATAATAATAATAATAATAATAATAATAATAATAATAATAATAACAATAATAATAATAATATTCTTCAGCTATTAAATTGAGTCAGTAACAGAAATCAACTGCTAGGAGAAACACAAGCGAATAATGAAGACTCCTTAAATTGCTTGCTATTCTTCCAATCAAAAATACTCTATAATTAACAATCATATACAATAGTTAACTGTTGCAGTCTAATTAAAGCTGGTTCTCAGTTCTTGGACTTTTTCTTCAACTTGGTAATTTTTCTTTTCTTTTTTTTTTCTATTTTTCGTTTTATTAGTTCTTAGTGACTTCAAACTGGAAAAACAGTAGTCTAATACATATGCATATATATACACATAGATACATAGACACACACACATGTATACACACACACACACACATATATATACACACACATAGATACATATACACACACACATATATATACACACACACACACACACACATATAAACACACACACACACACATATCATCACCATTTAACGTCCGTTTTCCATGCTAGCATGGGTTGGACAGCTGGACGGGGGTCTGGTAAGCCATGGAGGCTGCACCAAGCTCCAGTCTGGTTTGGCAGTGTACTTATATACTTATACATACATACACATACACACATGAAATGAAAGAATTAATAAAGGAACAGGACCTACATAATCAACTTCATTAGCTAACAGCTGTTTCTGCTATAAGATGCAGGGAACTCAGTGCTGAGTGCCTGTGAATAACTTCACAACTTCCCCAGCGCTGAGCATACAGCAGTAACCTAATTGGTATAATCACATAATTCCTATTCCCTTGTCGTTTCTCTAATTTCATAGTAAGCTCTGTACTCACTTAACACTTTATTCTAAAGCATATGTGCATATATATATATATATACTGAGTTCTACAAATATCGAGTTATTAGTATCACTATGCCCAGGTGAAACCATAATGTTATGCTGGTGCCATGCAAAAAGCACCCAGTACACTCTGTAAAGTGGTTGGCAGTAGGAAGAGCACCCAGTACACTCTGTAAAGTGGTTGGCAGTAGGAAGAGCACCCAGTCATGGAAGCCAAAACAATCAATGGAGCCTGATGTGGTTCCCGGATTTTCCATCTCTTGTTAAAATATTTAACTCATGCAAGTATGGAAAGCGAAAAGTGACTTCGAAATTTCAACCAGGTAAGCCATCATCTGACAGTGTATAGTCTTTACTCTTTTACTTGTTTCAGTCATTTGACTGTGGCCATGCTGGAGCACCGCCTTTAGTCAAGCAAATCGACCCCAGGACTTATTCTTTGTAAGCCTAGTACTTATTCTCGGTCTCTTTTGTCGAACAGCTAAGTTACTGGGGCGTAAAGATACCAGCATCGATTGTCAAGCGATGTTGGCATGGGGACAAACACAGACACACAAACATATATATGATGGGCTTCTTTCAGTTTCTGTCTACCAAATCCACTCACAAGACTTTGGTCATCCTGAGGCTATAGTAAAAGACACTTTCCCAAGGTGCCACGCAGTGGGACTGAACCCGGAGCCATGTGGTTCGTAAACAAGCTACTTACCACACAGCCCCTCCTATGCCTCTTCATAATAAAATAATACAAGATAATGTATTGACTGTTTTAACTATTGCATATTATAAATAAATATATGCTAATAGGTGCAGACCTGGCTGTGTGAGAACAAGCTTACTTCCCAACCACATGGTTCCGGGTTCAGTCCCACTGCGTGGCACCTTGGGCAAGTGTCTTCTACTATAGCTTTGAGCAGACCAAAACTTTGTGAGTGGATTCAGTAGACGGAAACTGAAAGAAGCCCCATCGTATATGAATATGTATATATATCTACGTGCGTGTCTGTGTTTGCCCTCACCACCACCATCACCGCTTGACAATTGGTGTTGGTGAGTTTGCGTACCCTGTGATCTAGCAGTTCGGCAAAAGAGAACGATAGAATAAGTACCAGGCTTGAAAAATACAATTCTTGGGGTCGATTATATCGACTAAATAAAAGTGGTGCACCAGCATGACCGCAGTCACATGACTGAAACAAGTAAAAGAATAAAAGAATATACATATATACACACTAGGACAAACACACACATAAACACAAACAATTGAAAATACGCACACACACACCACACACACACACATATAAACACACACACACACACATATCATCACCATTTAACGTCCGTTTTCCATGCTAGCATGGGTTGGACAGCTGGACGGGGGTCTGGTAAGCCATGGAGGCTGCACCAAGCTCCAGTCTGGTTTGGCAGTATACTTATATACTTATACATACATACACATACACACATGAAATGAAAGAATTAATAAAGGAACAGGACCTACATAATCAACTTCATTAGCTAACAGCTGTTTCTGCTATAAGATGCAGGGAACTCAGTGCTGAGTGCCTGTGAATAACTTCACAACTTCCCCAGCGCTGAGCATACAGCAGTAACCTAATTGATATAATCACATAATTCCTATTCCCTTGTCGTTTCTCTAATTTCATAGTAAGCTCTGTACTCACTTAACACTTTATTCTAAAGCATATGTGCATATATATATGTATATATATATATATATATAATATATATATATATATATATATATATATATATATACTGAGTTCTACAAATATCGAGTTATTAGTATCACTATGCCCAGGTGAAACCATAATGTAATGCTGGTGCCATGCAAAAAGCACCCAGTACACTCTGTAAAGTGGTTGGCAGTAGGAAGAGCACCCAGTCATGGAAGCCAAAACAATCAATGGAGCCTGATGTGGTTCCCGGCTTTTCCATCTCTTGTTAAAATATTTAACTCATGCAAGTATGGAAAGCGAAAAGTGACTTCGAAATTTCAACCAGGTAAGCCATCATCTGACAGTGTATAGTCTTTACTCTTTTACTTGTTTCAGTCATTTGACTGTGGCCATGCGGAGCACCGCCTTTAGTCAAGCAAATCGACCCCAGGACTTATTCTTTGTAAGCCTAGTACTTATTCTCGGTCTCTTTTGTCGAACAGCTAAGTTACTGGGGCGTAAAGATACCAGCATCGATTGTCAAGCGATGTTGGCATGGGGACAAACACAGACACACAAACATATATATGATGGGCTTCTTTCAGTTTCTGTCTACCAAATCCACTCACAAGACTTTGGTCATCCTGAGGCTATAGTAAAAGACACTTTCCCAAGGTGCCACGCAGTGGGACTGAACCCGGAACCATGTGGTTCGTAAACAAGCTACTTACCACACAGCCCCTCCTATGCCTCTTCATAATAAAATAATACAAAATAATGTATTGACTGTTTTAACTATTGCATATTATAAATAAATATATGCTAATAGGTGCAGACCTGGCTGTGTGAGAACAAGCTTACTTCCCAACCACATGGTTCCGGGTTCAGTCCCACTGCGTGGCACCTTGGGCAAGTGTCTTCTACTATAGCTTTGAGCAGACCAAAACTTTGTGAGTGGATTCAGTAGACGGAAACTGAAAGAAGCCCCATCGTATATGAATATGTATATATATCTACGTGCGTGTCTGTGTTTGCCCTCACCACCCCCATCACCGCTTGACAATTGGTGTTGGTGAGTTTGCGTACCCTGTGATCTAGCAGTTCGGCAAAAGAGAACGATAGAATAAGTACCAGGCTTGAAAAATACAATTCTTGGGGTCGATTATATCGACTAAATAAAAGTGGTGCACCAGCATGACCGCAGTCACATGACTGAAACAAGTAAAAGAATAAAAGAATATACATATATACACACTAGGACAAACACACACATAAACACAAACAATTGAAAATACGCACACACACACACACTTTCGCTCATGCCCAATATTCTTTTATTCAATGTTACTTGCTTTAGTCATTGTTTTCGAGGGTAGTCGAAGAAATCGACCCTGAGGACATATTCTTTTAACGAACCGCCACGTTACGGGGACGCAAACACACCAACGTCGGTTGTCAAACGATGGTGGGGGAACAAGCACACACACACACAAATATATGTATATGTATATACGACGGGCTTCTTTCAGTTTCCGTCAACCATATCTACTCGTAAAAGGCAACAGAAGATGCTTGCCACGCAGTGGGACTGAACCCAGAACCATATGGTTGGGAAGCAAGCTTCTTTTACACACAACCACGCCTGCGCCTCGACACAGCTACATTACATAGTTCTATAAAATTGAACATACTCATTATACATACATATTTTCAGAAAGTTATGAAACTGCATCCTTTAAGGCCCTCATGCTTTCCGAAATCCGCCGAAACTACACCTGATTATATATACACTTTAGATGAGTTGTAGTGCACCTGAGCACTGTAC
>NC_043003.1:14143098-14185598 GCF_006345805.1 Octopus sinensis
ACTTGCCCAAGGTGCTGCGCACTGAAACGGAACCCGGAATCATGCAGTTGGGAAACAAACTTTTGTACCATACAGCCACGGAAGCATTGTTTTCGCTCACATTTAGTCTGCTGTGTATCTCTACCGGAATGTTTCGGGTGTTTGTGTGTGTACACCGTATTCACTCGTGTGTAAATCACACCTCGGGCTTTTCAGTTAACACCAAGCATATAATAGTGCGGCTTATACACGAATAAATACGGTTGAGGGATAAGGGGCGAAATTGGAAACAGGGGCAAAATGAGTAATTTCTGATTTCCAATCTATTCTCTCCTTACCTGTCTGAAGCTATTACATTGCAAGTATTGCATCATCTTTGGGAATAAAAATTGGTTGGCAGAGTTGTTGTTGTTGTTGTTGAGGGAGTTTGAAATATATTCTGGTGACAAGTGTGTTCGTTTTTTTTTTCTTTTCCCCAAAAAATTTTTCTTCAACTTTGACCCGATTGCAACTGAGGTCAAAGGATAATATTTGGTGTTTAACAATCAATATTCGTTTTCTTCCTATGTTTGACTCCAAGTCATAATTTCTTCTCTTTAACTGCTTGGTGCGACTTAACCCTTTAACATATGCTAAGAGATCAAACCCAGAACGAGGAGATCAGGGATAGAAATGGAGTGAAGGATGTCATCGCAGAATATCCCCATGCAAAGCTCACAAAAAATAACAGCTTCCAAATCCTGTTTTCTGACTAAGTAAAAATTATCAAACTTTAAACATCTGTAACTAATTTTTTTAAAAACAATTTCTCTGGAAAAAGTGAAATATCTCCTGAGATTCAGCATGGAAAATTACATCGATACACCAAATTTTAAAATTTTCACAAAACTTTAAAATTTCCACAGATGCAACCAAACAGAAATGGTCCAAAAATGCAAGGTAATTTTCCACCAGGAAGCCCTTTGGGCTGCAGCTTGCCTCCGCGTCCTCCAATCCATTTTTTGGTAAATCACTCATTCTCATTTAATTGTATATATTTTCATTGTTTGTTTATTCATACATTTCATCTCATTCAATACCCTGACCCCAATGTTTGTTTTGTCTGTCCTCCTATCATCCCCTCTTTTTCACAACCTCCTGGTTAATAAAGAAATTGACTGGTTTAAACAATTAGAATTAATATAATACTTGTGTGGCTTAATCACCCCCCTCCCCATGTCATCCCAGATGTCCATTAAGGACATCAACCAGAAATTTCAGTCTGAAGCTAAGTCAGTTGATAAACCTTTTAATAGAAAAGGGTGTGGAAGGGGTTTTTAGGTCAAAGGGGCTTTTAGGGAGGATGACTGATGTCCCACACTTCCTCCCTCCACTCACCTTTTCCTCCTCCTCCTCCTACTACTACTGCTGCTACCATTTATTTCCTTCCCCCTCCTGCCCCTTGATAGTTAGGAACTTACAATTTCTAAGCAGTTGAAGTAGTTTTCCTAGAAGCAATTTACCATTTCTATACATCAATCATCATCATCATCACCACCACCATCATCATCACCATCAACATTACCCCCATCATCACCAAATTCATCACAAGCACCATCATCAACTCCACCACCACCACCACCACCACCATCATTATCATCATCATCATCATCATCACTTTAATATATCTGAGGCAATAAGAGTAACTAATTAGTAAAATAACAACTCAAAATGCTGTTGTTAATTTTTTTTCCTTTTTACTTCTGACTTAACCCTGACTGAGCAGACCTCCTACGACCAAAAAAACGTTCCAACAAAGACCATCCAGTTGTACATTATCCAATATGCCCTTCTCTTTTATATAACAGTAAAGTATAATTTGAAGAAGATTTGGCTGCTATTTCTAGTGGGTAGAACCTTATGGTCACCCTGTCAACTGGTTATGTATTTTACAGAGGTTAATCCTCTTCAGCATCGTTTTCTTTTTCATTTTTAGAAGATTGAGGTAAAAAAAAAAAGAAAATAATGTAGTCCTAATAAACCTGTTTTGTAGCCCCGACCCCTTATAAATTCAAATCCTGGGTAAGTATTTTGTATTTCTAAACAAGACCATCTTCTGGAGTGGACCCAAGGAGGATGGATGCCTGAGGGTCTCCTGCTCAAGAAAGGACGTGAGACCTTCTAAATAATGTTTTTACGCCCTTTTCTCCTGGAATTGTTATTCCCTTCTGACCTTGTGTCCTCGCTTCAAAAAATTCCTGGGACCGCACCTGATCTTATTCCACAGTGCCTTTTTCTCTTTTTGCCCCCCAACATCGCTTGACAACCGATGCTGGTGTGTTTGTGTCCCCGTAACTTAGCAGTTCGGCAAAAAAACCAATAGAATAAGTACTAAGCTTGCAAAGAATAAGTCCTGGGATCGATTTGCTCGACTAAAGGCGGTGCTCCATCATGGCCACAGTCACATGACTGAAACAAGTAAAAGAGTAAAAAGAGAGTAAGCAGTCACAGAGCAATGTGAAGTCTTTTGTTGAAAAACACAAAGCACTGGTCAATCTGGAAATTGAAACCATGATGTTGTGATCCTGAGTACAAAACCTGAACCACTAGGCCATGCTCCCTTAGAGTATACACAGCAGTGAAGGGTTGGCACCAGTAGAAGAGAACAGTCAATGTTAACTAAAAGTAGAAAAACCAATATTGATGATGTAGCGATAAAGGGTCAGAAGAACTGAAGAGCTGACACAGGATTGCTGTTAGCAACAAAACCATCATGTCAGAGAACACAGAACATCTCCAACCACAAATTAGGTGGTAAAATTGCGTTCCATTCCATAATGGAGAAAGAGACATGCTTCCATAACTCAAGCCGATAACAATATTTTCATGCTTCGCTTCTTACTAATAATGGTCAATGCAAACTCTCTCCCCCCGACCTCCGCCTTGTTCTGCCACCTCTTCCTTCAGTCAGGATCTGATTTGGCCAGCAGCTTGTTTCTGGAGACGAGTTGGAGCCCCCTTATTTATCCTTTAATAGCCATCCATCTGTGATGAGTGTTGCAAAGTGCGAAACAAGTGAACTGAATCAGTGACTCATGTTTCAATTCCCACTGGTGGACTATTTTCATTTTATTTATGCAACTAATGTTCTTGAGAACGGCATCAACTAAAACATATTACTCTAATATTTCCTTTTACACGAAGCCAACGCGAGTGGCCGTATTTATTCTTGCACTTAATGCAAGCAAGCAAGCAAAAGGAAAATGATTAACAACAACAACAATAATAATAATAATGAGAATAATGATGATAATAATAATAATGATAATAATAATAATGATAATGAGAATAATGATAATAATATGCAATAAAGGTGAAGTACTTGTAGAAAACAGCACTGCTTGGAACTGCTCAAATACTCTGGAAGGTGCTCAAAAAATAAGAGGTGTTACTTTAAGTTCACTGTTAGTGAACAGCTGACAGTGTAGTACATCTTCAGCATTAGAAGCTGTGCAAAGGCAACAATAATAATAATAATAATATGGTTGTGATGCATGTGCCTAGTGTACCCTTATCAGACGGATAGTCATGATGGGTATACTGGGCTTCATATATTTTACCCCAGTGTCACTTTGATGGCATGTACTGCTCTCTCACTCAATAATAATAATAATAAAGTCTTAGCTTAGTGTCTAAAAGCTATTTTCCAATGTTAATACCATAATGTTGATAGAACAACCTGGTAAACGTCTTGATACAATCTCCAAGTATAATGTCTTCCATCTGTTGGCAGGTAATGTACCAGATTTCATTGTATAATTTTAACCCTAATATTTTGTTCTTGCATGTCAACTATAACATTAGATAAGAGAGAGAGAGAGAGAGAAAGAGAGTGAGTGCAAATGAATGCGTGTGTGAGTTTGTATGTGTAAGTGTGTGTATGCGTGTGATGTGTGCTGAGTCTCTTTCAGAAATCAAACTGTACCATCATGCAACAATATCTGTTTGCAGAAGAGAGATTGTTTCACAGAAGAGAAAACAATAACAAATGTTGAAGAATTTTATTAGCTTTCCTCTCTAAATCCATTAAAATACCAGAATATATCACCACAATTACAATATGTATGCGCTTATTAAAGTGGAAAAGATACAAATAGATAAAATGATGTTTCGTGTAAACAAAGCAAAATGCTAACTTCTGTAATGGTGAGGTGTTATAGTTAATAGAATCCACCATACTATAACATCAGTATTAATTCATTCTCTCCAAGAGAAAAAGAAAAGGGTTCCTGCTTGATTTGAACTCTAGTCTAATACACTTACTGTTTTTGATAACATGCTGCGCTGTGTAGTTAACTCATATCGACAATATTAAAATAAACATACTTAACCTTTTAGGATTTTGAACTGATCATATCCAGCTGAAATATTCTCCCAGTCCTATGTTCAAACCAGCTGGATCCAGCCTCTCATGCCTACCCTAAGATATACAGTCACATCATTGAAATCTTGAAGCTATGAGATAATGCATGATTGGATTACAACAATGTGACTACCGTAAATCCTCGAGTATAATCCACATTTTTTCCCCAAAATTTAAAGGTCAAAATCCCTAGTGCGTACTATATACGAGGTTAAAAATGAAAATTATTTTCTAAGCAATGTCTGAGTCTCTATTTGCTGTCCAGCAATGTTCATTCAGACACATTTTGTGATGTCGGGCGCGAAAATACATTAAGCTAAGCCTGAAAGCAATGAAGTCATAAAATAACCATCCATAACTTGCAGTAAGCAACATTTATTAAACGATATTACTGTTACTTCTTTATTTTCTGCAAACAAAATGCACAAAAAAGCTACACGTTTGCATTATGTTATATATACAATAATAATATAGGACGTTACCGTGTATAGTTTTACAAACCAAAGACGTTATATAGACCTCCTTGGCTCAAGTTAGAGAAGGGGTGCGTATTATACACAAGGTTTAGGTTTTTCAGAGGTACAGCCCCCTAAAAAAATCCCTGCGTATTATACTCAAAGGTGGACTATACTCAAGGATTTACGGTAAATGAATATTACATGTGACAGAGTAATCTGAATGCCAAACAGCTAAGAACATTGGATCTCAAAAATTAGATGAATTTGGATAATCAGCAACATTTAATGTCCACTTTCCATACTGGCATGGGTTTGTGGTGGTGGCAGGGGGCTTGACAGGAACTGACAAGGCCAGGGACAGCACCAGGTTCCATAGTCTGTTTTGGTTTAATTTCTATAAATGTTAAGATGTGGCACTTATGATAATAATAATAATAAAATAATAATAATAATAATAATAATAATAATAATAATAATAATGATGATGATGATGGTAATAATGATAATAATAATAATAATAATAATTGTTTCTAATAATGCAATAATAATAGTAATTCTAGTAATAATAGTAATAGTACTAGTTTTAGTAATAATAATGCTTTCCAGTACACAAGGCACCTGTGCTGGTGGCACATAAAAAGTACCCACTACTCTCACGGAATGGTTGGCGTTAGGAAGGGTATCCAGCCATAGAAACACTGCCAGATCAGACTGGAGCCTGGTGCAGCCTCCTGGCTTCCAAGACCCTGGCCGAACTGTCCAACCCATGCTAGCATGGAAAACGGACGTTAAATGACGATGATGATGATGAACTGGATGCCCTTCCTAACGCCAACCCCTTTACAGAGTGTATTGGGTCCTTTTTACATGACAACATCACCAGTGCTTTTCACAAGGCACCAGCACCTACATCAATGATTTTTTTACATCATAGACTCTTGGAGATATCCTGTATTGCAGTCCCAGGAGAACCTATTCTTCAGTTCTTTGATTAGTTAAGCCTTTATACTATAGCCATCAATATTATTATTATTATTATTATTATTATTATTATTATTATTTTTTATTTATTTATTTATATCTGTATTCAACAACTCATTAAAAGCAATTGTTTTTCAGCAGTCAACCCAATAATATAATTATTATAGCACGTATATAAAACGTAACCTAAAATGACAGGCAATTTTTTTTTTTTAAGAGAAATATTAAATTAACAAATTAAAGCAGCCCAAATACAAATGGCATTGAATATTTTCTAAGTGGATATTAAATCTTCACAAGTATTGTTGGTGAATTGGCAGAAACAGTACAATGCCAAAATTAAATTCTTTACAATGTGCTCAGAAAGATATTAATGTGTCAGCATTTCATTTTTACTCTCTTCTAGGGACCGAGTCTCACTCAAGCTCCCCGCCTTATCATTAACATACTCTTTTTTCACATACACTGTGTGGGCATAAATTATAGGCCCTAAAGGCATTCACAACTATAAGATCCATTTTCTGGAATGTTTGGTACCAAAGCCACTCTAGATTACCGATTTTTCTGAGTCAAGGGTGATCAGACTTTAAATTAAGCAAATATTAACCTTGGATCGTAGAGTGACCCGCTGTTCTTGAGGAGACCTATTGAGTCAAGTACGTCAACACCAACATCAAAATGAAAATCAAATGGAAATTGTAGTTAAGACACCCATGCCTGTGACACGTAAAAGGCACCATCCGAACGTGGCAGATGTCAGCGCCGCCTGACTAGCATCTGTGTCGGTGATATGTAAAAGCACCAACCGATTGTGGCCGTTTGCCATCTCCTCTGGCCCCGGTGCCGGTGGCACGTAAAAAAACACCCACTACACTCATGGAGTGGTTGGTGTTAGGAAGGCATCCAGCTGTAGAAACACTGCCAAATCAGACTGGAGCCTGGTGCAGCCTCCATGGCTTACCAGACCCCGGTCGAACCGTCCAACCCATGCTAGCATGGAAAACGGATGTTAAATGATGATGATGATGATTAAATTTATTTATAAATATAGATGCAAGTGTGGCTGTGACAGTAAGATGCTTACTTCCTAACTATGTGGTCTTTGGTTTAGTCCCACTGTGTGGCACCAAGGGCAAGTGTCTTCTACTTTAGCCCCAGGTCAATCAAAATCCTGTGAGTGAATCTGGTAGATGGAAACTGAAAGAAGCCCATCATATATGTACATATGTGTGTGTCTATGTGCATGTGTCTTTGTATGTATTTGTGTTGTGTCTGTCCCACACCACAGTTTGACAACCAGTGTTGCTTTGTTTTTGTCTCTGCAACTAAGTGACTTACCAATAGAATGAGTACCAAATGACTAAATTACAACAGGTATATAGTTCATTTTTTTTTTGTATTATAGTGTATTGTTGTACCATTCTAAACTTTTTATTTTTTACAAACAATACACAATGCTTCAAGCAAACTACAATACTCTCCCACTGTAAATTCCAATGACGGAACTTAGATTTTAGTTATGAGACTTATTCTATTGGAGAATTTTTGAAGAATAATGGAGAGTATAAAATACAAACACACACACATACACACACACAATTTTATGCAAAAAATAAATTTTCCAATTCAGCTCCAATTAACAAATAATCTTCATAGAAAATTACATTAACTTATCCATAAAACTGAAACCTTTTCAGTCCTTTAAGCTTAGTAACAAAATAAGTTTTTACGCTTTTATTAAAGAATTATAAATATTATTAAAAGGTTAATTACTAGAAGATGACCTCTACTGTTAACTATTCAGATATACTTAAATAAAGAACTGAAACATATATTTAAAACAAAAACAACGATAAAGTAAGTGTTCTGTGATAGATGTGCATTAATGGATAAAAAATCCATAAGAATTAGCCGTTGATTATATCAGGATCCAAAATTAGTATCAAACAAAGCAGAATCTGAGTATTGTTTTGAGATGGCAATAATTTTATTATTTTGTAATCGCCCATAGAAACGGTGTTTTATAAAGCGATAGTATATTTTAATACACATAATAGGACTATCCCCCGTTAGGTCAACTCTCAATATCATCTGAAAACCTCAAACTTCAGCAGAGATTGCTTCTCTGCAAGCTTACAAATTTTTCTGGTTTGCAATTATTAAAGTGGTGAATTAAAAATATAAAAATAAAATCCGTTAAAGCAGAAATAATAATGAAATTATAGTGTTGTGGATAAATGGACGACTAATTAATCTATAATAATTCCTAAATTATCTACATTGATCGTATTTATTTAGTAAGAGAAACATATCAATTAAAATGAAGTTAAATTCTTTAAAAAAGCATATCTTTAAACTGTGAAAAATTCAATCATCATCATCATCATCATCACCAACTAATCCTTTTGTTACCATATTTCTGTTGAGATACTTTGGGTTAATTTCAATTAATTTTAAATATAATGAAGAATTTGGTAAAATAACTTTGTTAGCGTAAGCTGGTGTTAGGAACATAAATTGTGACTAAGGTTTGGTGGAAGATTTTAATTCAGAGCTTTTGGAAACAAGACATTTGCACGACTGAGCCAGGGGCAGTCTCTGGTGGGTTGGTACCAAAAAGGGTTAATGTCTCCTTTTCCATGCTTGGATAGGTCAGACAGAATTTTTCAAAGCAAATTTTCTCCAGCTGGATGCCCTTCCTGCCACCAACCTCTAGACAAGTTAATATTCCCCCATGGATGGACATAGTCACTTGCATGACGGTAATGTAGTTCATATACAACCATGATGTCAAGACACAAGTACACAAATACCCACACATATATCATCATCATCATCACCATCATTTAACGTCCGTTTTTCATGCTGGTATGGATTGGACAGTTTCATTGGAGCTAGTAAGGCTAGGGGCCACACAAGACTCCATGGTCTGTTCTGGCATGGTTTCTACAGCTGGATGCCCTTCCTAACACCAACCACTCCACAGATTGTACTGGGTGCTTTTAACGTGGCACCAGCACCAGTATCAATTCTGCTGTGGTGGACAGGTCTTCTTGAGCACAGCAAGGCCCCACATATCTCAGTCCTTAGTCATCTCCTTCATAACGCTCAGTGTTTTGATATCAGCCTACAATAATTCGTTCTATGTCTTCTTGGGTGACCCTCTTCCACAAGTTCTGCCCAGATCCATACGCATCACATGGCCAAACCAGTGCAGTCTTCTCTCTTGCACATTACATTTAATTCCTCTTATGCCTAACTTTTCCTTCAAAAACACTGATGCTGTCACCGAATCATTAATTTTCATAAATTTCTGTGTGGCACTTTGGACAAATGTCCACTACTGAGTAAGGTGGACATGGAAAAGTTTTGGTGTCTCATGATGAGGTTTGAATTTACAGCTCCCCCACGAGACATAGTTCATTTTATCTAATCAACGACACCCAATTACTATGTGAACAATGAACCAAAAATCTAGTATATCTGTTCCTACCTTTGTAGAAAGGAGAGTAAGACTTCAACCACCTCTTTCTCACACACACACACACATACACACACACACTCTCATGCAATCACATGTCCATACATACACACTTTCACCTGCCAATCTAGCAATCTGTCAAAGCCAACCATGAAAAGTGACTTTGCTATTTAAGAAAGAAAGTAACAATTATAAATTCCTAACAATAAGTGTGTGTGTGGCTTGGAGTGTGTGTGTGGCTTGGAGTATGTGTGTGTGTTTGTGTTTGTGTGTGTGGCTTGGAGTGTGTGAGTGTGTGTTTGTGGCTTGGAGTGTGTGTGTGTGTTTGTGACCTGGAGTGTGTGAGTAAGTGTTTGTGGCCTGGAGTGTGTGTGTTTGTGTGTGAGTATGTGTTTGTGGCTTGGAGTATGTGTGTGGCTTGGAGTGTGTGCATTGTGTGTGTGGCTTGGAGTGTGTGAGTGTGTGTTTGTGGCTTGGAGTGTGTGTGTTTGTGACCTGGAGTGTGTGTGTTTGTGTGTGAGTATGTGTTTGTGGCTTGGAGTATGTGTGTGGCTTGGAGTGTGTGAGTGTGTGTTTGTGGCTTGGAGTGTGTGCATTTGTGTGTGTGGCTTGGAGTGTATGAGTGTGTGTTTGTGGCCTGGAGTGTGTGTGGCTTGGAGTGTGTGAGTGTGTGTTTGTGGCTTGGAGTATGTGTGTGGCTTGGAGTGTGTGCATTTGTGTGTGTGGCTTGGAGTGTGTGAGTGTGTGTTTGTGGCTTGGAGTATGTGTGTGGCTTGGAGTGTGTGAGTAAGTGTTTGTGGCCTGGAGTGTGTGTGGCTTGGAGTGTGTGAGTATGTGTTTGTGGCTTGGAGTATGTGTGTGGCTTGGAGTGTGTGAGTGTGTGTTTGTGGCTTGGAGTATGTGTGTGGCTTGGAGTGTGTGCATTTGTGTGTGTGTGGCTTGGAGTGTGTGAGTGTGTGTTTGTGGCTTGGAGTATGTGTGTGGCTTGGAGTGTGTGCATTTGTGTGTGTGGCTTGGAGTGTGTGAGTGTGTGTTTGTGGCTTGGAGTGTGTGTGTGGCTTGGAGTGTGTGAGTAAGTGTTTGTGGCCTGGAGTGTGTGTGGCTTGGAGTGTGTGTGTGTGTGTGTTTGTGGCTTGGAGTAGTGTGTGTGGCTTGGAGTGTGTGAGTGTGTGTTTGTGTGTGGCTTGGAGTGTGTGTGTGTTTGTGTGTGAGTATGTGTTGTGGCTTGGAGTGTGTGAGTGTGTGTTTGTGGCTTGGAGTGTGTGTGTGTGTTTGTGACCTGGAGTGTGTGAGTAAGTGTTTGTGGCCTGGAGTGTGTGTGTTTGTGTGTGAGTATGTGTTTGTGGCTTGGAGTATGTGTGTGGCTTGGAGTGTGTGAGTGTGTGTTTGTGGCCTGGAGTGTGTGTGGCTTGGAGTGTGTGAGTATGTGTTTGTGGCTTGGAGTATGTGTGTGGCTTGGAGTGTGTGAGTGTGTGTTTGTGGCTTGGAGTGTGTGTGTGTTTGTGTGTGGCTTGGAATGTTTGTGCGTGTGTTTGTGGCTTGGAGTGTGTGTATGCTTGTAGGCTCGGAATGCGTATGTGTTTGCGTGTGTGTGGCTTGGAGTGTGTGTGTGTGTGCATGGTGTGTAGAATATGTGTGTGTGGAGCGTGTGTGGAGTGTGTGTGTGTGTTCTGGGGTGAACAGACAAAGGAAAAGCAAGACCTAGACTGATAGATTCAGCTGGTTGAAGCAATTACAGAAGATATTAGTCAAGATGAGATTCATAAAACAGCTGCCATGAGCAACAATTTTTAATGAAAGAGGGAGCAACAATTTATTATTAATTCAAAGAGATGAAAACATAAACACACTGACCAATAAACAACACCATTTTTAATAAGCAACAATCACTGTGCCAACATTTGTTTCTCCATTATTAAGTGTCATTATATCACAACATAAGTGCTGTAGTAGTGATACTACTACTACTACTACTACTACTACTACAACAACTACTACTACTACCACCACCACTACTACCACTACTACTACAACTACTACTACTACTACTAATAATAATAATAATAAGTGTCACTTTGATGGCATGCACTGCTCTCTCACTCAATAATAATAATAATAATAATAATAATAAATTCCCCGATGCAGTACCAGGTACTGACTCTCATGGCTTCTGATCTTAACTGATTGGAAGTGTTATCATGTACATTGTTTTGTCTTGGTGAAAAGGATGGGCTACAGCAAATATTCTGCTCAATACCACAGATTTGCTTTTCACCTTAACCAGTTGAGCATGTCCCTTAGTGGCTGACGATATGTGCATCTCTGATCACGAGCAGAATTAGTGAGGGAGCATCATGGCCATGTGTTGAAAGGAATTTTATTTGGGGTTTGAATAATTCACCTCTGGAAACATGGGTGTTTCATTCAACGTCCTTAAACAAACCTTATTCAGGGACCTTTTGAGCGGGATGGGCTACTCAACTTGAAGAAAATTCTAACTGGGCCCCACCTACAAAGTCATGCACTGTTTATTTTGATATGAGATCACCATGTCGCGCACATATGGTTGTGATGCATGTGCCTGGTGTACCCTTATCAGACAGGTAGTCATGATGGGTATATTGGGCTTCATATATTTTACCTCAGTGTCACTTTGATGGCATGCACTGCTCTCTCACTCAACAATAATAATAATAATAACAATAACAACAACTATAGATAAGTTGTTTACTTATCGACCTATCATGCCTGTTTGATTCCAGGATCATAAAGAAAGAGGAAGAAAAACAAGTAAAATGTAATCCCTTAAAATTTGAAATAAGAAGAATTTGGAGCATGTGAACAGTAAAGGTGGTGCCTATAACAATTGGGGCATAATAATAACAATCATAATCCTTTTTTGTATAGGCACAAGGCCAGAAATTTAGGGGAAGGAGATAGTCAATTACATCAACCTCAGTATGAAATAGGCACTTAATTTTTGACCCTGAAAGGATGAAAGGAAAAGCTGACCTCAACAGAATTGGAGCTCAGATCGTAAGACAGGTGAAATACTGCAAAGGATTTTTTACCTGGTGTGCTAACAGTTCTGGTGACTCACCACCTAACACACGGCTTTATGTTAATTACAATATGAAGAAAAATTTGAAGGAGTGAAATGAAAAGTTTAAACCACAATAGAATTTGTACTTGAAACCCTCCTGAGAAATTGGAGTACGAAGTGCAGGCAATGCATGTTGTTAAGGTGTTGGACGGCTTGGAAAAATACTGGCAATGATTGAGAAGAAAATGAAAGGAAAATAATTAGAAAAAAGATGGATCTTTTCGGTTTGAACGGCAGATTTTCTAGCGGTGTCATATGAAATTGTCACCCATAATTATGACCCTAGTATCGATCTATTGCATTTCAATCTGTTTTAGGGTTAGGGTTAGTTAGGGTTAGGGGTGGGAGGAAGGATATCTTTTTTTCTTCAGAAATGTAAATAAACCCAATCTGTTTCTTAAACGAGGAACATATTCATATGGCACAGAATGTTTTCACCTCAATAGACGTCATTGATTGGTTGAAATTGAAGAAAAAAAAAACAACAAATATCTTACAAACCATAGAATTTTCTCAATAAAGCCAAGAGAAAAGGACGTTTTATAAACACATTCTACCAGTATACGAAGTTGAAAAGTGTTTAGTTACATGGAAATAATTTTAAAATACTGCCGTTCAAACCGAAAAGATCCGAAGAAATACAAGGGTTGAATTCGATCCTTAGCCTAATACTAAGTGTGTGTATAATGTGTGGTGGTTAATAAACCAAACAAAAATAGTTTATGTTTAGTAATGAATGCAAATTGTTAGAACGGAGTTATGAATAAATGATCAAAAGAAACAGATTGCTGAGTTTTCAGCACTAGATGTTTAGTAATCAAGGGAAAATTGTCAACTTATGACAACTTAACATTAAACAATCAAGAGATAACATAATGAGTTTGACAATCTCTATAATAACAATAACCGCGTGCGCACATGTGTGTGTGAGTATCGGCTGGTTCGGTGAAGGCTGGAGGTGGTTGTGGATAGAATATGTTAAATCTGTTGTCGTAGTTCTTCTCTGAAGGAAATGTTACAAATTCCAGCAATTCTATGAAGAAATGACAACTTGTAACTGAAACGTGTGAATCTTTCTTTTCTTTCTATCTTTTACTTTTTCTGGTCATTGGACTGCGACCATAGGGCGGCGAGCTGGCAGAAACGTTAGCACGCCGGGCGAGATGCTTAGCGGTATTTTGTCCGTCGTTACGTTCCGAGTTCAAATTCCGCCAAGGTCGACTTTGCCTTTCATCCTTCCGGGGTCGATTAAATAAAGTACCGGTTTCGCACTGGGGTCGATGTAATCGACTTAATCCCTTTGTCTGTCTTTGTTTGTCCCCTCTGTGTTTAGCCCCTTGTGGGCAGTAAAGAAATATAGACTGCGACCATGCTGGGGCACCCCACTGATGGGTTTAGTTGTACAAATTGCACCCTGCCCCCAACCAATTAGTAATTTTGTTTTTCTTCTTGCTTGTTTTCGTTTTTTTAAGTCTGAGACAACTTATTCTTATGGTCTCTTTCACTGAATTGCTAATGTACGCAGATGTGAACAAACCAACACTGGTTGCCAAGCAGTGACTGTGACCATGGAGAACAAACACACACAAAGATATACATACAAACCTCTGTGTGTGTGAGTGTGCACATGTATATATATGTATACATGTATGTATGTATGTATGTATTGTGTGTATGTATGTATGTGTATGTATGTATGTGTGTGTATGTATTGTGTGTATGTATGTATGTATGTATGTATGTGTGTGTATGTATTGTGTGTATGCATGTGTGTGTATATATAAATACACACACACACATGTACACACACATATACACAACAAGCGTCCCCAGTTTCTATCTACTATATCCACTCACAAGACATTAGCCAGCCTGGAGCTAAAGGGCTTCGCCATAATAGATCACTAGCCACTAAACCTTTTTTTTTATTTTCTCTCCCTGTTTATTTCCGTGTTCCATTCTGTTAAAGAGCGTAGGCTCGAAATGTAAAAGACTTTCTCACTTCCCAAGCGTTAAACTAATACATCTATTTGATGTTTACACACCCATCTTCATCTTTTGTTTTTTTGTAAATTCTCACTATAGTTGAAGACACATGTCCAAGGTGTCACGCAATGGGATTGAGCCTAAAACCACATAATTGCAAAGCAACCTTCTTGACCCCTCCGCCACGTCTTTGACAAGTTTATCAATATTTTTGGATGATTAGTAATTGTCCATAATTGCAAATCTCTCCACATCACTGATGGTGACCAAGAGAAAGGCCACTGTCTTAGGGTTGACACAATTTGACATCAGTGTCATTGCAGACATTGATGTTAGAACACAAAAGGACTGGAGTAATCACCACAAGGTATCACATCAGATTCTCTAATATTCTGCCAATCTGGTACTTTGTTTAATGAAACCCGAAAGGAGAAAAGACATCGTTGACCTCAGCAGGATTTGATGTCAGAGCATGGAGAATCACAAGTAAACACCATGGGCCATACCATCCAATACCCTTACATTATCTATCATCATCATCATCATCGTTTAATGTCCGCTTTCCATGCTAGCATGGGTTGGACAATTTGACTAAATACTGGCGATCCAGATGGCTGCACCAGGCTCCAATCTTGATCTGGCAGAGTTTCTACAGCTGGATGCCCTTCCTAATGCCAACCACTCTGAGTGTTAAGTGGGTGCTTTTACGTGCCACTGGCACAGGGACCAGTCAGGTGGTACTGGCAAAGGGCACGTTCAAATGGTGTTTTTTTACATGCCTCCTGCACAGGAGCCAGTCCAGCAGCACTGGCAATGACCTCACTCAAATTTTTTTTCACGTGCCACCGGCACAAGTGCCAGTAAGGCAACGCTGGTAATGATCACGCTAAACAATAAAATGAAAGAAGTGTCCTCACTACAGCAGCTGGAACGAAAACAATGCACCCAGCACACATGAGTAAAATAAAATGGTTGGTGTCAGGAAGAGCATCCAGCCACAGAAATTATACTAAAGCAGGCACCGGAAGCATGCAGCGATCCTTCGGACCATCAGAGCCTGTTAAAGAATCCGACCCATGACAGCCTGAAACATGGATGCTAATCCTTTAGCATTCAGATTACTCGGTCAAATGGACATGGCCAGTTTAAACGCTTATTTACTCATACTGTTTTCAATAAGTTATTCAATATCTCGTAGCTTTGATATTTCAATTAAATGACAATTTAGCTTTAAAAATGGCATTGTAGGGATGGTGTGAGAGGCTGGATCTGGTTGGTTTAAATATAAAACAGGTAGAATATTTAACCTTTTCATTACTGTATTTCTGTTGAGATGCTCTGTGTTTCTTTCAATTACTTTAAATATAACAACGAGTTTAGTAAAATAACTTAGTTATCATTAAGCTAGTGTTAGGAACATAAATTGTGACTAAGGTTTGGTGGAAGATTTGAATTCAAAACTTATAAAAACAAGACATTTGTACTCAGAGACAGAGCCGGTTTCAGCTGGGTTGTTATCGAAGGGGTTAAGCCGGATACAGCCGGATTAAATGCTAAAGGGTTAAATTGTGATGATGATGATAATGATGATAATGATGATGATGATGAAAGAGAGGATAGTTTTACTCTCAAAAACAGATAGGTATGGTTGTGTGGTAAGAAGCTTACTTCCGAACTACATGGTTCTGGGTTCAGTCCCACTGTATGGCATCTTGAGCAAATGTCTTCTACTACAGGCTCAAGCTGACCAAAGCCGTGTGAGTGGATACGATAGATGGAAACTGAAGGAAGCCCATTGTATGTGTGTGCGTGTGTGCACACGTTTGTGCTCCACCACCGATTAACAATCGGTGTTGTTGTGTTTATGTCCCCATGACTTAGTGGTTCAGCAAACGCGACCGACAGAATAAGCACCAGGCTTTAAAAATAAATAAATAAATAAGCACTGGGGTCAATCCATTCAACAAAATATAAATTGTGCAAGGTGATGCCCCAGCATGGCCGCAGTCTAATGCCCGAAACAAGCAAAAGAGCAAAAAAATAAAAGAACGTAAGCAAGATATATAATAATTGTTTACAAATCTACAGCATGGAGATACTCAAGTTGAAGCAAAAAAAAAAAATATATATAATCTGAAAAATATGAAGCACTAATTCTCAACTATTTCGAGAGCTTATCTCAGGTTCATTGTATTTTATTGTTTTTTTTTTACCGAAAATAATTATTAGTTATAAGATTGTATACTTCTTCCAATCAAACACCTATAGTAATAATACAATTATTTTTCAAATAAATATCAATAAGATGCCTGTAACATCTATTTCTTCTCTTTTGCTAGAAATTCTTTTTATTTCTTTTTAACCAGTCATTATCATAGCACTTCCTTGTAATTAGAAAAGGCAATGGAGCAGTATAAATATAACCCATATTATTGCATCCAAGGAAGGTTTTAAAAAAATTTTTATGAAGACTAGATAGTGATAATCTATATATATAAATGTGTAATGGTGTGTGTGTGTGTATTTGGGGTTATTCTAACTCCTCCCACACTGCCCAACCGATTTTAATGATTTTTGGCACATATGTAGATCACATGCCCTGAAGTTCAAATAATGCTGGGATTTTTTGAAAACTCAATAACGCTCCGTTGGCATCGATTTTTGTGAGCTCAATTGGGCATTTGAATGGAAATTCCCACGATGATGTTATTTTTCCTGCAGCTTTTGCATTTTTTCACGTGCAAAATTTCAACAAAATTGATAGAATAGTCTCTAAAGAAATGCTTAAAAATTGATAGAATAGTCTCTAAAGAAATGCTTAAAATTTTTTATGAAGACTAGATAGTGATAATTGAATGAATAAAGCTCAAGAGATATTTCTTTGACCCAAAACAAAACCTGCTGTGTTTGAATAAATTCTTTTATGTGCGTGTGGGTGTGTGTAGGTGTCATCATAGCGGTCGTTTCAATGTCCATGTTTCCTTGCTTGCGTGGGAAACAGAATTTGTCAAAGCAGATTTTTCTATGATTGGACAACTTTCATGTCACCTTCCCTCATATGATGTCTTCGCTTGGCGAGGCATGTTTTCTTGTATTGTGATGATGGTGATGACAGTCATGCGGGTGGTGATGGCGATGATGATGATGATGCTTGCTTACAACCATCATGTAATGTCAAGACAAGAGTGCACACAAACACACACACACACACACACACATACATATTATATACATACACAACAGGCTTCTTCCTGTTTCTTATTTCTTTACTACCCACAAGGGGCTAAACACAGAGGGGACAAACAAGGACAGACAGACGGATTAAGTCGATTATATTGACCCCAGTGCGTAACTGGTACTTATTTAATCGACCCCAAAAGGATGAAAGGCAAAGTCAACCTCGGCGGAATTTACCTTAGAACGTAGCGGCAGACGAAATACCTATTTCATTACTACCCACAAGGGGCTAAGCATAGAGGGGACAAACAAGGACAGACAAATGGATTAAATCGATTATATCGACCCCAGTGCAAAACTGGTACTTTATTTATCGACCCCGAAAGGATGAAAGGTAAAGTCGACCTTGGTGGAATTTGAACTCAGAACATAGCAGCAGAGGAAATACTGCTGTGCATTTTGCCCGGCGTGCTAACGTTTCTGCCAGCTCACTGCCTTTCTGTTTCTGTCTATCAAATCCACCCACCAGACTTTAGTTAACACAGGGCAATAGTAGATGATGCTTACCCAAGGTGTCATGTAGTGGAACTGAACCTGGAGAGCAAACTGCTTACCACACAACCACACCTGTGCCCCACCCCATACACACATGCACATATATCATCATCATCATCATCATCATCATTTAACATCTGTTTTCCATGCTGGCATGAGTTGGACGGTTTGGCAGGAGCTGGTAAACAGGAGAGCTGCATCAGGCACTAATTGTCTGTTTTGGCATGGTTCCTCTGGTTAGATGCCCTTCCTAATGCCAACCACTTTACAGAGCGTAATGGGTGCTTTTAACACAACCTCAGAAACAGTGCTTTAAATACACAAATATATACACACAGGCACACACACACACACATATACACATGTGTGTGTGTATATATATATATATATCGAGAAAGATAGATATAGATAGATAGACAGATAGACAGACAGATAGATAAATAGATTGAAAGATAGACAGCAAGATAGATAGATATACACAGGTATGCATATGTGTGTGTGTGTGTGTATCATCATCATCATCATCATTTAGCGTCCGTTTTCCATGCTAGCATGGGTTGGACGGTTCTACTGGGGTCTGTGAAGCCAGGAGGCTTCATCAGGCCCAGTCAAATCTGGCAGTGTTTCTACGGCTGGATGCCCTTCCTAACGCCAACCACTCCGTGAGTGTAGTGGGTGCTTTTTACGTGCCACCCGCACTGGTGCCAGACAGAGCTGGCAAACGGCCACGAACGGATGGTGCTTTTTATGTGCCACCGGCACGAGGGCCAGGCGAGGCTGGCAACGGATACGAAACGGGGCGGTGCTGGCAACGGTCGCGAAATATATATATATATATATATAGAGAGAGAGAGAGACAGACAGACAGACAGACAGATATATAGATAGACAAAAAGACTGACAGAAATACACAGATATGCATGTGTATATAAAAGTACACACAAACACGCGCGCGCGCACGCACACACACACACACACACACACACAAACAGGCTTTTACAAAGTTCCCACCTACCAAATTTCCAAATTCACTGACATGGCATTGCTTAGCTTGGGGGTTAATAGTAAAAGACACTTGACCGAGGTGCCACACGGCGGGACTGAACTCGAAACTACATGATTACAAAATAAGCTTCTTACCCACACAGCCATCAATGAAACATATATATATATATATATATATATATAAAAAACAAAAGTCATTCAGTTTCGCTACAAAAACAGAACTTACCGAATCAATTACTCTCAAAGCAAAAATATAGCCTAATACAGACGAGCGGGGGAGGATGGGGGACTAACAAAACCAAACAGAGACCATCTTGATATCAAACCATCATAAACTTCATCTGATTCATAAAATCTTGCATCAAATGTCTGGTTTGCATTCAGATTCCACCATAAAATCAAGAACAGGATAACTTTTGTTTTTACTTTATTATAACATCTATGTTATATGACTGTCCGTATATTCAGCTTATTTGGTGTTTTACAGATTTATTATAATTGCTATCTTTATTATTATTATTATCATTATTATTGAGTGAGAGAGCAGTGCATGCCATCAAAGTGACACTGGGGTAAAATATACGAAGCCCAGTATACCTATCATGACTACCCATCCAATAAGGGTACATCAGGCACATTATTATTATTATTATTATTATTATTATTATTACAGACACATTATTATTATAATTATTATTATTATTATCATCATCATCATCATTACATTATTATTATTATAATTATTATCATTATTATTAATGTTATTTGGGCGGTGAGCTGGCAGAATTGTTTGCATGCTAGACGAAATGCCACCAAGATCAACTTTGCCTTTCATCCTTTCGGGGTTGATAAATTTAAGTACCAGAGAAACACTGGGGTCGACGTAATTGACTCCTCCCCGCCTCCCTCGAGCTGTCCTTGTGGCAAAAATTGAAACAATTATTATTATTATTATCAATGTGGTTAGCAGGTAGAATTGCAACTGCACTGGACCAAATGCTTAGTGGTGTTTTGTTCATCTTTTACATTAAGTTCAAATTCCACCGAGGTCAATTTTTTGCCTTTCACCCTTTCAAGGTCCCAGTAAAATACTGGGGTCAATGTCATCAACTCTAGTCATTAGACTATGGAGTAGATTTGGTAGATGGAAGCTGAAAGAAATCCATCATATATATATATATATATATATATATGTATGTATGTATGTATGTTTGTGTGTCTGTGTTTGTACCCCTGCCAACATCACTTGACATCTGATGTTGGTGTGTTTACGTCCCTGTTACTTAGCGGTTCAGCAAAGGAGACAGCTGGAATAAGTTCTAGGCTTACAAAGAATAAGTTCCTGGGGGTCGATTAGTTCGACTAAAGGCGGTGCTCTAGCATGGCCACAGTCAAATGGCTGAAACAAGTGAAAGAATATAAGAAAAGCAAAAGGCTGAAAATATGTATTAGTTCGCTCTGGTAGTGGTGGGGGGGGTGATGATGATTGGGGGGGGGTCTCTTTATGAGAGAACAAAACCATTTGTTTTACATTGGTGTAGTGTTCCATATTGCAATACATATTACTCTTGGATAACACAATTAAAAGAAACTTATCGAAATGCAATTTCAAACAGCTTATTATTCTAATCAGAAAATATTTAGATAATCTAATTTTCGGAAGAAAATAGATGTTAAAAATGAAAGTTTTGAAAATTTGCAAAAATTTCGAATGAAAAGTTAAATAAAAAATAGCAAGTTAGAGAAAATATTGGTAAAAAGGATTCTTTCTCTTGGAATTTCATTTTAATCATACTCATTGTTGGTTACTTGGTCATGCTAAAAAGTCACACAGTGTGAAGGCATGTGGCTCTGAGGTTAGGGTATTTAGGGTATTCGGCTCACACTCATAAGGTTGTGGTTTCAATACCTGGCAGCATGTTGTATCGTTTCATCATGGTGCTTTATTCCATGTTACTGCAGTTTACTCACCTGGCGACAATGAGAGGTACCCGTAATTCAAAGGGGCCAGCCTTGTCACATTCTATACACTGAATCTCCCTGAGAACTACATTAAGGGTATGCATGTCTGTGGAGTACTCAGCCATTTGCATGTTGATTTGAAGAGCAGGCTGTTCCGTTGATCGGATCAACTGGAATTCTTGCCATCATAACTGAGTGCCAGTTGCCAGAAAGTCACATCATCATCATCATCATCATCATCATCATCATCATCATTGTTTGACATCCGTTTTCCATGCTAGCATGGGTTGGACGGTTTGACCGGGGTCTGGGAAACCAGTAGGCTGCACCAGGCTCCAGTCTGATCTGGCAGTGTTTCTACAGCTGGATGCCTTTCCTAACGCCAACCACTCCGTGAGTGTAGTGAGTGCTTTTTACGTGCCACGGGCACAGGTGCCAGGGGAGGCTGGCAGCAGCCAGGATTGATTGGTGCTTTTTACGTGCCACCGGCACTATCATATTGTTGATACCATAAGGATTTATAAACTTTTTTTGAGAGAATGTTTGAATAATTCTTTTATGAAATTGGTTCTCAAAGAACATATAAAGCATGAAAATATTGTTTGGAAAAACCCTTGTGGATAAAAAATTCTAAGGTATACATATATGCATGCATGTATGTATGTGTGTCCATGTGTCCCATCACATGCATGCCACTACATGACAACTGGTATTGGTTTGTTTACAACCTCCTACCTTAGCAGTTCAGCAAAAGAGATGAATACACTAAGTACCAGATTTAAAAATTAGTACTGGGGAGGAAGGGTTGATTTGTTTGACTGAAAGAACCCCTCATAACGATGCCCCAGCAGGGCTGCTGTCCAATGATTGATTGAAACAAGTAAAAGATAAAAGATTCATTTCATTATTTTTGAATAAATCCCTTGAAATTTAAAAGAAGTCTTACTATAATAATTGCAGCTATGTGTGATGGGTAGCATTACCTGATATTACCAATGCTGGCCAAAGTACAATGGTGGCCCAAAAGTCACAGGTGGCTCAAATGTCACAAAGGTGTTAATAATTCATTTATGCTGTTTAAATTTAAAGATAGCTTAGAACCACACACAGTATATATATATATATATATATATCACGTGACCAACCAGGCTATCAGATGTTGCTACACATCACTGGTCACAATGCGCTTCGCATTGTTTTAGCCTTCAAATGACGCCACCCCGCTGGCTAAGCAAGCAAGCTTATATATATATATATATATTTTATTCTTTTACTTGTTTCAGTCATTTGACTGTGGCCATGCTGGAGCACCGCTTTTAGTCAAATGAATCGAGCACAGGACGTATTCTTTGTAAGCTTAGTACTTATTCTATCGGTCTCTTTTGCCAAATCACTAAGTTAGAGAGATATAAACACACCGACATCAGTTGTCAAGTGATGGTGGTGGAGACAAACACAGACACACAAACATAATGTATATATATATATATATACATATATATATACATACATACACACACACACATATATATATATATATACATATATATATATATTATATATATATATATATAATATATATATATACACACACACACACATATACATATATATACGACAGGCTTCTTTCAGTTTCTGTCTAGTGACACTCAGTGAGACTGACCCCAGAACCATATATACATACAGGAAATATATATACATTAGAAGTGAAGAGTCACACATTTTGTGATTTACAAATAAAATATGTAACTAAAACAAATTTATTAAACTTTTAGACCCCTCTGTGACTTTTGGGCCACCCTATATATACCAAAAATCGTATGGTGAATAATAAACACATACTAGTACGTAAGTATGACTGAGATCTTAATACAAGAAAGCAACAACAACAAAAAAACAACTAACATTCCAAATGACTTATATATATATATATACATATATATATATATGTCCTCTTTTACACTGCCTTGACACCAGCAAAAAGCAAACAGTTGTGTAACACCCAGCCTCCCACTTCTCTCTTTAGACATTTGTGTCTGGCAGAAACTAAAATTACAAAACTCTGAAACAAAAGTAAATAACCGAAATGACGAATAAAACACAAGAACACTTTTCTCCTTTTTTTTTCCTTTTCTTTTTTCCTTATCTTTTTTTTTTTTTTTTTTTGCAGTAAAGCAGAAAAAGATTTCTTCTGTATAATGGTGTTAAGTTAAATCTAAATTTGGTTCAACTTTAAAAATTTGAAATCCGTTGTTTTGGTATCAGCATGTAGGAAGTGGCTAGGTTAGATGCTGAAAGAGAGAGACAGAGCTAGTACAATGTCAGAAAGCAAACAAAAATAACATGACGATGAAGGTTTTTTTTTTTTTTTTGAGGAATTTTTTTTTTAATTTTTTTTTTTCAATAAATTATGTCTTCAAATTCCACCTAGGTCGACTTTGCCTCTTATCCTTTTGGGGTTGGTAAATCAAGTACCAGTTGTGTACTGGGGTCAATGTAATCGACTGCTCCCCGACAAAAAAAAATTTCAGGTCTTGTGCTTAGAGTAGAAAAAATAAATAATGTCCTTATAGAAACACATGAATTTTATCTTTTTAGCTTTTGGGTCATTGATAGGGCTGTATCCATGCTAGGGAGCGGTCTTGAAGAGTTTAGTTGAACAAATTAACACCAGTACTTATTGTAAGTTACAGGGACATAAACAAACCAACACCGATTGTCAAGTGATGGTAGGGGGGATAAACACACACACACACACTCATACATGTATAAATAGAAGCCCATCGTGCACATAAATGAGAAATTTGTTTTAAATAATTATATTTTACAATCACACATGTATGATATTGATGTTCATTTATAACTATTACATGTCTGCACAAGGGTACACACACACACACACACACACATGCATGCATATGATGGGCTTCTCTCAGTTTCCATCTGCCAAGTTCACTCACAAGGATGTGGAAATCCATTATACATATGTATATGTCACCACCACCACCATCATCATCATCATTTATTGTCCGTTTTCCATACTAGCATGGATTGGATGGTTTGATAGGAGCTGGTAAGCCCAGGGACCCTCCAGGCTCTGTTGTCTGTTCCAGCATCATTTCTAACCACTTTACTGAGTGTACTGGGTGCTTTTTTACGTGGCACCTGCATCAGTATCAATTCTGCTGTGGTGGACAGGTCTTCTTGTGCATATCAAGGCACCACATATCTCAGTCTTTTGTCATGTCCCCAGTATTCCATCTATCACATTCACTCACAAGGCATTGGCCGGGGCCAGGTCTATAATAGAAAACCCTGATCCGAGATGCTGCACTCTTATCTAGATATCACATGATGGTCGTAAATGAGCATCGTCATCATCCTACAAGAGAAGTTGTTTGTTCCAATCTTCCAAAACAAAAAAACATGTCTAGCTTATGAGAAAATATTAAATTGCTTGAAAACAAGTGAGGGTTGTCAACAGGAAGAGCATCCAACCACAAAGCATTTGCTTCAACAAATTTCATCAGACTCATGCAAGCATGGAAAAAGAAACGGACATTAGATGATGGTAGTTGCACAGGGTTAACTTCTGTAAAATGATGATGACAATGGATTTTGTGTAGAATATCCAGAATTAAGATGTCAGTAGACTCACGACAGAGATAGGAAAGAACAGCCACAGGCAGAACATAATCTTGAATAAACAATAACATATATCCTGTTTTTAATTCTGAAAGAAATTTAGTTGATTTAACAGAATAAAACCAGTGTTAACACATGACTAACTTCTGGTGATGAATAATTTTTAGTTAATTTTCACATCACTACATTACAATGGACAATATAATCTAGCTTCAGTGACTTTACTGAGATTAATTGATGAGCACCAGGTAATTAAACCCAAATAAATACAAGAAATAGTTAAAAGTATATCATAACACCAACTATAGATTTTTCTTTTAATATTCTAATACAATTTAATTTGTATTTGTATTTGTGACTGGAGGGCCTGTAAGGGCCATCATTAGTCAACTGCTCCATATCAACAGAAGATAAAAAAAAACAAATCTTGTTTTATACTAGTCACCTGAGGCAAAAGAAGTCTTATGAAGAACATAATGCTTCCTTGACCTTCTATATAAAATTATATGGTGCTGGTGCCACATAAAAAGCACCCAGCACACTCTGTAAAGTGGTTGGCATTATACATACATATATATATATATATAGTCAATTCAAATAAACAACCAATAAAATTAATAACAGACAAGAGGACGTGTGTAAGGAATATATTAGTTTGACACTCGGTAAAAAGAGAGAGCTTTTGACATTTCAAGCATAACTCTTCATCGGAAAGAAGGGTTAAGTCTGAAAAAGGGAACCACATATAGGTGCAGAATCATGTGGTAAGTAGCTTGCTTACCAACCACATGATTCTGGGGTTCAGTCCCAATGCTTGGCACCTTGGGCAAGTGTCGTCTACTATAGCCTCAAGCCAACCAAAGCCTTGTGAGTGGATTTGATAGATGGAAACTGAAAGAAGCCTGTTGTATATGTATATATATATATATGTTTGTGTGTCTGTGTTTTTGCCCCTCCCCCCAACATCGCTTGACAACTGATGGTGACATGTTTACATCCCTGTAGCTTAGCGGTTCAGCAAAAAAAAAACCAATAGAATAAGCACTAGGCTTACAAAGAATAAGTCCTGGGGTCAATTTGTTCAACTAAAGGCAGTGCTCTAGCATGGCCGCAGTCAAATGACTGAAACAAATAAAGAGTATATATATGTATGTATGTGTATGTATAATGATATTCCCTTTATTGTTGAATGACTGGCTGTGTTATTCAGGGGCTCACCGTAAACCTTATTATCACCATACTGTTTTAGGGCTAAGCAGTGACATATATAAATACAAGGTTGTTACCAGTGCAAATGTTTCTTTATTACCCACAAGGGGCTACACACAGAGGGGACAAACAAGGACAGACAAACGAATTAAGTCGATTACATCGACCCCAGTGCGTAACTGGTACTTATTTAATTTATCGACCCTGAAAGGATGAAAGGCAAAGTCGACCTTGGCGGAATTTGAACTCAGAACGTAGCGGCAGATGAAATACAGCTACGCATTTCGCCCAGCGTGCTAACGTTTCTGCCAGCTCGCCACCTTAGTTCAAATATGCTTGAGGCGTATTCAAACCCAGAAGAATCCCATTCATTGTACTGTGTCATGGAAAAAAATCCCTTTTCTTGCTGTAAAGAAATAGATGAAAGTACACCAAAATAGTTCAAAGTAGCAGTGACAAGAATAATTTCTTTGCCACAACATCTATAATTATATCTGTCCAGATGTTGAAATATAGCAAAACTCAGGCAAAACCCCCAAGATTTAATTCATGCAAATTAAAAAAAGCAGATTAAAATGAAGAAGTGGTTAGTAATTATGAGAAAGACCCCGCCAATCCCTATTAATTTTTTTTTTTTCCTCCTTTTAATCTTCACACGAATATGTAATCTGAAGGTAAAATTTCTCTAAGAATCCCTACCCCCATGTCCCCTGCCTTATAGATCCTTGCAAAGCTTATGTGATTTCTGGAAATATATATATTCCTTAAAAAATATATATATATTCTTTATAAATGTAATTAATTACAAACCCACTTAATATTCACAACATTTATATTCAACAATTATTTTGCTACGTTTTTTTTTTCTTTTCCCTTTTTTTCTTTAGGGAATGAAAATTTATCATCTCATATATATTTTTCTACATACAACGAAAGTTATTTATATATATATATTTTTTCTACACGGAACAAAACTATTTATTTCTCTGATTGATCACTTCTGTTATTTTTTTAATACTATTAAAGCGTTAAAAATTTAATGATTTTCTTTCATTATTATTATCATTATTATTATTATTATTATTATTATTATTATTATTATTATTATTATTATTATTACTACTACTACTACTATTATTACTGATATTAATATTATTACAGCAGAAATATATTTTATTACATTTCAAGGAACAATCGTTAGATCCACTCTTGGATAATGGAGTGTCTTGGATAAAATGAAGATTGTTTAAAGTTGTTTTTTGAATTTATCCGAAGCAAGGAACATTAAGGAAATGATTATGGTAATAATATATACACAGGCATAACAGAGTGGTTAAGAAATTCTCTTTGCAGTCTCGGAAAACCTCCAGGTTCAATCCCAAGCCATGGAGTGGGGTTGTTTTTTACTACAGCCCTGGGTTAACCCAGGAATGCACTTATATATTTCTTCATTGCCCACAAGGGGCTAAACACAGAGTGGACAAACAAGGACAGACAAACGGATTAAGTCGATTACATCGACCCCAGTGCGTAACTGGTACTTTATTTATCGACCCCGAAAGGATGAAAGGTAAAGTCAACCTTGGCAGAATTTGAACTCAGAAAGTAATGGCAGACGAAATACCGCTAAGCATTTCGCCCAGTGTGCTAACGTCTCTGCCAGCTCGCCACCTTCCAGGAATGCACTTATATTTCAAAGGATCAGCCTAGTTAGACTGGGTCATGCTAATTCCGCTTAAAATTTACATTACAGAAAAAATGGTGCTCTGTTGGTTGATGACAACGAACGTTCCAGTTGATCTATTCAACCAAACTGCCTGCTTCTGAACACACACACATATACATACAGATATACATACACATACACACATATACATACACAGTGGCTGTGTAGTAAGTAGCTTGCTTACCAACCACATGGTTCCGGGTTCAGTCCCACTGCATGGCACCTTGGGCAAGTGTCTTCTACTATAGCCTCAGGTCAAGCAAAGCCTTGTTGGTGGATTTGGTAGACGGAAACTGAAAGAAGTCCATCGTACATATGTTTATATATATATATTTGTCCCTCCACCATCACTTAACAATCAATGTTGGTGTGTTTACATCCCCGTAACTTAGTGGTTCGGCAGAAAAGAGACCAATAGAATAAGTACTAGGTTTACAAAGAATAAGTCCCATGGTACTCCAGCATGGCCGCAGTCAAATGACTGAAACAATTTTAAATAAATGAAAGAAAGAATGCATCATCATCATAGTTTAACGTCTGCTTTCCATGCTAGCATGGCTTGGACTCAACCCATGCTAGCATCCAATACATATATATATATACATATATACATACATATACACACACACACACACACATATATATATCGGACGCCATGATAGATCATTAGCCACTATACACATTTTTTCTCTCTCCTTGTTTTTCTGTATACCTTTCTGTAGAAGAGCATAGGCTCGAAACGTAAAAGACTTTTTCTATTCCTGAGCGCTATACTAATACATCTGTTTGTTTTGTACACCACCTGTCTTCGTCTTTTGTTTATTTTCGTAAACTTTCCCTATATACATACATATATATATATATTATATATATATATATATATGTATGTATACATGCCCTTCCATTCGTGAACTGAATACTCAAACCACTAAGCTACACCCCTTCATACATTCAGCGATAGACATGTCAGTGGTATACTCAGCCACTTCACATGCTCTTTCAACAAGTAGGTTATCCTGTTGACACCTATACATCGAAATCAACAGGAGAGTTCATCATTCATCGTGGTAGGGTCTTTATGTTTCATTTTGTTTTGTTTTGTATTACTTGTTTCAGTCCATTAAACTCTGGCCATGCTGGAGCACAGCCTTAACACCAGTGCTTTCTCTTTTTTTAAGCCTGGGTACTTATTCTATGCCTCTGAAAGAAATAGAAGGTAAAATTATATATGTATGCATGTATGTATATATATATCAGCGTGTGTACAAATATATATATATATACATATGTATGTACATACATAACACACATATATATATATACACACACACACACACACACATATATATATATAATGTACACACACACACACACACACACACACACACACACACACACATATATATATATATATATATATATATACATACAAATACCCACATCTATATCCCTTTCTCTCTCCGTGTGTCTGTGCATATACATACACACACACACACATACACGCTCGCACACACACACACCACACATGTACAAACACGCGCGTGTCTGTGCACACAATATATTGCCACAGCTGTTGCTAGGCAACGGTGGTCTCACGTCTCGATTGCGCAATCTAAGTAATACCAGCACACTTCAATTGCGTAATTAAACCCGACAATATCAGGAAAAAAATCAATCAAGCAGTTGTACCAAACTTACGACATTCCACTCAAACATGCTGTCACCTTCACACAGCTTTGACACACCCAAAACAACAGCATAACTCAATGGGGACAGCTTATATTTTTTTACCTCACAAACCTGGTTTTTTACATTCAGCATTGCTTCATTAAATACAAATGCTCAATGTTGATTTTCTTCCCCCTTTTCAGGTTTATACAGCTACAGACTTGTTAGAAGCCTGTTGTATATAAGTATATATATATATGTATGTGTGTCTGTGTTTGTCCCCCCAACATCGCTTGACAACCGATGCAGGTGTGTTTACGTCCCCGTAACTTAGTGGTTCGGCAAAAGTACTAGGCTTACAAAGAATAAGCTATGGGGTCGATTTGCTCAACTAAAGGCGGTGCTGCAGCATGGCCACAGTCAGATGACTGAAACAAGTAAAAAAGTAAAAGAGCAAAGAGTATACACAATGATAGAATGATTAATATGGTAGTCAACAGTTTCCAACGATCAGAATTTGAGATCCAACAAGAATTTGCTCTGCCCTCCCTACTGCTTCTATCATATTTTATACCCTCACCCCTGGCATGAAGCTGATCCCACCCTGCTAAGTGTTCATAGTTACCTCAAGGTGTTTAACAATTTCAATATTCGTAAGTGCTAGGGGGCACAAAAGGAAAAAACATCCAGTAAAGGCTGTGAAGTGATTGGCATTAGAAAGGGAATTTGAACATAGAGGCCATACTAATGCAGACAGTGGAGCTGACCAATTGCCTTATGATGGAAACTGTGTGGAAGCCTGTCATGTGTGTGTGTGTGTGTGTGTTTTGTGCCCATGTGTTTTTACCCTCCCTTGCTCTGCTTGACAACTGCTGTCGGTTTGTTTACGTCCAGGTAACCTTGTGGTTCAGCAAAAGAGACCAACAGGATCATCATCATCATCATCATCATTTAACATCCGCTTTCCATGCTAGCATGGGTTGGACGATTTTGACTGAGGACTGGCAAACCAGATGGTTGCACCAGGTTCCAATCTTGATCTGGCAGAGTTTCTACAACTGGATGCCCTTCCTAATGCAAAACCACTCCAAGAGTGTAGTGGGTGCATTTTACGTGCCACCGGCACGGGGGCCTGTCAGGTGGTACTGGCAATGACCTCGTTCGAATCTTTTTACACATGCCACCAGCACAGGTGCCAGCAAGGCGACGTTAGTAACAATCACGCTCGAACGGTGCCCTTTTACATGCCACCGGCACGGAAGCCAGTTGGCTGCTCTGGCAATGATCACGCTCGGATGGTGCTCTTGGATGACTTTTAAAAAAGGCATTGGAGTTGATGTGTTCGACTAAAACTGTTAAGTTGGTGCTCCAGTATGGCCACAGTCCAATGACAGAAACATGTAAAAGAGAAACAGTAAAAGTGTCTGAAATGCCATGAGTTTAAGTTCTGTCATTACCACAGCTTTTAGAATATTACTCCACTTGCTTCCGTTGCATGAAATGAAAAATATAAAAATCTGCACAATCCATCACGACAAAGGAGGTGTTGGAGAGAAAAAAAAAAGAAGTGCTTTAATATCCACCTATTCTTGAGACTTCTATAAAGCAATCAAACCAACCTATGAAAGATAATGTTCTTAAATACATGTTTAAGACATAGAATATGAAGACCAAGCGATAAGATCCGTGCTGTTAATGGTTTATAAAGTGTGGTGGACACTAAGTTAAGTTAAGCTGATAACAGGGATTACAATATGTTTACAAGAAGACATAGATATGAAATGAAATACTGAAAATTTTGACAACTGGCTGTAGATTATTTAAGGGAAAAAATACCCTAAAATGTGAAAGATTCCTTTAGAAAAATACAAGAAAGAAAGGAAAATCAAACTGGTTATTCTAAACATTTAAATTATGATAGATAGGTGTAGAAATAGCTGAGTACTTAAAATAGCCAGAAAATGGAAAAAAATAAGTTAGAAATATTCATGTATGAGAGCAACTTGCTTGCGATACGGTATGAAATTATTAGTTAGCAAGACATAAAGATCGACGATGGAGCTCTTACAGATCCAGAATAGTGCAAATCTTATTTGACAACATAATATACAGGAGGGATGAGAACAGAGGAGGGAGACAGAGATAAGAGCTTAAAAAAAGATATCAAACAACAACGAAATGAAGTGTGCTTCTATTCAAGGATATCAGAATTTGATCGTAAACAAAAGGGAAAAAGAAAAGTGTTGAAATTGCTAAAAAGCATTTCGGTGAGAGAAAATGTACTTTAGTATTAAGAACCAATATTAGACTAGGTTGTTTAAGGAAATGTGTTATTAGTGGCGACTGCTACATAAAGGCTCAGATTTAAGAGCCAAGCTACAGAACTGAAAGAAAGAATACTAAAATAAATAAAAATAGACATGGGAATAATATGTCATCTGAGAATATCGTTAAGACATGAAAAATACTGTAAAATCTTGGCACCGAAATTAGCAACTTATATTTAATCCATGCTGTCCAAACTAATACATAATCATGTTAATTTGCGAATGTATTTTTAAATTGTTGAAAATATAGGTGCAGGTGTGGCTGTGTGGTAAGAAGCTTGCTTCCCAACCGGGAAGGCGGTGAACCGGCAGAAACGTTAGCACACCGGGCAAAATGCTTAGCGGTATTTCGTCTGCCGCTACGTTTTCAGTTCAAATTCTGCAGAGGTCGACTTTGCCATTCATCCTTTTGGGGTCGATAAATTAAGTACCAGTTACGCACTGGGGGTCAATGTAATCAACTTAATCCGTTTGTCTGTCCTTGTTTGTTCCCTGTATGTTTAGCTCCTTATGGGCAATAAAGAAATAAGAAGCTTGCTTCCAAACCACATGGTTCTGGGTTCAGTCCCACTGCGTGGCACCTTGGGCAAGTGTCTTCTACTATGGCCTTGTCTCAACTAATGCCTTGTGAATGGATTTGGTAGACAGAAACTGAAAGAAGCAAATCCTATATACATATAAACACACACACAAATAAAATGATGAAGGTGGTTACATGCAATTTAAAACCCAAAAGGAAAAATTCACCATCACTAAAACTGATGAAGGGTGCAGGGCAGCACCAGCATTGCTAGAAACAAGAGTCAAAAACTCTTTAGCCATGAACAAGGCACAGTTCTACGTACTGACAAGAGAAACAACCTCCACACCGCAAACAAGGACATCAGATTGGCATGCCAATATCGCATTAAATCAATGCTCATCAGTGATGTTACTCCATCACTAGTGGTTAAGCTGAATTCCATTTCTCAGTATTTATAGAATTTACCATAAGAATCAATGGCTGATTCAGCAAAATGGTAATGTGAAAATCATAAAATGAGTAAGGTGGCTAGACGCAATTTTAAACCAAGAAGGAAAAATTCACTGTCATTAAAAGTGACTAGGGGACAGTGCAGCTCCAGCATTGCTAGAAACAATAGTCAAAGACTCTTATGTATATGTGTGTGTGTGTGTGTGTGTGTGTATCAATTTGTCTCCCCACTACTGCTTGATAATCAGTGTTGGTATGTTTACATCCCTGTAACTTAGCAGTTCAGCAAAAGAGACTGATAGAATAAGTGCTAGGCTTAAAAATAAGTCGTGTGGGGCAACTTGCTGGACCAAGTCCCTTCAAGGCAGTGCCCCAGGATGGCTGCAGTCAAATGACTGAAACAAGTAAAAGATAAAAAATATCAAAACAAACTTTTGCATTTATTCTTTAGGTTTAATGCAAGAAACTGCATCCTGTTTCAACATCAACTTTTCTGTGCTTGCATGGGCTGGAAGGAGTTTACTGAGGCGGATTTTTATGTGGCTGGATGCCCTTCCTGTTGCGAACCCTCACTTATTCCCAAGCGAGGTAATATTTCTCCCAATTGCAAACAAACGACACTGCTTGTATGACAGTGACACTTGTTTACATCTGGCATGCAATGTCAAGACAAGAAAACAAACTTGCACACATGCACGCACACATGCATACACACACACACACACACACACACACACACACACACAACATTCACTCGGCTTACCAACCATGTCACCCACCCAAGAAGTAGAATTGAACCAGTGTGTGTGTTAATAATATTGATATAATGACCTTCCCTAGACACAACAGAATATTTAACCTTTCAGCATTTAAACCGGTCATATCCGGTCAAAAGTATTCAGCCTGTTTTATGTTCAAACTGGCCAGATCTGGTCTCTCACACCAACTCCACAATGCCATTTTAAAAATTAACAGCTACCTCATCAAAATTTCATGGCTACAAGATTAATGAATGATTAGTTCAAAACAATGTGGATAAAAAAGGATTAATTTTGGCAGAATAATGTGAACAGTAAAAGGTTAAAATGACTTTCCTTTCTTTTTTTATTATTATGGTATTTTTATTATTAGGCACAGGAGTGGCTGTGTGGTAAGTAGCTTGTTTACCAACCACATGGTTCTGGGTTCAGTCCCACTGCGTGGCACCTTGGGCAAGTGTCTTCTACTATAGCCTCGGGCCAACCAAAGCCTTGTGAGTGGATTTGGTAGACGGAAACTGAAAGAAGCCCGTCGTATATATATGTGTGTGTATATATATATATATATATATATATATATATATATTATATATATATATATATATATATGCGTGTGTGTGTGTGTTTGTGTGTCTGTGTTTGTCCCCCTAGCATTGCTTGACAACCGATGCTGGTATGTTTATGTCCCCGTTACTTAGCGGTTCGGCAAAAGAGACCGATAGAATAAGTACTGGGCTTACAAAAAGAATAAGTCCCGGGGTCGAGTTGCTCGATTAAAGGCGGTGCTCCAGCATGGCCGCAGTCAAATGACTGAAACAAGTAAAAGGGTAAAAGAGAGAGTATGATGTGATTTGAATGAGATTTGGTTACTATTCTAGCTGGTCAAGCAGGCAGGTAACTGCATAGAAGCTTTCTTGTTGGCTCATAGATAATTTGTAATTTATTATGGTGTCAGAGAGGTTGAGAAAGGAGCATACACAATGACAATCCTGAAGTATTAACTATATATTCTCCCAGCAGTGGACCTGTTTATGAGAAAGAAGAGTGATTTACTGAAAAACACACACACACACAAATACAGAAAATACAACGGTTAGAATAAACTCCATTAGATAAAGCAGATAGTAACATTTTTTTAAAGGTATCTAAGAGCAAGTGGTAATAGGTAGTAGGAACGTACAGAAGAAAAAAAAGAATTAATAGAAGAGACACCTGTGGCCGACAGTTACCCGGGGTGACAAACAGACAAAGAAAGATACAAAATCTCGGAGAAGACTTTAACATGGCTAAGATCTCCCTCCCTCCCTCTCTCTTTCCGCTCTCTTTTGTTACAAGGGAGAAAGAAACATCACCGTTCATTCGAATAACCTCTAAATGCAAAACGATGATGATGACAATGACGATGATGACGATGACGATGATGATGGTAATGGCAATAATCAATATATACATACAGAGTCATTGTAAACAGTGGTTTGAAAGTAATTTCAGACTTATATCATGTGACTATTGCTAATGATTGTATAATTTATTTATCCAAGTGAATAACAGCACCTGGCAACAATTAACAGTCAATGTATTATAAAACAGGTACAATAAATAATTCAGATTGAATACACGATCATCGTGTGCAGTGGGGGGTGGGGGTAGGAGAGGAAATGTTGAAGGTTTGTGCATCTTTTGTGTTGTTACTGTTGTTGTTTTTGTTCCCCGACCAACCACGATCAAGCAGACCTATGGTTAAAGGCATTCTAGCCATGACCATTCCATCTTTGTTCATGTCATACATACCTCTGACTGTACTATTTAAAGCGTCCTATTTTTAAGTTGGTAGGGTGTGATTTGACGGAGAATTGGCAGTGTGATTTGACAGGAACTTGACGGTGTGTATTAGACTGGGACTTGGGGAGTTGAGAGTGTGATTTGACTGGGATTTGAGGGTGTATATTTGATGGTGACTTGAAGGCATGCTTTGACGGGGACTTGAGGGTGTATATTTGACGGTGACTTGAAGGCATGATCTGACGGGGACTTGAGGGTGTGTATTTGACAGGGACTTGAAGGCATGATTTGAGAGGGATTTGAAAGTTTGTTTTGACAGGATTTGAGGGTGTGATTTAACGGCGAGTTGAGGATGTGATTCAACTGAGACTTGAGGGTGTGTAATATGATGGGGACTTGAATGTGTAATTTGAAGGGGACTTGAGGGTGCGATTTAATGGGGAGTTGAGGGTGTGATTTGACAGGGACTTAAAAGTGTCATGTATGATAATTTTTGGTTGGGTTTCTGGGTTTTACCGGAAATGTAAATGGTCAATTCAACCAGCGATGAGATGCATTCATTGAGCAATCGATCACTAACCAATGGTAAAAATCATATTAAAACATTATTTTATTAAATTCACAGCAAACCTACAATGGCTGGGTGGTTATGAAGCTCACTTTGAAATTGAGGTTTTGGGTTCAGACTCACTGCATGGCACCTTGTGGCCAGTATCTTTTACTATAGCCTGAAGTCAGTTAATGCTTTGTGAATAAATCTAATAGACAGAAATTGTTTGGAAGCCCATCGCAGATGTGTGTATGTGAGTGTGACTGCGTGCCTTTGTCACATACCCCACCCATTGTTGGTTTGTTTACATCTTTGTAACATAGTGATTTGGCAAAAGAAACCGATAGAATCAGTACCAGACTTATAAACCTATAATATTCTTATTAATAGCAATTATTAAATAACTCAGTTATCAAAACAAACAAACAAACAAACAAATAATAATAATATTTGTTTCAAATTCTGCCATAAGGGCAGCAATTTGTGGGGAGGGGCTGAGTCAATCACATCAACCCTAGTGTTTCACTGGTACTTCATTTATTTACCCCCAAAAGGATGAAAGGCAAAGTTGACCTCAGCAGAAATTGAACTCACAACATAGTGATGGGCAAAATACCACTAAGCATTTTGACCAGTGTGCTAACGATTCTGCCAACTCGCCGCTTTAATAATAATAATAATAATAATAATAATAATAATAATAATATAATAATAATAATAATCCTTTCTACTAAAGGCACAAATTTGGTGGGAGGGGGCTAGTCAATTACATCGACCCCAGTACCCAACTGGTACTTAATTTATCAACCCAGAAAGGATGTAAGACAAAGTCGACCTTGGCGAAACTTGAACTCAGAACATAAAAATGGACTAAATTCCGCTAAGCAATTCACCTGGTAAGCAAACATTTCTGCCAACTTGCCGTGATGATGATGATGATGATGATGATAGTGACGGTGGTGGTGACGGTGATGGTGGTGGTGGTGATGATGATGATGATGATGATGATGATGATGATGATGATGATGATAGCAACAGTGGTGGTGGTGGTGATGATGATGATACTGAAGCCTTAAATTTTGTAGGTTTAGAATTTTTAATAAGATTGAGTAATTGCAATAAACAATTTCATAGCTTGTCCTTATTTGAAATTTCTTGAGTCAAGAGAACGGAAAAAAAGTGAAGAAGGAAAAAAACAAAAAAACTTGAAATCAAGAAAGGACTGTGTAGATAAATGATATTCAGGTCAGGACAACAGATACAGGTAAGTATAAAAACTTAAGGGCTACAAGCAAACAAAGGCGGAAAAGGTACAATGAAAGTAGTTAACAGTAGCCATGGATACAAGACGGCAGTAATCGTAGTCATGGTTTGTTGTTGTTATTATTATGTTAGCAGTTGGAGTGAAAACAAAAACAAACAATAAAAAAAGGAGAGAAAAGAAATGAGAGAATGGGTTTGTAAAAAGGAGCTTAAAGGATAGTCAGAAAAATATTGTTTCATTTAGAGGAAATTTTATAGTAAAAACCCTTAAACCTCACTATAACAACTGTAGTAAAATTGATGCAAGTTGCTGTGTAGTTGTGGGGAAAGATGAAGGATGTCGTGATTAAATAGATTGTAAAAAAAAAAAAAAATGTTGCTTTATTAGGTGCAGGAGTGGCTGTGTGGTAAGTAGCTTGCTTACCAACCAAATGGTTCCGGGTTCAATCCCACTGCATGGCACCTTGGGCAAGTGTCTTCTACTATAGCCTCAGGCTGACCAAAGCCTTGTGAATGGATTTGGTAGCCGGAAACTGAAAAGAAGCCTGTCGTATATATGTATATGTATATATGTGTGTGTGTGTGTGTGTGTGTGTGTCTGTGTTTGTTCCCCCAACATCACTTGACAACCGATGCTGGTGTGTTTATGTCCCCCGTAACTTAGCGGTTCGGCAAAAGAGACTGATAGAATAAGTACTAGGCTTACAAAGAATAAGTCCTGGGGTTGGTTTGCTCAACTAAAGCAGTGCTCTAGCATGGCCGCAGTCAAATGACTGAAACAAGTAAAAGAGTAAAAGAGTATATATGCTAAGTTACAGGGATGTAAACACATCAACACCAATTGTCAAGCAGTGGCGGGAGACAAATAAAGAGACACACACACATATATATACAGTAGGCGTTCAGTTTCTGCCTACCGAATTCATTCACAAGGCTTTGTTTGGCTATAGTAGGAGACACTTGTTCGAGGTGCAACACAGTAGGACTGAACCCAGAATTATGTGGTTTAAAAGCAAACTTCTTACCACAAAGCCATACCTAGACAGAGATAGATAGATAGAAAGATAGATAGATAGATAGATAGATAGATAGATAGATAGATAGATAGATAGATAGATAGATAGATAGATGGATGGATGGATGGATGGATGGATGGATAGATAGATAGATAGATAGATAGATAGATAGATAGATAGATAGATAGATAGGTAGATAGATAGATATATAGATAGATAGATAGGTAGATAGATAGATAGATAGATAGACAGGTAGATGGATAGATAGATGGACAGATCGATAGATAGACAGATAAATAGACAGACACATAGATATACAAACATCTATACATATATTATATATATATATGTATGTATGTATGTATTTATATATATTTGCACACACAGATACATAGCTTATGCACACACACACACACACACACACACATACACATGCAAAATCAAAGATTAAACGGACCAAATTGAAGATTGGAAAGAGTCATAGAAAGTACAGTTTGGATGAAACATGTGGCATCATGCATGGAATGTTTTATTTCGTCAGAATCTGAAATTCCAATCAGCTCAAAGGAGCTTATTCTTATTTAGTTCACTGCTAAAAACTAGTACAGATTCATAAGAAGCAACGATTAACTGAAGAATCAATTGAAATTCGTCTTTAGCAAGTGTTCTTTCTTCGGCGCTAACAGCGGTTTATACTGCTTTTCTGACTAATATAAGATTTTCATTAAGTAATCTTAGCGAAGCAGAAAAAAAATTTCTGGTTAACTTTTCTTACTGATCTCTTCTTACATACCAATTTAAGTGAGAATTAGTGGAAAAACTTCGTTTCAAAGATAAAAAAAAAAAATACAAATATATAAATACATATATAAAAAAAAAATATAGTATTTACTTCGGCAAGAAGGCTAAAGAAACTTTTTCATTCTCTGTACCAATATCAACAGCACTTTTCACTTATATTGCAAATGATGTTTGCTAAGTTTTATTGGAAACTCAGGGGAAGTTGTTACTGAATGCTGATTGAAATGTCCAATAGCTTGAGAAAATATCAGAAAGCATTGGTTTCATTTTCATTTCTTTCGCCTCACCCCCACCCCCCACATTGCATTTTGCTCTCCTCTTACTTTTTTCTCCCCATCTTTTCTTCTTGCTCTCCCTCTCTTCTTGCTCTCCTTGCTCGCTCACTCAAACACACACACACACACACACAATCCGTTCTTCTTTATTTCTTACTCAAACACTAACTACTTCAGATGGAACTAAATAATCCATCAATAAACAGGATTCGAAAATGAAGTCAGAGCGAAAACATGAAGCAAAGTAATATTTCCAGAAAACTCTGTGCTGGAGTCACATTAACATCAAATGCAAGTGCAGTTAATATTGTCGGCGTTGGTACTCATGAAAAGCAATCTATCTATCTTTATGAAACAGAATAAAATCAAACCCAAATCAAAGAGACGGAATAAAAGTGAAATTCCCAAAGCTAACTTTGGAGGGGAAATCAAGATAACCAGAGAGAGAAAGCGAAAGCGAAAGAGAAAGAGAATCGAGATAAACCAGAGAAAACCAGAAACCGCATTTCCTTATTTTTAATATTCCAGTCACAGAAAACCGAGAAGAACTACTATCAGATCTCTCAACTAATAGGAGAAATGTTTAATTTAATCACATCCAATTTCCTATTATCGACATGAAAATAGTGCATAAAAGTCAACAACTCGAAAGCGAGGTGGAGAATAAACTAGTACTTGGTTTACGTCGCAGTTAAGTATATTGGTATAGCAGCATAAATAAATGAATAAATAAATAATAAATAAATGCTAAAAAGTCCAATCCTCTTTGAGGTGTTTGGTACACATCGAAGGAAAGAAAGAAAAAATGGTTTTATTCCTAGTTTTAATCCAGTGTTTTTTAATGGAATGGAACAGAAAGATGAGAAAATTATGATTAGACCATGGATGTTTTTTTTTGTTATTTGTTATTTCTTATTTAGTTATTTGCATATGATTATTTATACCAGTGGTTCTTAACTGTTATTTTGTCTATGGACCCCTTTCGTTCCTATTTTACTCCACTGGACCCTAATAAACATTTGATGTTTTGAAAAAATCCCGTTATATTTTAATAAGTCAAAATTGGTTTCAAGTTCTGGCACAAGGCCACCAATTTCAGGGAAGTGGGCAAGTTGATTACAGGTTAGATTGACTCCAACAGGTACGTGTTTTATCGACCCCAAGCGGATGAAAGGCAGTGTCAGCCTCGGCAGAATCTGAACTCAGAAAGCAAAGAACAAAATGCTGCTAAGCATTTCATCCAGCATGCAAACGATTCTGCTAGCTCACTACCTTAATAATAATAATAATAATTAAAAACTGATTTCAAATTCTGGTACAAGGCCAGCAATTTAGGGGGGAGAAGTAGGTTGATTACATCAACCTCAGTATTAACTGGTACTTATTTTTATCAACCCCAAACGGAATTGCATTTGAAAAATTGCTAAAATATTTTGTGCATTATAGAAGTATAACCAATTAATTGCAGTTAAACGTTAACTCTTTACTCTTTTACTTGTTTCAGTCATTTGACTGCGGCCATGCTGGAGCACCACCTTTAATCGAGCAACTCGACCCCGGGACTTATTCTTTTGTAAGCCCAGTACTTATTCTATCGGTCTGTTTTGCCAAACCGCTAAGTGACGGGGACGTAAACACACCAGCATCGGTTGTCAAGCAATGCTAGGGGGACAAACACATATATATATATATATACATATATACGACAGGCTTCTTTCAGTTTCCGTCTACCAAATCCACTCACAAGGCATTGCCCAAGATGCCACGCAGTGGGACTGAACCCGGAACCATGTGGTTGGTTAGCAAGCTACTTACCACACAGCCACTCCTGCGCCTATATATATATGAAATCTTATTATATAACTTTCTAAAACCTCTCCTTTCCTTATTTTTGGCATTAGGAAGGACATCCAGCTGTTGAAACCAAGCTAAAATAGATTCAAGCCTAGCGCAGCTTTCCGGCTTACCAGCCCCAGTGAAACCATTTTACCCATGCTAGCATGGAAAACGGAAGCTACGTGATGAAGATGATGATGATGGTGGTGGACCCCCAGGGTCACTTGGACCCTTGTTGAAAACCACTGATTTACACCAAAACTTGTTTTCTTAGCACTGACTAGCATCCTTCTTTCTGTGGCTAAACACTAAAGTATGAAGCAGAAACTGCAGCTGGGTTGTCAACACTTTGGATACTTGCTCTCTACAATGGATTATACACAAAAACATTTTGGGTTAAATCCAACATTGGAGCTTTAACCCTTTAGCATTCAGATTATTCTGTCAAATATAATATTTATTTATCCATATTGTTTTAAGCTAATCATGCATTATTTCGTAGCTTTAAGATTTCGATGATGTTATCACCTGTTTTTAGATTGACATTAGAGGTTGGTGTGAGATACCAAATCTGGGCAATTTTAACAGAAAACAGGTAGATTATTTGGGCTGGATATGGCCGGTTTAAACACTAAAGAGTTAATATGGATCGAATGGTTTCGTTTGCCAAGGAACATTTCCTTTCATCTTAACCCATTAACATTTAGACCATACTCCTGTCTTGAATTAATCAGGTGTCACGTTATAGCTTTGAGATTTTGATAATGTAATTGTTTATGTTTAGAATGACTTTGTAGGGTAAGTGTGAGGGGCCAGATCTGGCCAGTTTGAACGTAAAACAAGGCCGGGTGTGGTTAGTTTAAATGCTAAAGAATTAGCTCATGCATTTTTATTTTACTTGTTTACATGCCCATGCAAAGATTTGATCTCAATAATCAAAATCAAATCAAATTCGCAAATTCGTTGACTGGCACCCGTGCCAGTGGAGTGCTAAGAGCACCATCCAAGTGTGATTACTGACTGGCTTCTGTACCGGTGGCACGTAAAAAGCACCATTCAAATGGGATCGTTACCAGCGTCGCCTTACTGGCACTTGTGCTGGTGGCACGTGGAAAACATTCGAGCAAGGTCGTTGCCAGTGCCGCTAGACTGGCTCCTGTGCCAATGGCACATAAAAAACACCACTTGAGCGTGGCCGTTGCCAGTACTGCCTGACTGGCCCTCGTGCCAGTGACACGTAAAAGCACCCACTACACTCTCGGAGTGGTTGGCGTTAGGAAGGGCATCCAGCTGTAGAAACTCTGCCAGATCAAGATTGGAGCCTGGTGCAGCTGTCTGGTTCGCCAGCCCTCAGTCAAAATCATCCAACCCATGCTAGCATGGAAACTAGACGTTAAACGATGATGAATGCAAGCATACAAAACACTTACACGATGTCCCAGCTGCCTACAACAGTGAACTTGGTTATTCGCTTTACCAAGGTGACAGTACAACACCACCAGCCTCACTAGATTCTGTAATATCTTCCCAGCTGATGAATAAAACATCCATTGCTGATATTTGGCAGCATATTGATTTAGGT
>NC_043003.1:14190598-14220598 GCF_006345805.1 Octopus sinensis
GTATGTGACTTTTGGCAGTAAGGGTGAATTATAATGAATTGGAGAATTTTATTGTTGTTTTCTGATGCTGTGTGTTTTGTTGAACATTTCAAAGGAAAATTGCTGATAATAAAATAAAAAGGAAGACAAAACAAAAGAAATGTCTTTATTTATTTATTTATTTATTATTATTTTTTTTTTTTTGATGAAATTGATTGGTAATGTTAAAAATGTTTAAAAAAAGGTTTATGGGCTAATGTTTTCATTTACAGCTTTATCTCAAAGAATAAAGTGCTATTTAGGATTCGGCTTGGTTCAATAGAGGACCGAAAGAATTCCATTCAAATATATGAAATGAAATATATTAGAACATCGTTTTATTTTCATTGTTGTGGCTTGTTTTGTTGTTTTGTTTTTTTTCCTGTGAATTGCAGATGAATTCCGCTTATAGAATTTCAGGTGTGGTAGATAATAGATATTGAACACACAGACAATTTGGTGGAATTTTAAATTAGGAATGTAGCTTTACGAAAGTTCCTTGTCATACATCTGTGAAGATTAGTATTTAATGAAAAATACAAGCACACATACATGCGCATATTGCACAAAAATGCATTTTGAGATGAACGGCGACTTTTCCTAGGTAAGATCTTAGAGTTTTGAAGTTCTCTCATGAGGAAATTTAAATTCACTTAGTCATATGTAAGCAAATTTGCTGGAATTCTATTCAGATATTGTTCTGAAATACCAATGATGATGTTTTCTGTCATATTTTTGCAGAAGGAAGAAAATATATTTTTAGGTAATTGCTAGCGTAAATGTAAATGAAATTTTCAGCAGGAATGTGAATCGTTGAGGAAGAGAAACGTCTAAATAGGAATAACATTGAGGACAGGGTGTTTAACCCTTTAGCATTTAGATTACTCTGTTAAATGGGATGCTTCACATCATCATCATCATCATCATTTAAGGTCCGCTTTCCATGCTAGCATGGGTTGGATGATTTGACTGAGCATTGGTGAACCAGATGGCTGCACCAGGCTCCAATCTTGATCTGGCAGAATTTCTACAGCTGCATGCCCTTCCTAATGCCAACCACTCTGAGAGTGTAGTGGGTGCTTTTACGTGCCACCGGCATGAGGGCCAGTTAGGCGGTACTGGCAACGGCCACAAAAAAAAGCGGTTTTTTTTTACATGTCACCTGCACACCGACACAAGTGCCAGTAAGGTGAGGCTGGTAACGATCATGCTCGAATGATGCTTTTTACGTGCCACTGGCACAAATGCCAGTTAGCCACTCTTGCAACAATCACACTCGGATGGTGCTCTTAGTGCTCCACTAGCACAGATGCCAGTCATTGAATTTGATTTCGATTTCAGTTTCACTTGCCTCAACAGGTCTTCGCAAGCAGAGTTTAGTGTCCAATGAAGGGAATGTACACATAAGTGGGCTGGTTACACCCCTGGCTTAGGCCACAAGGTTATGGTCTCACTTGGCTTGCCGGGTCTTCTCAAGCACAGCATATTTCAAAAAGTCTCAGTCACTGGTCATTGCCTCGGTGAGGCCTAAAGTTCGAAGGTCATGCTTCACCACCTCATCCCAGGTCTTCCTGGGTCTACCTCTTCCACAGGTTCCCTCAATTTTAGTATCGCATCACCTGGCATAAAGCCACTTCCCTCCATACCCCAACCCCAAGTTGAGGGATCTTCTTGTCTTACAAGTTATTTTGTGACCTCACTGGAGCCAGTGACCCTGTAAAAAGCACCCAGTACACTCTGTAAAGTGGCTGGCATTAGGAAGAGCATCTAGTAGTAGAAACCATTCCAAAGTAGGCATTGGAACTCAGCACAAACCTCTAGCTCACTAGGCCCTCTTGAATCATTCCAACCTATGCCCGTATGGAGAATAGATGTTAAATAGTGGTAATGATGATGTTAACCGATGAAAAAACTTTTAGTGAAAAATTTAGCTTATAATACTGTTGAAACCCAGCAGAATCTAAACAAAACATTGCAAGTTATAAAACTATACAGTAAAACAGATACTAATTGATGTTTAACCAAATTTTACAAAGGTATTTTTTTGTAACATGAGCTAGAAAGTGTTTTGAGAAAAACATACCAGTTAATCAGTACATCTAATACTCTATCATTTTTGTAGCTTGATACGAAAACTAACTTCAACAACAAGCCAAATGGATTATTATATTTACTGCATTCCTAAAAGCTGACGTTGCACCAGGTATATATTTATCATGGTAACATTGAAAAAACAAAACATGAAGAGGAGAGTGCATTTGTTGGAATCATAAAAAAAAAAAAAACATTTCGTACTCGCATCGGAAACTTATCATACAAACAGGAAAGATGCACCAACTGTGCGCATTTGAATAGCTGTTAATGTTACTCAACAAGATCTACATATACAAATAAAATATTAATGTTTGAGTCTTCAACAAGTTGCCCCTTGTTTACATGAGTTTGCTTACTGTTTTCTTACATCTTGTTTTTATAAACTTTCTTTCTAAAGCAATGAGGAGCAAGTATATCACACAATTACACAATCAAGCCTCAAAACTAAGAAATTGAGCTTGGATACTAAACATCATATTACAAGTTAATAGAACTGACACGAAATGTGCATCTTTAAGGCGGCGAGCTGGCAGAATCGTTAGCACGCTAGACGAAATGCTTAGCGGTATTTCGTCTGCCGTTACGTTCTGAGTTCAAATTCCGCCGAGGTCGATTTTGCCTTTCATCCTTTTGATGTCGATAAATTAAGTACCAGTTACACACTGGGGTTGATGTAATCGACTTAATCCCTTTGTCTGTCCTTGTTTGTCCTCTCTGTGTTTAGCCCCTTGTGGGCAATAAAGAAATAAGAAATGTGTATTTTTTAACAATGAATGAGCAAGAGTAATAGCCTAAAGCTGTAACAAGCTTACGTTCTAGCCAAAAAGCACAAATTATTTTGGAGAGAGGGAATTACTTTGTAATTATAAACTAAGCAGTCAATTTTTTAAAAAGTCAGTAAGGGAGAAATCCCTTACTAAATACCAATACATACATATATAAAAACAAATATCTTTGTGTATACAGGGTGCGGTGAATAAACTTTCATCTAAATTACGCAAAAATAAAAATAACACCAGCATCTCATTTTAACAGATATATTTACCAAAATTGCTGGTTAAGTCTTTCAATAGTAAAAGATACAAAATCTTAAGGAATTCTAGTGCATTTCCAACATCCTTTTTCTATATCTCCACCTTGGTGTGATTATATATATATATCCATCTCTCTCTTTGGGAGAGGCACAAGCACCTACATGCACATATACACACACGGCAGTAACTTCCACCTACCGAATTCAATCACAAAGCTCCGGTCAGCTCGGGGCTATACTGGAGACACCTACCCAAAGTGCCACGCAGTGGGACTGAACCCGAAACCATGTAGCTAGGAAGCAAGCTCCCTAACCACACAGCCATGCCCGATATATTTTCTGTGTATCTTCCTGAGCGCCATACTAATACAATTGTTTGTTTATATTCCACCTGCCTTCGTCTTTTGTTTATTTTCATAAAGCTTCCCCCTATATATATATATATATATATATATATATATATATATATATATATATATATATATATATATATATATATATATATGGATATAGATAGATAGATATATAAAACAAACTACTCCAAATCATTATTAGTGTATCCTCATAGTAGAGGCACAATGGCCCAGTGGTTAAGGCAGCGGACTCGCAGTTGTAGGATCACAGTTTTGATTCCCAGACTGGGTGTTGCGAGTGTTTATTGAGCAAAAAGACCTAAATCTCCACGCGGCTCCAGCCCGGGGGGGGGGGCGATCCCTGCTGTACTCCTTCACTACAACTTTCTCTTACTCTTTCTTCCTGTTTCTGTTGTACCTGTATTTCAAAAGACAAGCCTTGTCACATTCTGTGTCACACTGAATCTCCCCGAGAACTACGTTAAGGGTGCATGTGTCTGTGAAGGGATCAGTCATGAGCAGGCTGTTCTCTGTTGATTGGATCAACTGGAACCCTTGTCATCGCAACCGACAGAGTGCCACGTTATCTACATAAGGAGAATCGGAACCAGCTAGTTTGTCCTGGCATCAACATATATATAAGTTGTAATAATGAAATCAAACCAAATAGTGATATTTTGAAATCATTCAAAACATATGTTTCAGGCCTGTGTAATATATAATAGAAAATATAACTACTATTACAACTTACACACACACATACACATGCGAAGAAAAGGGTAACAGTGGTTTTGAAGTTTTGGCTTACTTGCTGTCAGAACGAGAGAAGCTGAAACTTCGAACTCACTGTCAGTGGTTTCCTTGTGAAAAGTATTAAATCTGAACTCCATTAAAATGCATTTTTATCTTTTATATATAAGTTGACATAAAAATAACATTAACATATTTCTCTCTATATATGTATATATACATACATATATGCACATATATATGATATATAGTACATATACATACATATATATACATGCATACATACATACATGATATATAGTACATATATATGTATGTATATATATATATATATATATATATATATATATATGAATGATAATAAAAACATATATATATATATATATATATGATAATAAAAACATGTATATATAATATATAAATATATACATGGTATATAATATATATGTGTGTGTGTGTATATATATATACACACACACATATATATATATATAATATATATAAATATAAATTTATATATATGAAATTCATGTAGAGCTTTATTTTCGTACTGAAAATATATATTTTGACAAAATCTACAAAGGATTCTGCTCTTTAATAATTCTCAATTAGTGAAATAACACTTTGAAATAATGATTAGCAATACATAAATTGTATGAAAGAAGGCCATCATACGAAAATGGTTTAAATTGACTATTAGCTAATTTCATAAATAAATTTAATAAATTGACCAATTCAAGTCCTTTGAAATTCATTTATTATTGAAAGTTAAATTTTTATCTTATTTCTATTTTCAACAAATTTTCATTGATTATTTAAAAAGATACAGGCATGGCTGTGTGGTTAAGGAGCTTGTTTTCTCGCTATGTGGTTTCAGTTTCAATCCTCCCCTGTGGCACTTTGCAAGCCAAGCGCTTTCTTCTATAGCTCTAAACTGACCAAAACCTTGTGAACAAATTTGATAGACAGAAACTGAAAGAAGCTTGTCGTGTGTGTGTGTGTGTGTGTGTGTGTGTGTGTTTCATCCTCGTCCTTACCCAGGGCTTTATTACTGCTGAAGGTGGTGAGCTGGCAGAAACATTGGCACACCGGGCGAAATGTGTAGCCATATTTCATCTGCCGTTACGTTCTGAGTTCAAATTCCACCGAGGTCGACTTTGCCTTTCATCCTTTCGGGGTCGATAAATTAAGTACCAGTTATGCACTGGGGTCGATGTCATCAACTGAATCCATTTGTCTGTCCTTGTTTGTTCCCTCTATGTTTAGCTCCTTGTGGGCAATAAAGAAACATATTACTACTGAAGGAGGAACCCTTCTTGGACTCTTTCTACCACTATCTGTCTCTGGTCAGTCGTAGCCATGTAGGCCCCAGGTAGTGAGTGAGATCATCTCACCATCTTGTCTTTGGTCAACTTCTTGATCTTGTCTTTGGTCAACTTTTTGATCTTGTCCATAGTCTTGGTGTACATTCCATCCGCCTGATTGTCCATCTATTGTCCCTCAGCCACATGATGTGGCCAGCCCATTTATATATTTGTTCTCTTTGATGGATCTTGTGATGTCACTGACTTTTCTGTGCTGTGGAATCCAGGTGTTGGTTTTCTTGTCCTGCAATGTGATGCCAAGCATAGTCCATTCCCTTTTCTGTTTGTGTCTCATGCTCTCAAAAATATAGCATAGCACTTCTTGCTCCATCAAAACTGCCCATATTAGTTCTTATCTATTTTGATTTCTATTTTACATTGTACGTCTGCAACGACAAACTCTGTTATGAATTGTGATTCTCAAGTGGAGAATCATTTGACTGTGGCCATGCTGGAGCACTGCCTTTAGTTGACCAAATCAATCCCAGGACTTATTCTTTGTAAGCCTAGTACTTGTTCTATCGGTCTCTGTTGCCGAACTGCTAAGTTACGGGGATGTAAACACACCAGTTGTCAAGCGATGTTGGGGGGACAAACACAGACACACAAACATATACACACACACATATATATATATACACACACATATATACGACAGGCTTCTTTCAGTTTCTGTCTAACAGATTCACTCACAAGGCTTTGGTCGACCAGAGGCTATAATAGAATGCACTTGCCCGAGGTGCCATGCAGTGGGACTGAACCCGGAACCATGTGGTTGGTAAGCAAGCTACTTACCACACAGCCACTCCCGGAAAGATTTTATACAAAATAATATTCCAGCTTCTCTTAATAACTTTGCAAGTTGAAGCAGAAAAAGCATCATGTGACCCATTACTTAATGTAGGTTTAATTGCTAGTCAACCGATTCCAATCTCACAAACTCACACATACATATACATACATACATACATACACAAAAATTAAACCACCAATAGATCAGATGGAGCAACCTCCCCCCTTTCACAAACACAGAATAATTCACAATACTATTAGTATGATTTTAATCATGGGCAAACTATATCCGAGCACTAGAGAGAGAGAGAGAGGGAGGGAGACTAGTGTAAAACAATGGTGGAGAGTGTCTCTAATTACATATATAAATCATATTTGAGACCTGGCATTTCATGAAAAATAATAATGAACAAATTTTAAAATTTTATGCAGAATAACGTTCATCCAATTTCAGAATGAAAATCAGTTAGTTTCCTAGTCTTCTGTGGTTCAAGGGAGGGGGAGCGGGGGGGGGGGGGAAGGTAGTTATTGTTAGCTTTTTGACATCAAAAATGATTAGACATATGCAATCAAACTACAATTGTCTCTGGCATTATCAAGAGGCTTGCATTGATTTATCTGCTCGCCTGTCTAGACGGCTTTTTGTTTTACTAGATAATAACAACAAACAGTTGTTTCAAGACAATCAGAAAAACATAAACTGCTTATTACATTCATACAATGATAGAATTGGTAAATGTATACAGGCTACAGACGGAAGGGCATGTTTCAAAATGAAATAATATAGTATCTCTGGTGAAGTTAAGTTCATCACCACCATCATCGTGGCTTTTACCTCTTTATTCATTTATTTTTGTGCAGCCATGGGTTATAAAACATAGACTATATTACAGTAGGTTTCAAAATATTCCAGTCTAGTGTCATTTCTCTAATGAAATCTAATATTCTGAAATCTGGCTTTACGGTTTCTTTTCAATTCCTCTTACATTTGCCTTTGTTGCGCTGTATTTTATGGCATATAAGTTGCACTTTTCCCCCCAAAATTTATTGAAACAAGGGCAGTGAATTTCAACAAATCTGGTAACAAAATGGTTAACTTACTGCTCCTTATAATACTTCTCTCTCTCTCCCTATCTATCTATCTGTCTGTCTATCTATCTATCTATCTATTTCACCTCTCTCAACATAGCCACTACTTTCTCGTTACAGTGAGACAGAAAGGACCCAACCAAGCAACCAAACATCAACAAACAAATAAATAAATAAAATAACATGTGACCTAGCATTTTATATATCAAGATACTATCCACTTTCTGCTTGGCTAAGAATTCAGTTTCACTAAATAATGGTACTGCCAAGTTCTGGGAACAGCACTTATGTTAGAGAAAACACAATTTTTTTTTTTTTTATAAATCTTATATCTGGTTACCAAGATCGACAAATATTTGGGAAACCCGTCTCGATGTCGGTCACATGCTGCAAAATCTAAACTACTCTAGAGTGGTAAATTGAACAATATTTCTGAAGCAACAATTACTGTAACATCTGGCAATATTTAATGATTCCAATAAATAAATAAATAAATAGAAGCATTATTCATTTCAAGAAAAAAACCCATCTCTACCCTCCTCCCATCTTCCAAGATCTCCTTCACATAGCATGTACATAAGTTGGTACATGCTATGCAGAATCATCTACAGTTACTTCTACTAGAAGTATTTCAGTTTAAACTTTGCTTAAAGGAGACAAGAAGGCCTATCTTCCTCCCAAGAGCCATGAGATACTCCAAAACATAACTAAGTAGGTTTTGACTCCCTATTAAGTACTTGACTACTTGATTTTAAGGCTGCTTATTAACAGGCAAGTTCAGTTACTTAGTTTTCACAGCGGTTAATAAATATGAATAGAAGCTATGCTCTTGAGAGTTAAAGACAAACTAATGCATATCAGGCTCTTGTAACAGACAAAGTACACCTGGCAAAGAAATGATATTTAGCAAATGCAAGAAAAACATGAAGCGCTGCATGAGTTTTGTTCAGTCTCTGCTCACTCAATCCCAAGTAGGTTAAGAGTTACAGCTACCGACAACCCTTCAGATTATATTTCCCAAATGGTCATTTAATTATGTGCCTACCTATGTTTTTGCCTTAACTTTTAGTAATCTGATAAGCACTAGTGATTACGGTATCAATTAGTTGTGCAGTCATAAAAATGTGGTTAAGTGGTTCAAGTATTAGAATGCTGACCCGAAGGTCGCTGGTTTAACTTAAATTTTCGTTTTACATACATCAGGTTTTCAACTCGAGGTTCTTGGCTTATCTCAGATTACACATGGAATTACAAGAAGCGTGCTTCCCAATGAATATGATGCTAAACTCTATTAAAGAAGGTTTGCCCCCCCTCTACAACCACCACCACCATCCTTACATAACATAAAAACATCATGTTAGTTTCAATTCAATACTCGAGATTTTAATGAAGATCTTAATCTTTTATTTGGTTCCGTTATTCGACTGCAGCTATGCTGGGGTACTGCCCTGAAGGGTTTTAGTGGAACAAATCAAAACCCCACCCCACCCCACCGGGGACTGCCCTGAAGGGTTTTAGTGGAACAAATAGAAACCCACCTCCACCCCAGTTCTAATTTTTTTTAAAGTCTACTACTTACTTTATTAGTCTCTTTTTTTTCTGCTAAAATGCTAAGCTACAAGGATGTAAACAAACCAATATCAAATGTCAAATGGTGGCGGAGGCATACAGAGACACACTGGTGCTGGTGCCACATAAAAAGCACCCAATACACTCTGTAAAGTGGTTGGTATTAAGAAGGGCATCCAGCCGTAGAAATCAAGCCAAAACAGACTATGGAACTTGGGGTGGCACCTGGTCTTGCCAGCTCCTCTCAAGCCATCCAACCCATGCCAGCACAGAAAATGGACATTAAATGACAATGATGATGATGATGATGATGAATCCAACTGCTAATCATACCACAGAGAAACTAACAGCCAACCATATGCGAAGAGAAGGCAAACACCTTCAGGTTATCTGCCTAAGGATGTTGTAGGTACACAATGTAGTGTTACTATTGCATCCTTAGACTATGCATTTTTGATGGAAGAATTACAAATGGAACATTCCCCTCCTTGGCCCCCTGAGCAAATGTACATGCTCTAAATCAGTGATTCTCAACCATTTCTTTTTTCTAAGGACCCCTTTGATTTCTATTTTACTCAGGTGGACCCTTATAGCCATTCAATATTTTTTAAAAATCTTATTGGATGTTTATAATTAAATATCATCAGAGGACAATATAAAAAATTGTTAAAATATTTTGTGAATTGTAGAATTATAACCAAGTTATAGCACAAATTTTTAGCAACAAAATCTAATATAGACCCCCTAAGGGTCATATGGACCCCCAATTGAAAACCATTGCTCTAGATTATGGAGCACTTTCTACACTTTCACCCTTGTTCTTCCTACCCTCCAATTTCTGGCCTTTCCACTGTAATTGCCCTCTTTGGTCTACATCTTGGGTTACTAAGTAGTCTTTGCATTTAACGGTGTACAAAGGACTCCTCTTCCTGTGCTCATGCCACGGTTGAAAGCCGCACCCACAGGTGTTGATGCTCTGAAAAATGCATCCGGTGTACACCATAAAGAAGAGGACTAATGAGAAGGGAAACTGTAGGTGTGTGAGGTCCTGTTAGTCTTGTCCTTTTGAGGACCTATCAAACTCTCTTGTGTGGATGCCATGAGAAAATGGTTAAAGAGAAGTCAGCTAATCTAGTAGGTGGGGCCTCACATCGGTGTGAAGGATTAGTGTGTTATAAACCCATCAAGAAGCCCTGCTCCCTGCAACTCCAAAAAAATGGTATGCTGGTCTTTGAAACCTACTGACATTTGGTATGTGGGGCTTTTGGTTGGTGGCACTTGCACAAGCAAGCCGTTTGTAAATCTCTGTAAATTGGTTGGCAATAGAGAAGGCATCCATTCATAGAAACCAAGCCAAATAACACATGTGAACATCAATGCATTTGAGCAGCAGTTCTTAATAAGAAACAAGAGCACTCAGAGAGGGCAAACCTCCACCAAGGCAACACCAACATCCTCTCAATGATTAGCTGGAGATGGTTTTTTAAATGAAATAAACTTGACTGCACTCACAAGTGAGAATACTAAAGATGAATCCAACCACTCTCAAAAATTAAGTGAAAAAACAGGAAAAATAATCTAGAATCCTTGACTGGTACCAGATTGATCCCAAAATATAATCAGTTCATGTCAGTCACGAGGCCAAACATCCCTGAAAGTTTCATCTTAATCCATCCAGCGGTTCTTGAGATATCTTGTCCACGAACACAAACAAACACAACTGAAAACAATACCTCCAGCTTAGCAAAGTGGAGGTAATAACTTAAACTATGACAACTCACCTAACCCACACCAGCTTGGAAAAGTGGATGTAAAATGATGATGATGATGACAATGACATCGACAAAAGAAACTACAGAAGAATATATTACTCTTTTACTCTTTTATTTGTTTCAATCATTTGACTGTGGCCATGCTGGAGCACCGCCTTTAATGCTGGAGCATGAAGCAAAAAATGGGAAGAAATGAGGCAAAAATATTAATTGTATAAACATGCATGAATTATTATATAATATCAATATGAAGAAAATATAAACTTTCAATATGTAACAAAATAATTTCCATAGCAATTATATATGTTACAGTTTCTTACAAACAGACTAACAACTTAAATCTAGTTGACGTATGAAGCTAACATGTGATAATGCACAAAGCGATAAAATTTTCCATTTTTCTGTTTTTTTAATTTAACAAATAACTCCAAGACTTCAATCATTCAACTAAATTGAAATTGCTAAAAGGAAGATAAATAAATTAGCTTTCTCTCTCTCTCTCTCTCTCTCTCTATATATATATATATATATATATATATATATATATATCTATACAATATGTTACATTACTCGGTAGTCAAGATAAAACTCTGAGTATATATATATATATATATTATATATATATATATATATATATATATATATAATATATATATATATGTATATATATATATATATATGTATATGTATAGAGAGAGAAAGAAATTAAAGATATATATATATATGTATGTATATACACAGATATATGTGTGTTTGTGTATGTATATACATGTATATGTACATGCATGTGGGTGTATGTATATGTATATTTATATATGTATATGTGTGTGTGTATATGTAAATGTATGTATATATGTAAGTGTATGTATATGTATATTTATATATGTATATGTATGTGTGTATATATGTAAATGTATGTATATATGTATGTATGTCTGTGTGTATGTATATATATATTATATATATATATATATATATATATATATGTATATGTATAGAGAGAGAAAGAAATTAAAGATATATATATATATGTATGTATATACACAGATATATGTGTGTTTGTGTATGTATATACATGTATATGTACATGCATGTGGGTGTATGTATATGTATATTTATATATGTATATGTGTGTGTGTATATGTAAATGTATGTATATATGTAAGTGTATGTATATGTATATTTATATATGTATATGTATGTGTGTGTATATATGTAAATGTATGTATATATGTATGTATGTCTGTGTGTATGTATATATATATGTATGTAGATGTATGTGTATGAGCGCGTGCGTGTATATATATATATGAAGTTATAAATGCATGTGTATATGTGTGTCAATTCATTTAAAGATTTTATCCTCATGTTGAAGGCAATTAAGTGACGAAGAGAAGATAAAATTGTCATATCAATGAATCCTTGTCATATAGTTATAAAAAGAAACACACACACACAAACCAAAAACAAAAGACACGGCAGCAATAGCCTGAAGGTGCAGGAATAAGTTCTTAATCTTACATCAAGCTAGCTATAAGCTGTCTTTTAAAGCATTGTTATATATTTTTTAATAAACCAACAAAAATAAGCGGATGATTCAGGTATTAAATTATTGCTCTATCACTGTGCTTAATGTGACCTTTTCCAAGAATATTAGTTTAAATCACACTAATGCTATTTAGGAAAGAAATATCTATTCCAAGAGATGCTACAGATGAACTATTAGAAATATCTTAGCAAAAATTGCAAATGAAATACCAAAGTTCAGAAAACTAGCATAAATCAATGTTTTATGAAAGAATTTAGTATCAATTTAATAGGTCAAGAGGTATATAACCAAAGTACATAACGCTTTCCATTTTTCAGATAGTGTTTCACAGAGATGCATCTGTACAGGTAGCTTTTCAATATGACACAGGCCAAATCTCAGTGAAAGCAAATGAGCCGTGTCTAAAGTAGGTATGGTTGGAATATTGGAACTTTGGATTTTTAATGTAAAAAGATAAAAGCGTTTCTTCTCGAAATGCCACAAGAATTGTCTAAATCTGGTAATACTTATTTCAGTATTATATCTCTTTAGCTATTACCCAAATCAAAGAACTATCAAAATATCTCTCCTTTTTGTAAAATACGTGTGTGTGTGTGTGTGTGTGTGATATATATTGTTTAGTGTTTTGTTAACTGAAGACTATTTAGAGACACAAAGTGCATTATAAAAAAAAACCTGCCTAACCACATGCCTTCATAACAAAAAACTATTAGTAGCTCTAATCTTTATACCGTAGACAACATACATATCCAAATTTAGGGAATAGAGTAGATAAAATCCAGGCTACATATGTTTCATAGCTAGCAGAACCTCAGAAGTAGTAATTACTCAATGAGCAGTACTCCACTAGCTATTCATCAGGCCAAACATACCTTAGTCAAATGAAGGTTACATTATCGTCAAGAGATACCATGTTAAATGGCAAGAGGTTTGATTGAAAAATTATATATATATATGAATGATGTATGTGTGTATGTCATCATTATCATTTAACGTCCACTTTTCCATGCTTGCATGGGTTGGATGGAATTTGTTGAGGTAAATTTTCTACAGCTGGATGCCCTTCTTGTCACCAACCCTCACCTATTTCCAAACAAGGTAATAGCTCCCCATGGCCAGAAGACATGTTCTCCACAGAAGACTGCAAAAGAACAATCTTACTTGTATGATGATGATGCTCACTCACAACCATCATGTAATGTCAAGACAAGGGCACACCACAAACAAACACCCATATACACGACAGACAGATAGATAGACAGTGAGCTGGCAGAATCGTTAGCGTGCCAGGCAAGTATTTTGTCTGCTGTTATGTTCTGAGTTCAAATTCTGCTGAGGTCGAGTTTGCCTTTCATCCTTTCAGGGTCAATTAAATAAATACCAGTTACACACTGGGTTCAATGTCATCGACTTAATCCCTTTGTCTGTCCTTGTTTGTACTCTCTATGTTTAGCCTCTTGAGGGCAATAAAGAAATAAGATAGATAGATAGATAGATAGATAGATAGATAGATAGATAGATAGATAGATAGATACACAAACACTAGCACACAAACACACACATCAAATGGGGCTTTTTTAGCTGATTGTCTACCAAATTCATTCATGAGGCTTTGGTTGGCCTAAGTAGCTGCGCAGTGGGACTGAACCCAAAACCACATGGATGGGAAGCAAGCCCTAATTGACAGACCAGGCCAATGAGCAAACAGTGTTTCAGCCGGAACTGTCCTGTATTCTTTTTAGCAGTCCCTAAAACATCTACAATGTGTCATATTGGTTTTTCGAGGCAGTATGAACAATTTGACAAGAGATGTGGCTGCTATTTCTAGTAATTCAAGCAACCAGGTAAAGAATCCCTAGTTGATGTCACAGATGGTTAATTTACCATTATAAGTAGTTGTAAGTACTGTAGAAATGATGGTTTTGACATCCAATAAAAACTTACTTAAGCAACCTCTCAAGAGAATGATAACTCTTTTTCCATCATTCAATAAGGCAGAGGTAATTAGGGACGAATACTGGCTCTGTGAATTCCTTGATTTGATAAGAATTAGCTTAGCAAGTTCCATTTTAATGACAGATATACATAATTGATCAGGATACCAAAGTAGCACCTATTTTTCTTGTCAGATAAACTGAACCAAGTAATGTGTTTCTGTAAGGCTACATACAACAGAATAGAAATGGTGTCATTCCAGTACATGACCTCTTGGTCAATAACCTAATTTCTTTCTTTCAAATACCTTCTACAAAGCTATGAAATTAGAATGAAATGTTGGGAAAGGAAATTATATTTAAAAAAAAAATTCATTTCTTGCAAGATTTAAGAAACAAGGAAAGGGTAAAAATAGAAATAAAAATAAAATAAAATAGACAATGTCACAGGTACAAACAATGTAAGATACAAACTCATATACACACACACACACAGCATACATACACATACTTAACATGTAGACACACATACAGGTACTGACGTTAGAAGGACAAAATGGAACAGAGAGAGGACAAGACCAGAGAGGAGTAGAGACACAAGGAACAGAAAGTCACTGAAGAGGTCACAGAATGTGTGACAAAAGATCTTTGGCTAATAAACTAATGATAATAATAATAATAATAATGATAATAATAATAATAATAATAATAATAATAATAATAATAATAATAATAATAATAATAAATGCCCTGATGCAGTACCAGGCAGTGGCTCTCAGTGGTTAGAGTATTGAGCACACGATCATGAGGTAGTGAGTTTGATTCCTGGACTGGGCTGCGTGTTGTGTTCTTGAGCAAGACACTTTATTTTCAAGTTGCTTCAGTTCACTCAGCTGTAGAAATGAGTTGTGACATCACTGGTGCCAAGTTGTATCGGCTCCTTTGCCTTTCCCTTGGATAACATCGGTGGCGTAGAGAGAAGGGAGGCTGGCATGCATGGGTGACTGTTGGTCTTCCATAAAAATAACCCTAGGTTGTGTGTTTGCCAGTGAGGGGACTTTCCGCCCAGACTTGTACCCCAGAAGAGAACCTGTTAGGTACCCCCATGGTCATTCATGACCAACGTAGTTGAGTTTCATATATATATTCTTTTACTCTTTTACCTGTTGCAGTCATTTGACTGTGGCCATGCTGGAGCACCACCTTTAGTCAAGCAAATCGACCCCAGGACTTTTTCTTTAGAAGCCTAGTACTTATTCTATTGGTCTCTTTTTGCCGAACCGCTAAGTTACAGAGACATGAACACACCAGCATCGGTTATCAAGCGATGTCGGAGGGACAAGCACAGACACACAAACACATACATACACACACATACACATATATATATACGACGAGCTACTTTCAGGTTCCGTCTACCAAATCCACTCACAAAGCTTTGGTCAGCCCAAGGTGCCACGCTGTGGGACTGAACCCGGAACCATGTGGTTGGTAAGCAAGCTACTTACCACACAGCCACTCCTGCGCCTATATATTTATTTATAAAAATCAAAGATCCTTCCTGAGCCATTGTCTCTCTCACAAGGCCTGTTTCCTAGTTTCTGCAGTGTTTATATTACCCTACTCAGAATGTAAGGTGTTCAAAATTTTATGGGGAGGAACCTAGTCAATTATATAATTATATCAACTCCAAAAGGTTGGTTGAAATGCAAAGCCCTCCTCAGCAGAATTTGAACTCAGAGTGTAAAGTGTAAAAATGCTGCTAAACATTTTGTCAGGCATCCCAACAATTCTGCCTGTTTCCCCACCACAACCACCTTTAATAATAATGACGACGATGGTGGTGGTGGTGGTGGTGGTGGTGGTGGTGATGATGATGATGATGATGAAATTTAATACACTTCTGCGTCCTATAAGGATTTCATGAAAAGAATTACAAATTATACAATGCTGACTACAGGACCAAGGGTCTGAGATAGCAGACACAATAGAGAAATGAAATATCAAGTTTCGTTAATGAAAGTTGTGAGTTGAAGTCTCGCCAGAGTTGATTTGGCTTTTTATCCCTCCAAGGTCGTTCAAACTAGGCATTATTAATACATTGAGGACAATACAATGGAGTACCCTCATACCCTTGAATGTACTGAGAAGAATTCATGGAAATTAGGAAGGAGGAAACAAACAAAAAAAAAGAAGCAATTTACAAAGAAAAAATGTTACTCTAAAATAAGATGGGGGGGAGGAGGTTGTGATTTTTTTTTTTCTTTTTTTATTGTGGCTTTAAACTTTTTTCTGCATAAATAAAAAAAGCCACAACATTGATTTAGAATTGTTGGATTACCACAATAATTCACTAAAGAATGTGAATCTAGAGATTTTTTTTTTTTCCTTTCACACACCCGGTCTCTCTCTCTCTCTTTCTCTCCTTTCATGGCAAACTAAAATTCTTGGTGTCTGAAACAATTTTCTGTGATCCGTCAATATATATACTAGATATTTGTGTGTTGCAGTGATATGAGCATGTCATATTGTCTCCAGATTTATGTTTGATAGAGATTCTCAAATCTAAAATCTTTGGAAATATTCCAAATATTCATTGATCATATTGTATTCCTTGATATGTTGGGTTTTTTTTTTTTTCAGGGAAGTGAGAGAAAGAAATAGTGCTGAAAAAAAAAAAAGGAATGAATACCAGGAATTTGGAATCAGTTTTACATGTCACAGCTGCATCAAAACAATAGAAAGGATTAAAAAACAGGAGAAAAGATATGATTCTCCGACTCTAGATTAGTACGAAATTAATTTACTTTTTCATTTCGTTTTCAAGATATAAGCAGGGTATCACAGTAAAATCACGACTAAATCTCAAATCCTGAATAATCTCAAATTATTGCTGAATTTTAACGATGTTTTGTCATCATTAATTCTCTTTTTGTTTTTAATTTCAGCTTAAGATACTGATAAGAGTTGGAGGGTTTTGCACATTTAAATCATTATACATATTATTGCAACACTTAAAAAACAGATTTAACCCTTTCATTACTGTATTTATTTTGAGATGCTCTGTTTCTTTCAATCACTTTTAAATATAAGGCGCAGGAGTGGCTGTGTGGTAAGTAGCTTGCTCACGAACCACATGGTTCCGCGTTCAGTCCCACTGCGTGGCACTTTGGGCAAATGTCTTCTACTGTAGCCTCAGGCTGACCAAAGCCTTGTGAGTGGATTTGGTAGACGGAAACTGAAAGAAGCCCGTTGTATATATGCATAAATATATGTATGTGTGTGTATATGTTTGTGTCTATGTTTGTCCCCTGAATATCGCTTGACAACTAATGCTGGTGTGTTTACGTCTCCGTAACTTAGCGGTTCAGCAAAAGAGACCGATAGAATAATTACCAGGCCTCCAAAGAATAAGTCCTGGGATCGATTTGCTCGACTAAAGGCGGTGCTCCAGCATGGCTGCAATCAAATGACTGAAACAAGTAAAGAGTATAACAAAGAATTTAGTAAAATAACTTAGTTATCATTCAGCTTGTGTTAGGAACATAAATTGTGACTAAATTTTGGTGGAAGATTTTAATTCAAAACTTATGAAAACAAGAAATTTGTACAACAGAACCAGAACTGTTTTCAGCCAGGTTGGTAACAAAAGGGTTAATGCCAATTCTTAACAATGAAGAAGTGTAGATGAATTGCAGATGTTGGCACAGTTATGAGCCAACTTCAGAATTTGATTCTCAGAAAAGGGGAGGTTGGTAAAAATAAAACCAAATTTGCTATCTTCAATTTGGTCCTCACGTCTATCCGTCATGTATATACGACGGGCTTCTTTCAGTTTCTGTCTACTAAATCCACTCACAAGGTTTTGGTCGGCCCAAGGCTATAGTAGAAGACACTTGCCAAAGGTGCTATGCAGTGGGACTGAACCCAGAACCATGTGGTTGGTAAGTAAGCTACTTACCACACAGCCACTCCTGTATGCAAATATGCACAAGTGCTGTCATCGCATGAGCAAAACAGTAATATATTGACATTCTTTGTTGGCATTATGGCTGGTTGCTCTGTGCTTTTGAAGGCCCGTGGAATAAGAAATCTCTTACTTGAAAAACAGGTAATGGTTGGTAAACTGGAATAGCATCCAGTCGTGAAATCCTTACCTTAACCCTTTAGCATTTTAACCGGCCATATCCGGCCAAAAGTACTCTGCCTGTTTTATGTTCAAACTGGCCAGATCTGGTCTCTCACACCAATCCTACAATATCTTTTAAAAAATTAACAGCTACCTCATCAAAATCTCATAGCTACAAGATAATGCATGATTAGTTCAAAACAATGTGGATGAAGAAGCATTAATTTTGGCAGAATAATGCGAACACTAAAGGGTTAAATACATCCTTGACTAACCCATGCTACTATGAGAAAAACTGATGCTAGACAAATGTTTAAAGATATCCCTTTAAGTTGCTAATAAAAACTAAATAATTGAAAGGTCTCTAATGATATGCCAGATTCATTTAAATTTCAAACCAACCAGACAAAAGTAAATGCCTGCCTATTAAAAAAAATAAAAAAGGTAAAGCGTATATGTAGCTTAACAGAATTGTTTTATAGCACACAAACCTGTCTGTATAGCCTTATAGTTTAAGATAGCCATACTTAAAAAAAATAGATAAAATGGTAGCAATAGCGATACTGATCGGAAAAGATAATAGTACCTTTTTAGTGGGTTTTTTTTTAATAGAAGCTATATCTTTTAAAGCAAGTACGACTAAAGAGCACAACATGAAATGATTATTTCGACCTTATATGATCAATACAAAGTAGATATGTGAAAAGTAAGAAAATTTATTTCAGTAATGTAATGCAGTATTATTGTTTTAGCAATAAATATTCTTTAGATTTTTCTAAAAAAAAAAAAAAAAAAAAAAAAAAAAACTTTGTGTTTTTTTACCATAAATTCCGATGATGGAACCATTAAATCTATGTATGTTCGAAGGCAGTGTCTGAGAATCAATCTCCAGTAGGTAACTTAATAAGCAAAAATTCACATGGCGTCTCAAACCGTAAGATGTCTGGAATGGTTTAAGTTAACCAAACTGTCGGGAGAAGAACAATGCCATGACTCTTCGAGTTAATTATTTAAGTAAAAAAAATAATAAGCTATGGAAATAACTTCAGATATTACGAGACAATTTTTTATAATATAGATAAAAAGATGGTGAAGGGAATGATTTTGTAAGGAACTGTATGAGAAAAAAATAGAAAATGAAAATTATTTCTCAAATATTATTATAACAGTAAGACTAAGTACATTTCTAATATCATGCAATTTTCTGTAGAGAACCATCAAAGCGGCGTTATTAATCTCTGCAGCCTTGTAGAACTTTCAAATATTTGAACTGGTTTTGTTATTTAGAAGTTAATTAATAACAAAGTAGTTGCTCTTGCTCTTAGTCTTAAGAATGAATTTACTTCTTCCAACATTTATAATCAATACATGTACAATTAAATTAAAATTTTAATTAAGAGTTATATTGAATGTATTTGCAATGGTTGGGCGACTCTTTAAAATCCTCAATATTACGACCTTCTATGAAATTCTTAACAATAATAATAGCCGATTCTTACAATGGAAAAATCACAGAAATTAAAGCCTGATTTTTATAATTGAAAGCTCAACCAACTTTAGATATGGTTGTAAAATTTAAAATTAAAAAATCAAAATCTGTATGTGCCACCATTTGAGGTGGGGGGGGGGACAGAATCATTGCAAAGAATTAAAGGTAAAATCATCATCATCATCATCATCGTTTAACATCCGCTATCCATGCTAGCATGGGTTGGATGATTTTGACTGAGGACTGGCAAACCAGATGGCCGCACCAGGCTCCAATCTTGATCTGACACCTCAATAATAATGCTTAGAAAAGGTGGAAATCTACCAATACAAGCCAAAGAGGGAAGGAAGGGGTACTCTATGTAGTTACTTGTTACTCGCCTAACAGAAATCACACCCTTATTGTCTTGGAAGATGAAGAACACATTGAATAGTAGGGGTCTTGGATGTTGGAATGAGACAGTTGGCTGGAGCTGTTTGGATGACAACAATTTGGCACCACTGACAGAACAGTCATCCTGTTTTGATAACAGTAATTTTTAATGCTGGAGATAAACACACACCTGCACATGTGCAGAGAAATGTAGATAGAAAGGAGAGAGAGAGAGAGAGAGAGAGAAGGCTGCCATCAAGATTTCAGGTGTTCTTTGATCCCTCACTGCTGATTTCTTCAACAAAATCAGAATAACAGACATTCATCTGAAAAGTGAACCACATATGGTGGAGTGGTTGTTGCAGCAAGTGTTGCTGGCCTTTCTTCACAGCAATACCCTTGCAGTTATGTCTGCAGGGCATGGTTGAACACACCATTTGGACTGGGTTGTGCAACCGCTCCCCCCCCCTCCACTCCCACCATCTTTTGTTGCTTAATCCACTTCCTTATTTTTTCTTTCTTTTCTCACTGAATTCTAGGCTTTGTTCTTGATAGTTTAATTTTTTTTTATTCTTTTAACGTTTTTTTTTACTTTTTCTTCCTGAAACAATTGTAAATTGATGAATTAACCGTTTCGTCACCAACCTGCCTGAAACCGCCTCTGGCTCTGTAGTACAAATATCTTGTTTTTGAAAGTTTTGAATTAAAATCTTCCACCAAACCTTAGTCACAGTTTATGTTCCTAACACTAGCTGAATGATAACTAAGTCATATTACTAAATTCTTTGTTATATTTAGAATTAATTGAAAGAAACACAGAGCATCTCAAAAGAAATATGGTAACAAAAGGGTTTAAAAGACTATTTATTAAAATTGCTTTACAGAATGAAAATAATTCAGAATTATTAATTGAACACAACTGACAAAAAAATAAAGACCTTCTGTCTTTTCATACACATGAACAGAAATATACTCGCACACATAAACAGAAAAAAGAGAGGGAGGGAAAAAAGAAACAAGGGTAACATTAAAAACGTCTAATGTCAAACAAGTCAGCATCAGTGGTGCCAAAAGGGCTGTGCCAAAGCAAAACAAAAGAAAGAGGATGGTTAGGATTTGAATTGATTTCATTTTAGGTTTGCTCAATTAAGGACTGGCTAAGGGCCAAACACCAACAGCAATATCCTAAAGGAGATTTATAGCATCTATACTCAAACAGGTTGTCTGGACACAATGTATGTAGATCAACTCACCAGAGAGACTGGATGCCTCCCAGAAGACCTCCCTCAGCTAATGCAGGACTGATGGATGGCATGCACAAGTTAAAAAAATGTCCAAGCAAGCTTGACCAGGTCATGGTGATGATGATGATTGAAATTGCTATTTTTCTTAATACGATTACTGGTGATTTCTCATGGTCCTTTAATAAGGGAGACAAAAAAGATGTTATGCCTCAGAAGCTCAACAAAACTTATGGCTGAAGCAGATGAGAAATAAATTGCACTAGATGACCTCATACTTATTCTCAATAGTTACAGTGAACAAAGATAAATAGGCGTAGGAGTGGCCATGTGGTAAGTAGCTTACTTACCAACCACATGGTTCTGGGTTCAGTCCCACTGCATGGCACCTTGGGCAAGTGTCTTCTACTATAGCCTCGGGCCAACCAAACAAAGCCTTATGAGTGGATTTGGTAGACAGAAGCTGAAAGAAGCTCGTCGTATATATGTATATATGTGTGTATGTGTGTGTATGTCTGTCCCCCCAACATCGCTTGACAACCGATGCTGATGTGTTTATGTCCCCGTAACTTGGTGGCTCAGCAGAAGAGACCGATAGTATAAGTACTAGGCTTACAAAGAATAAGTCCTGGGTCGATTCGCTCAAAGGAGATAAAATGGGTTTTTTGAAGGGCCAGTACCTCCACTATGAGAAAAGCAATGTAACCCAAGCATCAATGACAATTTAAAGTGAGTTCAGTCCCACATGTGGTACCTTGATCAAGTGTCTTCTATTTGAGCTCCAGGCTTTATGAGTGGATTTGGTAGATGGAAATTGAAAGAAACCAGTCATGTATATGTATGCGTTTCTGTATGTACCAGGGCTGTGGAGTCAAAACAAAAAAACTTTGACTCTGACTCATCTACTATAGGTACCTTCGACTCTTGACTCTGACTCCTCTTTATGTAATTAAAGCGATTGTGGTCTGCATATCTCATAAAGCATATGCATGCACTTGTACTTTGAGTAGGCCTATATGTTATTAACTGGTTTATATTAAAGAATAAAGATACTGTGAGTCAGAGTCAGAGTTTTACTGACTCCAACTCCAGCTATCCCTCAATTGTTTCCGACTCCGACTCCACGACTGACTACAACTCCATGACTCTATTTCTGACTCCACGACTCTGACTCCAACTCCACAGCCCTGGTAGCTACCCTTATCTTGACATCACTCGATGGTTGTAAAGAGCAACATTGTCATACAACCAAGTTATTTGTTTCACAGAGAAAGTTACCAAGAAAAGCAAAACAAGAGATCTTAGTACAGTTCAGAGTCAAGAACTAGATTGTACTAAGGGAAGATAAATCATCAAACACCTACGCTCATTAGAGAACAAAGGGCTTAAGTAATAATTATGTGGTTATTATTTAGTTTTTGATAACTAGCCTGATGTATGAGATTCATTATCCACATAATAAGATTTATAAATATTTTCTTACTATATTCCTCCAAGTTGTCTAATTGCTCAATGGTAAATATAGTAAGCAGTTCATTCAGTAATATTTCAGCTTTCTTTTATTTTTATTTTTTATGTTCATCTAAAAGCTAATTTATCACTATGTGAAACACTGAGCTTACGAAGATCAAAGTTTATGATTTTTAATTAGTCAACCAATTTGTCCTATACACTGAATGAATGCATATATATATATAGATGTATGCATGTATATATATATATATATACATATACACACACACACACACATACATATGTATATACATATATATGTGTGTGTATATATATATATATATATATATATTATATATATATATACATACATATACACACACACATACATATGTATATACATATATATATGTGTGTATATATATATGTATATATATACATATATATATACATATATATATGTATATATATACATATATATATGTATATATATACATATATATATACATCTATATATACACACAAATATATATTCATATGTATGTATATATACATCTTATATGTGTGTATATATATGTGTATATGCGTGTATATATATATATATATATGCATATATGTATTTAAATATGTATATATACATATAAATATATATTTGTGTATGTGTATATATATATATGTATATCTGTGTGAGTGTGCATGTGTGTATGAATCTTTGCATGCCTATAACCGTAATCTTGACTTTCACTTCAGTTACTTGACATGACGTTAAATTTCTTGTTTTTGGCGATCGACTCAATTAATATGATCATTATCCACAATTAAGCAACTTTTCATTTAAACGAAGAAAACCAGCATGATGTGTTCATTAAACCAACATTCAACAACTCGTTGCTACTTTCTCACTATACACGGTTAATGAAGAACACCGTGGAAAGAAGCCAAGACTGTTGAATACCTGGATATGCATTCCATAATGGCAGCTGGTACCTCACTGGTCAGAGTTCAAATCCTTTTGGAGTTTTAACTAAATCTTTTGTCCTCCTGGTGTCGATAAAATAAATACTATTAAATATGGTTATATATTTCTTTACTACCCACAAGTAGTGTCTTCTACTATAGCCCTGGGATAATCCATGCCTTGTGAGTGAATTATGGAAACTGTGTGGAAGCCTTCTGTTTGTTCACACACACGGATGGATGGATTGACAGACAGATAAATTGATGTGTGTGTGTGTGTGTGATTTTTTCTCCATTTGTCCCCCACTGCTTGACAATCAGTGTTGGCTTGTTTATGTCCTGTAACTCAGTGGTTCAGCAAAAGAGACTGACGGAATAAGTACCAAACCGAAACACAGAGAGGACAAACAGATTAAGTTGATTACATCGACCCCAGTGCGTAACTGGTACTTAATTTATCGACCCCGAAAGGATGAAAGCAAAGTCGACCTCGGCGAAATTTGAACTCAGAACATAACGGCAGATGAAATACGGCTACGCATTTCGCCCGGCGTGCAAACGTTTCTGCCAGCTCATCGCATAATCACATTAAATATGATTATAGAAGCAGGCGTGGGTGAATGGTTTCCAAACAGGAGTTTTAGGTTCAGTCCCAATGCCTGAAGTGAAGGCAAGTGGCTTAGTGGTTAGGGTGTTCGGTTCATAACCGTTACGTCATGAGTTCAATTCCTGGTAGCGTGTTATGTCCTTGAGCAAGACACCTCATTTCCTATTGCTCCAGTCTGCTTGGCTGGCGAAAGTGAGTTGTAACAGTAATTCAAAAAGGTCCACCCTGTTATGTTCTGTGTATGCATGTCTTAGGAGTACTCAGCCATTGTCATGTTAATTTACAAGCAAGCTGTTCCATTGATAGAATCAACTGGAACCGATGGAGTGCCAGGTTCAGGCCCAATGCCTGACACCTTGGGCAAGTATCTTCTACTATAGCCCTGGACTAATCCATGCCTTGTGAGTGAATTATGGAAACTATGTAGAAGCCTTCTGTTTGTTCACACATACACACACACACATACACACACACACACATACACACGGATGGATGGATTGACAGACAGATAAATTGATGTGTGTGTGTGTGTGTGTTTTTTCTCCATTTGTCCCCCACTGCTTGACAATCAGTGTTGGCTTGTTTATGTCCTGTAACTCAGTGGTTCAGCAAAAGAGACTGACGGAATAAGTACCAAACCGAAACACAGAGGGGACAAACAAGGACAGACACAGATTAAGTCGATTACATCGACCCCAGTGCGTAACTACTACTTAATCTATCGACCCCGAAAGGATGAAAGGCAAAGTCGACCTCAGTGGAATTTGAACTCAGAACGTAATGGCAGATGAAATACGGCTACGCATTTCGCCCGGCGTGCTAACGTTTCTGCCAGCTCGTCGCATAATCATATTAAATATGATTATAGAAGCAGGCGTGGATGAATGGTTTCCAAACAGGAGTTTTAGGTTCAGTCCCAATGCCTGAAGTGAAGGCAAGTGGCTTAGTGGTTAGGGTGTTCGGTTCATAACCATTACATCATGAGTTCAATTCCTGGTAGCGTGTTATGTCCTTGAGCAAGACACCTTATTTCCTATTGCTCCAGTCTGCTTGGCTGGCGAAAGTGAGTTGTAACAGTAATTCAAAAAGGTCCACCCTGTTATGTTCTGTGTATGCATGTCTTAGGAGTACTCAGCCATTGTCATGTTAATTTACAAGCAAGCTGTTCCATTGATAGAATCAACTGGAACCGATGGAGTGCCAGGTTCAGGCCCAATGCCTGACACCTTGGGCAAGTATCTTCTACTATAGCCCTGGACTAATCCATGCCTTGTGAGTGAATTATGGAAACTATGTAGAAGCCTTCTGTTTGTTCACACATACACACACACACATACACACACACACACATACACACGGATGGATGGATTGACAGACAGATAAATTGGTGCATGTGTGTGTGATTTTTTCTCCATTTGTCCCCCACTGCTTGACAACTAGTGTTGGTTTGTTTATATTCTGTAACTTAGTGGTTCAGCAAAAGAGACTGATGGAATAAGTACCAGATCGAGAAAAATAAAAGACAACCAAACTAAACAAAAAAAAAGGTACTGGGACTGAATTGTTTGACAAAAACTCACCTTTCAAGGTGGTGCCCCAGCATGACCACTGTCCAATGTATGAGACAAGCAAAACAGATAAAAGAACCATAATTGGTTTATAAATATTTTCTCACTAAATCCCTCCAAGTTGTAAAATTTATAAATTATATTTAAATTACATTTCTAGTATATCAACCTAAAAATCTAAAACAACAAATTCATAAGTCAGGGATGGGCAACTTTTTGCAAACTGGGGCCCACATTGTACCATTTCCAAATGGGAGAGGGCCATATGTATGAAATATTACTTGCCCGCTTCACACTGAATTTTTTGCAGTTCTTCTTAATTTCATTTGTCTTAGTTTACATTAAGCTGGCATCTCTCATTATTTCCTAATGATAATAATGATGATTACTACTATAAATAAATTATAGTTTAAAATATTGAGGTCAAAAAAAAAAAAAAAATTCATTGATATTTTATTGGTTGGTATCCTTTTTGTCTCGGGAGACAATGGAGTTGCGCATAAAGTAGTCTAGTCCGGCTTTTACATTTCATGTCCTGATACATTTCCTGCTGTGGCTGTGTAGTCCTATCCTGGACAAACACTCCCTCTGGCAGGTACCGTAAATGTAGCGAAGACTGTTCCTGGCTGGTTGTAATGCCTTAGTTTCTTGTTGACGTCTTTTCTTGTCTTTCCATTTCTCCTCTCTCTCTGTCACTCCCTCTCTTACGGTACGTCGCCAGTCACCATGGTTGCTGGCAACTGCCTCCCAACCGCTAATATTGATGTTGCAGGCCTTCATGTCCCTTTTGCAAACATCCTTGTAACGTAAGAGCGGTCTACCCACAGACCTAGTACCCCTAGCAAGCTCTCCGTAGAGTATGTCAAGGTACAAATTTCATTATCTATATCAATGAGATTTTTACACATTCACATTCTTTACCATATTTTCAATATTAGGTAGAATTTGAGATGTCACTACTCTTATGGCTGCAAATTAGTAAACTAGAAACTTGAGGGCTGCAAGTTGCCTCTGCATGACATAAGTTTTGGCCTGAATTGTATTTACAGTAAGCTGACAGAATTTATAGTTTTGTAGTTTTGCTATATAACTTGGCTTGAAAACTCTTCACAGAATTTTTCAGAGTAAAAATACATTTGTTGTTTGTTTTAATCTTTTATAGTTTTCACGGGTTATCTGGTTATCTGCTGATTGTATTTTATTAAACTTGTCAACATTTATTTTTTTTCGCTCCCCTTTTATCTGTGAATTCCTCTCTTTTTTTTTGTTGTTTGTTCTTGATTTCCTTTTTTGTGTGTGTGTACGTGTTTGTTTTCACTCTGTTATTGTCAAAAATGTCATTCAGTTTAGATAAAAATGTAGGAAGATGACATCATGATAAACGCAGCTCCGTACTGAGTAGACTTAAGTTGAAAACTACCAGCTAATATGCAGTTTGAAATTCTGCTTAAGGAGGAGATTGAAGGATAAACTAGGTCTTTCTTTCAATATTGTGTAATACCGTTGACAATGCCATCACAAATTCTTCATCTTTATCATCAGGTTTAGCTTCATCCAAATGTATACAGGATTAGTGACATCTTTTTTTGTTAGCTAAGCATTCTCATTTGAGTATGAACATTATTGCTTCCATTTCAATGTTAACAAAATTTTGCTTGCATAAGATATTATAATTTTCCATATATAATATATTGTAATCTTTATATATAAAAGTAAGGTTGTGTGTCTGTCTCCTACGATTTAGATTCCTAACTACTCCCACATTTTGCGGTGCAGTTTAACCAAAACCGGGTATCTTATAGTCGTGATTCATATCGAGCCCTTCTGGGTATTAGCGCGCATCTACGATGAGTCTACAATTTAAAAAAAAATTTACCATCATTTTTTTCCATTTTAATGCATTTTTCACTATTATATAAGGGAAGTAACTCTCTAAAAATGTCTACGATGAGTCAACGATTTAAAAAAAAATTTACCATCATTTGTTTTCCATTTTTAATGCATTTTTTGGCTATTTTTTGGCTATAACTCTCTAAAAATGCTTACATAGTTATTTCCCTTACAAACCCGAGCAACGCCGGGCAATACTGCTAGTATAATATAATGTAATTTTGGTTTTATAATATACTAGCAGTATTGCCCGGCGTTGCTCGGGTTTGTTTTGACCCTTTAGAATTGAAATTTTTGAAAAGTAAAAATTTTGCATTACATAGCTTGTTTATTCTCTTTAAGTTGAAATACACCGAAAAATGGTGACACAGCAGTCAAAAAATCATAAAAAATAGATATTTTCATAGAAAAAAAGCATCTTTTTGATGTAAATAATTTTTGGTGTTAATATGGTCCGATTTGAAAGTTTTCTTCTACAGAAGGAAGAGTAAGCCTTCTTCTATCATACTCTCAATTTTGGTCAACTTGCACTGCAGGGTCTCGGAGGAGATAGTGTTAGTTGAAGGCTACCAGACCTGCCATACACAGACAACTTCAGCTTTATATATATAGTGATTATAATATTTTGTAGTAGATATAGGTATGGCTGTGAGATTAAGAAGCTTGCTTTCCAGTCATGTAATTTTGGGTTCAGTCTCACATGTGGCACCTTGATCAAATATCTTCTATTACAGCCCCAGGCTGACCAAAACTTTGTGAGTGGATCTGGTAGATGGAAACTGAAAGAAACCCATCATGTGTGTGTGTATGTACCCATATCTTGGCATCACATGATGGTTGTAAATGAACATCACTGTCATACAAAGTTATAATTCGTTTCCAGACTTTCTTGAAAAACATGTTTAGTTATTGAAAAATATTACCTCACAAGGAAAACAGATGAAGGTTGGAAAAAGAAGGGTACTTGGCCATAAGAAATCTTCCTCCACGAATTCCATCTATACACATGCAGGTACAAAAAAATCTCATCATCATTTATCATCTGATTTCCATGTTGGCATGGTTTGGATTGTTTAACAGGAGTTGGTCAGTTGGAGAGCTGTCCAAGTTCCATTTGTCTGTTTTGGCATGGTTTCTATGGCTGGAGGCCCTTCTCAACATTAACCACTTTTACAGACTGTATCATCGTCATCACCACCATTGTCATCATTGTCGTTATTTAGTGCTTGCTTTCCATGCTGGCATGGGTTGGATAGTTTGACTGAAACTGGTAACCTGCAAGGCCACACCAAGTTCCAATCTGATTTGGCATGGTTTCAACGACTGGATGCCCTCCATAATGCCAACCACTCCAAGGGTGTAACAGTTACTTTTTACATGCCACTGGCACGGGTGCCATTTACGTGACACCAGCATTGGCCATGACTACGATTTCACTTGGCTTCTCAGGTCTTCTCAAACATGGCATATCATCAAAGGTCTCGGTCACTTACCATTGCCCAATGTTCGATCAGTGCCTTTTACGTGCCACTGGCATCAGCATGACACCAGCACAGGCCATTGTTATATGGCGCCATCACCTACAAACCCGCAAGACTGGGGCCTCTCAGACAAGAAAGGGACATAGAGGACATGACTGTATGCATGGATGAACAGGGTTTTACTTAGCTAGATGCGCCTTCTCAAACAGCAAACCCCCCAGAAGTTTCAGTCCCTTGTCATCTCCTGTGTAAGGCCCAACATCTGAAGATCCTTTCTCACCACTTTGTCCCATATCTTTCTAGGTCTACCTTAGTTACAACAAATTCATGGAGGGCTTCACAAAGAACATAAAACTGGTGAAATGGTGTCAGCTACATGAAAGCCCACCTACCAAAATGGACTATGAGAGACTAAAAAGAAAAATTTGATTGTAATTTTTGTGAAATTCATTTACGAAAAAGAAAAAAATTGTGGAAATGTAACCACTCGACTTCGG